>NW_011889112.1:1690229-1729592 GCF_000151845.1 Pteropus vampyrus | reverse complement strand
CTAAATGTATAAAGCAAATATTGACAGACATAAAGGAAGAGATTGACAATAATAGAGTTAGTAATATAGTAATAATGACAGTAATACAATAGTAGGCTTTAACACCCCATTGACATCAATAGATAGAACTTCCAGAGAGAAAATAAAAAAGGAAATAGTGGCCTTAAATGACACATTAGATCAGATGGATTTAGTTGATGTTTTCAGAGTATTTCACCCCAAAGCAGCTGAATACATATTATTTTCAAGTGCACACATAACATTTTTCAAGATTGACCACATATTAGGCCACAAGTCTCAAAAAATTTAAGATTGAAATCAAGCCAAGCATTTTCTACAACTACAATGGTATGGAAATAGAAATCATATGCAAGAAAATAACCGAAAACACACAAACACATCGAGGCTAAATAATATACTACTAAATAATGAATGGGTTAACAATTAGATAAAAGAAGAAATCAAAAGATACCTTTACACAAATGAGAATGAAAACACACCAACCCCAAATCTGTGGGGCACAGTGAAAGGAGTTCTAAGAAGGGAATTCATAGCAATACAGGCCTACCTCAAGAAACAAAAAATTTCTCAAATAAACAATGTAAACCTTACATCTAAATGAACTAGAAGAATAACAACAAATGAAGACAATATGAGTAGAAGGAGGGAAAAAAAATCAGAGTGGTAATAAACAAAATAGTCTTAAAAAAATACAAAAGATCAATGAAACCAAGAGCTTGTTCTTTGAAAAGATAAACAAAATTAATGAACCTTTTACCAGACTGATCAAGAAAAAAAGAGAGAGGAGCCTAATAAGTAAAATCAGAAATGAAAGAGAAGTAGTGACAACTGACAGCATAGAAAAGCAAAAGATTATAAGAAAATACTACAAACATACGTGCCAACAAATTGAACGATCTGAAATAAATAAATAAATTTCAAGAAACAAACAATCTTCCAAGACTGAATCAAGAAGAAATAGAAAATCTGAACAGACCAATTACTCCTAACAAAATGGAATCGGTAATCAAAAAAAAAAAAAAAAACCCAACAAACAAAAGTCCTGGACTGAATAGCTTCACAGGTGAATTTTACCAAACATTAAAAGAAGAATTGAGACCTATTTTTCTCAAGCTATTTCAAAAAATTCAAGAGAAATGAAGACTCCAGAGCTCATTTTATGAGGCCGGCATTACCATGATTCCAAAATCAGACGTTACAAAAAAGAAAATTATTACCCAATATCCCTGATGAACACACATGCAAAAATCCTCAACAAAATATTAGCAAACCAAATTCAGCAATACATTGAAAAGATTATATACCATTTATTCCTAGGATGCAATTTTGGTTCAATATCTACAAATCGATTATGTGATATAAAAATAAAAGATAAAAATTATATGATCATATCAATAGATGCAGAAAACTATTTGATGCACGCGCGCGCGCACACACACACACACACACACACACACATATATACATATACATATATCTCCTTAGGCAAAGGAGACAAAAGGAAAAATAAACAAATGGGATTACTTCAAACTCAAAACTTTTATACAGCAAAGAAAACCATTACCAAAACAAGACAATCTACTGAATGGGAGAAGATATTTGCCAATAATACATCCAATAAAGGGTTAATATTCAAAATTTTAAAAGAATGCAAAGAACAAACACCAAATAAATAAACAATCCAATTAAAATGGGCAGAAAACCTGAACAGTCATTTCTTCAAAGAGAACAGATACATGGCCAATAGACACATGAAAAGATGCTCAATATTCCTAATCATCAGAGATATAAATTAAAACCATGATGAGGTATCACCTCACACTTGTCACAATGGCTATCATCAATAAATAAACAAAGAACAAGTGTTGGTGAGAATGTGAAGAATAGGAAACCTCCATGCACTGTTGGTTGGTTTGCAATTTGATGCAATCACTATGGAAACCAGTAGGGAGGGTTCTCAAAAATTAAAAATAGAACTACCTCATGACCCAGTAATTTCACTTCTGGGTATTTATTAGAAGAAATCCAAAACACTAATTTGAAAAGGTATACGCACCTTTACATTCATTGTAGTGTTATTTACAATAGCCAAGATATGGAAGCAATCTAAATGCCCATTAATAGATGACTGAATAAAGGAATTGTGGTATGTATATACAATAGAATATTACTTGGCCATAAAAAATGAAATATTACCATTTACAACAAGATGAATGGACCTAGAGGTATGCTACATGAAATAAGTCAGACAGAGAAAGACAAATACCATATGCTTTCAGTTATATAAGGAATCTTAAAAACAAAGAAACCAGAAATAGACTCACAGATACAGAGAACAAACTTATGGTTGCCAGATGGGAGAGGGTCAGGAGGATGAGTAAAAAAAGTGACGAGATTAAGATGTACAAGTTGCCAGTTATTAAAATAGCCATGGGATGTACAGTATGGCAAAATGAGTATAGTTAATAATATTGGAATAACTATGTATGGTGTCAGATGGGTATTAGATCACTTCATAAGATATGTAAATGTCCAATCACTATGTTGAACACCTGAAACTAATATAAGACTATATGTCACCTGTAATTGGAAAAAAAAAAAGCATGAGGCCACTCTATGATGACTCAGAATGTAAACAGTAGTAAGCAGGTTGGAGAAGACCAGTACTGAAGTATCACTGAACTGGCCATGAATTTACAATGTACCTCTTTTCAGTATCCACCAGTTGGGACCCAAAGCAGCTTAAAACCCAGAAGTAGACCTCAGTATAAAGAAAGCTCCATGAGGAGTAGCAGAGGAGGTTCTAATGCCCAGAGAAGGTAGAGGGATCTGTGTTTTGCTTATGTCTTTCCTTTCCCCTCAGTTCTCTCACATCCCAGACCACAGCAGCTCACAGGCACCTAAATAATATATATATATATTATATATATATGAGAGAGAGAGAGAGAGAGAGAGAGAGAGAGAGAGAGAGAGAGAGAGAACTTTTCAATTGAAGGAACTGTGACTAGAAAAAGGTGAGATGAGATCATGTTACTTTTTTTCTTCCTCAATTGTCCTGCAACTTATCCCTGAATGTAGGAGCAGTTGCAAGGGTTATGCTGCTGAACAAGGTAAATAAAACCCAGTGTTCTGGCTACAGGACTGATTAGAAAAGTGAAGATTGTAAAGTGGAAGAAAGCAGCCCCATGAACTCCTGTCTCACTCCTATGCAGAACATTTATGGATCTGACCCTAAACGGCATACTAAAGACTTTGAGATCTCAACTTCAGTTACAGGACAGACTATCACACAGGTCCCAGACTAACACTGAATGTTACACTGTGTGTCAGATCCAATAGTATAGACAAGACTCTAGAAATTCAATTGACATTGAAACTATGACCTAGAGAAAGCTAGATAGAACTTGCATCCTGAACCTCATCAAGTCTATTGCTTGCTAAAAATAAAAGAAAAAAGAAAATCTCTATAAGATTCAAACACCATTCAGAATCTCATAATATAAGGTTTGTGTTATTCAGGATAAAACCCTAAATTACTTGTAATATGAAGAACTGGGAAATCTCAATTCACAAGAGTAAAGACATTTAATGAATACTAGCACCAAGATACTCTAACTATATGACAAAGCCTTTAATATGCTCCAAGAAGTAATAAAAAGACTACTGAAAAAATAGAAAGGGGAAAGTATCAGCAAAGAAATAGAATATATAAAGAAATACATATTTCTCTATATAAAGATAGAAAATATATTTCATTAAGTGTCCATTCTAGTTCGACAAAGAAAATAAAATTGTTGGATGGGTTTAAAACAGAAGATGAGAGAGAAAAGTTAGTAAACCAGGAGATAGATCAATAGAAATTATTCAATTCAAACAGCAGGGGATAAAGGATTGAAAAAAAAAAAGGTAAACAGAGCATTGGGAACCTTTGGAACAATAATAAATGTTCTAACATTTGTGTCATCAGCATCCCAAAGGTGTGAAAAAAAGGGTATGATGCAGGAAAATTATTTGAAGAAATAATGGCTAAATATTCTCCAAATATGGCAAAAGATATAAACTTTTAAGAAGCTCAGTTAACCACAATCAGGGTAAACCGAAATAAATCAATACTAAACATAACATAATAAAACTACTGAAAACCAAAGACAGAAAAAATCTTGAAAGTAATAAGAGAGAAAACTTAGAGAAAAAAATGATTTGAATGAAGGTGGATTTCTAATCACAAAACATGGAAACTATAAGGAAGTGGCAAAACATTTTTAAACTGCTGAAAGAAAACCACAAGAAAGTGGCACAATATTTTTAAGGTGCTGAAACAAAACACCTTCAATCCAAAATTCTATATCCTACAAAAAACATCTTTTAGGAATAGAGGTGAAATAAATACATTCACAGATGAAGAGAAATTAAGAGCATTTGTTGTCGGCAGACTTGCTCTAAACAAATTGGTACAGTAAGTTTTTTTTTTTTTTCCAAATGGGAAATGATATTAGGAGGAAACTTGAAACATCGGTAATTAAGAAAAAGCAACAGAAAAAATAAATATCTGGATAAATGTAATAAAACATTTTTCTCCTCTTCAGTTCTTTAAAATATGTTGAATGGTCAAAAGTAAATAACAACATTATCTGATAAGGTTTTCAATGTACATAAATGTAACACTTCAGATAACTGTCACACAAAAGGTGGAGGAACAAGAGATCTGTATATTGGTAAGGTCTATATGTCCCATTTGTAGTTGTAAAACATTGAATACAGATCTTTAAACATTCAATATGTTTATTGTAATCCACAAACCAATCAGTAAGATAGGCAAATGAAACAAAACAAAAATTATATAGAGTTGAAACGTAACAATAAATGAAAATAGAATACAAAAAGTGTTCAAATATTTTAAAATAAAGCAGGAAAGAAAGCAAATAAATGACAAATGGAGGTAATAAACAGAAATGAAATATAAAATGATAAACATAAATCTAAACATTTAAATATAAATGGTTAAACACATCAATTAGGAGACAGAAATTGTCAGAATAGGCAAACATATGACCCACTATATGTTGTCTGTAATGATAATGATACAGATAGGTTAAAAGTAAAAGAATGGAAAAATATACACCATATAAACACTAAACTAACACTGAAATGGCTATATTAATATCAAAGTAGAGAAGAAAATTGCTGGAGCAAAGAAAATTGCCAAAGACAAGGAGGGACATTGCGCAATGATTTAAGAGTCAATTCTCCAAGAAGACATAATAATCATAAGTATGTAAAACCTAAAACAGAGTTTCAAAATACATAAAGCAAAACCTGGCAAAACTGCAATCTTAGTTGGAGACTTCAACACTATCAGTAAGGGACAGAACTAATGGAAAGGAAATCAGCAAGAATATAGAACTGAATAACACCACCAGTCAATGAATCTAATTGACATTTATAGAATTGTCCATGTAAACACAGCAGAATACACATTTCAGAGGAAAGTAGAAAATATTTTGAACTGAGCAAAATTGAAAATACAACATATAAAATTTGTGGAATATAGGTAAAGGAGTGCTGTCAGAGAAATTTACAAAATTAAGTGCTTATGTTGAAAAGGAAGAAAATTTTCAAAATGATAATCTGTTTCCATTGTAATTCTGTAGTTAAAGAAGAGTAAAAATAATTTCAAATCTAGTAGAAGAAAATAATAAAGGTAAGAGCAGAAATCAATTAAATTTAAAACAGAAAAATAATAGAGAAAAATCAATAAAACCAAAAGCTGGTTCTTTAAAGTGATAATCTAGAAAGACTGACAAAGATAAAAGGAGAGAAGACACAGTTAATAATATCAGGAATGTAAAAAGGGGTATCACTAGAGACCCTGCAGACATTAAAAGAATAATAATGGATTATTATGAATAACTTTATGCTCATAAATATGACAACTTGAAATAAATGGGCCAATTTCTTGAAAATCATAAATTACCAAAATTCACTCAAAATTAAATAGATAATCTCTATTAAAACAACCTGACTTTGTAACTAAAATTCTTTTGAAAAAGAAATGTTCAGGATCAGATAATTTCACTGGCAAATTTAAAAATGTTTAAAGAAATAACATCAATTCTACACAATCTCTTCCAGAAAATAAAAGGGAAA
Source organism: Pteropus vampyrus (assembly GCF_000151845.1). Lineage (NCBI taxonomy): Eukaryota > Metazoa > Chordata > Mammalia > Chiroptera > Pteropodidae > Pteropus > Pteropus vampyrus. Next base: position 1,723,424 of record NW_011889112.1, on the reverse strand, counting down.
CATTTCAAACTCATTTTATTGGCAACCATCAGAACCTAAAGTTGTTCTTGGGGAATGAGACAGATAAGAAATGTATACTTTTTCCATTTTAAGCCATCTTGTGTGGGGGGATTTGATTTTTTAACCACGTGTATGCTTTACTTTAATTATAATTGTAACTAAATGTAAGCATTCTGATTGCAAGTCTTGGAGTCACCCAGCTCAGAGTTATCAGTTCTATTATGGACTCTGCCACTATAAGATAAGTTACTTGGAAGTTGTTTTCTCCTCTAAAATATGTACTTTTTCTGCAAATGCAGATCTTTTCCAGAGGGCTTTCAATTGAAGATCTGACCTGCCTTATCTCAATTCTAATAAATATAATTTCCCCTACATGTTGCATTTGGTCTACCAAAATGGAGTGAGCTTAGAGTATTTTTTCCACAACCAGCCTCAGGAGAACAATCAATGAGGTTATTAGAAAAGAATGCACATTGAGGAAATCCCCTTTGAGCTGACCGTGTTTGTGAACTCTAATTCTGTTTACGGTTTCATATTTGCTGAGCACCCAGAGTGTATCAGGGGACTCTTAGGGGGAGAGCATGGGGCAGTACTCATAGGAGGTCATGACACTATGGATTGTGAAACTGCACTGATTGGGAGTATTATTGACCTCAGTCCAACATCCATTTGGGGTGGGTGAGAGGGGCTGGGCCATGCTATGCAGCCCATTTGGGAGAATCATGAATGTCATGGGGCAAGATGGAATTAAAGGTTCATGGACATAAAATAATCTCATGGTCCTTGCATAACCTTGGATAGGGCTCAGGAAAAATGAATCAGAACCACATAGAGTCGACTTTGGGATTTTAAAGGAGGAGAATTGGTTGGCAGAATCCTGGCAAGAATGAGATGTTTTAAAAACACTCTGAGATATTTGTTCAAGCCAGATGTCTCTGGATAGATCTCAGTCTTATTTCTTCCTAGCCTATAGCAGAGGCTTATTAGATTTTTGGATGCTTAAAATTGTTGACTGTTTACTGATCATCTGAAGTGTGTAGCCATAGTAGCAGGGGTACCTGTTTGGTTTCACATGTAGGATCTGAGAATTCTCCCACATCTGGTCAAAAGTCAGCTTTTGGGCATGATCTGAGGCATCTCAGTTTTTGCTCTGTGAGAATTCAACATCTGGTACCCTACAGATAGCACTGTGGAGAAGCTATAAGGTGACTGTATAGAACCTCTCTTGTGGGGTCTGCTGTGAGTCACTGCCTCTTCTGCCCATTGAGAATTCAGTAGGGGTAGCACAGAGAGCAGGAAATGCAAGGCAAAGCTTCTCTTCAAAAGACCTTTCTCACCCTGACCCTGCAATGGATACAAGCACAGTCACTTTTGAGAAGATAGTAGGTAGGTTCTGACAGAATGATGAAGACACACAAAACCATAGGTAGGTGGGAATAAGAAAACAAGCAATTCAATAGCAAATATATATGTATCACTTACTTTGTGCCACTGTTCTGAGGGTGCTATGTACACGAAACTATGGTGTTTGTAACTTTCACAACGACTTTGAGTTGTTATACTCACCATCTGCTAGATGAAAGGACAAAGGCACATAGGGACGAGTAACTTGCTGGTATGGTCACACAGCAAGTATGCAGCAGAGCTAGGATTCAAACCTGAGTGGGCTTGCCCCAGAATCAGTGTGTGTAACTTCTTGCCTAAACCTCCTTTCTTCTTCCTTGAAGGAGTGTCCATTGGGATGTGTCAAGGCCCCTCTCAGCTAATGCCATGGTTCCACTGTTATGTAGAATTATCACATGTCTCAATTCAAGGAGTGTAGGGTCTTTGGAGAATAATTTTTTTTAATGTGTCTCTGATGATGCTCAAGAATATACATAAAGCTTTAATCTTATATAGCATTTAGCACCTTCATTCTATCCTTAAGACTCTGAAACAAATTTTTGTGTCCTTCCATCAGGAGACTGGGCTGGGAGTAGGGTCAGGAAGCAGGACACCAGGGCCCAAGTATTCCTGAGATGAGCTTCAATCCTGTGTGGGGTGAACTCAGGGGAAATATGAATTACTAAGTTAAAGTATAGGGGAAAAAGCATGTTAAGTAAAGCAGCAAATGCCAAGTCTACAATAGAAATACACTTGCATAGAGTTGAAGCAGGTCGAGGGAAGAAAGGGCTGACATTAAACTCAGATAACTCAGAAATCAAGAAAATGAATGAAGAGTGAAGTACAGACAGATGAAATGGGTAATTCCCAACATTAAGTCTGCTCAAGGTTGGGTTCAGTGTGGACTACCCTCAGGGACAACCTTCTTAACATTTTACGGTGGGTCAAACTTGTCCATACCAGACAAGAACAAAATTAAAATGATGTCTCTTTCTTTCATATAATAGTCTGTAGCTCTTGTTTCCCAGTTGATGCTCCTCGATGTTTGAATCTCTCTCTCTCTCCCTGGCTTCAAGCACATGGCATAATTTTTGATTCATGATGCTATCATCATTTGTCAATGTATGGCCCCCTCTGTTATTCATATGTTTATGTATTTAGTTAGTAATATATTTCTAATGTAATAAGAACCCATGAGTCCTTATCCAAGACAAAACTAGAACCTTGTCAATGGCCTATATTTATGGCCTACCTCATCCCTTTACCCACATCAGTCTGTCTTTCTGGATCCCTTCCTCTATTAAAAAATAAAATATATAAAATTGTATTTAAAACAGCATTGATATAAAAATGAGTGAAATTCATGCTGGGTTCACTATTATATATTAATTATTATATTCAGTTTATTCTTCTGATTTTAAAATAAATTAAAGTATATAATAAATACATCATTTTTAATTTTACACATCCTATAAATTATTTTGCTAATGTGCTTAAGGAATTGACAGTCAACTCTATACCCATCCAATTTACTTATCTTCCTGAATTTGGTGTTTATTAAGCCCTTGCCTTCCTTTAAATATGTGTGTGTGTGTGTGTGTGTGTGTGTGTTTGTGTATGTATATGCAAATTGTTGTTTGTAAGAAGAGCACGTGGAATTCCAGCATGTAAAAAGTGTGGCAGTTGTCACCTCCATTTTGATAACAAGTAAACGCTGAACAAATTAAAAACCAAAAATGTTTTGTGACCTATCAGAGAACTGAGGTCACAGGGCAAACTGCCACCATCAAGTCTGGACAGACAGGCAAATCCAGAGTCACAGCTAAGATCTGCTTACCTGAAGCAGAAGTTGGTGGAGCCATACACTGGTGGAAAGTTAAGTGGTGATTTTGATGGCTTCCTGGAAACTGTACCCTAGCTTGACAGTGAGAAACTCCTAGGGGCACAATCTTAGTGTATATGGGAGTCTCCACACTTTCATTGCCTTTATTTCTCATAATCTCAATGGATTTTCATGGTAAAGGGCTGAGAAAGATCTCCTCCTGGCTCTGGCAGAAGCAGAGGAAGAGTAATCGTTTAGAAATATGCCCAGAGAATTCTCAAAAACAAAGGCCAACTCTTTAGTGTAAAAGACTTTCCCAGAGCCTTATCTAACCTGGGAAAAGAACATTTATCCAACTCCTGCCCCCTTTACACTTTTTCTCTTGCTGAAGTGGGGGAAGGGAGAGAAGCTAAGAAATATTTGTGAAGGGACACAGATTCACAAAAAGACTGAAATTTAATCATAACATTATAGAATGCTCCTCCACCCCTAACATACATACTTTACCACCACACTGACAGGGCTCCAGTATAATAACAGTTGAAAGAACTGCAAGGCACAGACTGTCTGAGTAAAACTTCTTAGAGAAGCCCAAAGTCAACAGGAAAGACAAAACAAGGGCACTAGGGAAATTAGAAGTCTCTGGCACCTACAGTTGCAGTAAACATTAGATACTAGCCAACTCCTAGCCAGATTAACATATAATTTCACACTAAAGGTCTATTTATCTCAGTTCCTGATATTCAATATGATATGACCAGCTTTCAACAAAAAATACAAGGCATACTAAAAGGCAAGAAAAACACGGTCTGAAGAGATAAAGTAATAATTAGAGCCAGACTTGGATGTGACACAGACATTATCAGACAGAGAATTTAAAATAACTAGGATTAATACATTAAAAGCTCTAATGGAAAAGGTAGATAACACGCAAGAATAGATGTATAATGTAAACAGAGAGATGGAAACTCTGAGGAATTATAAAAAGAAAATTTTGGATACCTAAAACATTGTAATGGAAATAAAGAACACCTTTGATGGCCTCATCAGAGACTGAAAGGTGGTCTTGAAAATAGGTCTATTAGAGCTTTACACACTGAAATAAAGAGATAAAATAATGGCAAAAACAGAACAGGACATCTAAGAACTGCAGGAAAATTTCAAAAGATATAATATATGAGCACTAGAATACAAAGAGGAAAAGAGAATAGTTACACACAACTACTTGCACACACACAGTTTATTGAAATAATAACAGAATTTTCCAAAATTTACAGACAGCAAACCACAGTCAAGTTTTATTAATTTAAAAAAAAAAATGCCCTTGGCTTGGATCCTCCTTCTTGGGCCTTCTTTTTTAAAAAAGTTAATTGCCCATTGGAAAAATCATGGTGTCTCATGGTACCTGATCTATGTATCTCTTAGAACATAGAAACATTATAGACTGAAATTAAGCACATTGATATTTTAGCAGTTTGGAGAAGAAACAAAATGGTGGCAATGAGTAGAATATTCTTAATTTGATATAGTTAGACCATGAATTCTAAAAGTTTTATCATCTAATGGTACTTGCTTGCCTACATTCTTATGGAAGTTGGTAATTGATTTTACCCAGGGAAACCTATTATAGATAGCAATTATAGATTTGCTGAATCAATATTTTTTTGTGTTATCTAAATTAATTTGAAAACAACTTATGGTGGATGTGTATGAGGATTAAGAATATTTATTTTGTTTGGTCTTATTAGACTCTTAATTATTGTTTCCCTTAAAAGAAAAAAAAAACATATATTCTAATTCTTGATTGAATTGGTTCAATAATGGAATTCAGATGATTTAACACTACTTTCCTGTAAACTCCCCTTTCTTTGAGGGGCATTGGGGAAATCTGTGGACAAATTACTATGTGGCTTGTGAGTGTTAAGGCTACTGGACTATGTCTGGCCCAGGGGATCCGCATGAAGATTTTCTCCCAAACCATTATTAAAGACAAGAAAAAACTTTTCTCTGAAAAAAAAACCCTGCTTTTCCCATTAGTCCCTGCATCATTTTATCTAATTCATTTTGACCACCTTGGGAAGTGTTTTGGGAAAATGAGAGCTGTGTGCATAAATTATGAATTTCTCCTAGCAAGAACAATTTTATCCTGTATTTCTGGTTAATTGCTAAAAGTCATGAAAATGGTGCTGTGGTGTTGGCAGGCCTCTTTTAACAGAACTTGTGCTTGTGTTTTTACAAACATATAAGTGATAATTGTCATTGTCACAGTGATGAGCTTTTATTACCAGGGATTGTCATTGCCTTTGCCATTGTCAATGCTATTTTTTTGTTTAGTGATTTTCTTACATAGTGTGTATTCTGTGTCATATGCAGATACAAAATCTCTACTCACTTAAAACACTGGTCAATTAATAATTGGACATAGATTTCCTTTAGTGCCTTGAATCATATAATTCTTTCACCCTTTGCCAAAGGACTCTGTTTACATGCTAAGACAGGCCTCAATGCTCCAGCAGTTTATGACTCTGCCTTAGCCTTCACTTCCTGCTGCTTGCCCAGGACCTCAAGGTTCTTTCCAGGTCTTTCCTGGGCATGTAGATAGCCCATCCATGTACATTTTCTTCTAGATTCTCAGGAATGTCAGAGATTTTTAAGTCTCATTTCCCAGATTTCTTTTTTAAATTGTTTGATCAACCTTGTTCTTGCCCCTCAGTCAGCTTGGATGCTAAACAATCACAGTTATTTTTCAATAATTGCCCTGGGGATAGAATTCTCCTTAATAAGCAAGTTCTGAGTCAGATCAAATAAAGATAAGCTTTGTTATTAGGGCTTTTTGGAGACCTGCCAGATAGGTAAAATAGTGACAATTTTCTTAAGATGAAGCTTTTTGTGGAGCTCCAATCCATTTTGTCCTATACATATCTGCTAGACTGCTGTTTTTCACATTTGCAATGGTTCCAAGTCTGGTGACTTTCAAGCTACCACAGAGCTGAGTATAGGAGGAGGAGACTATGGCAAGTCAAAATGCTACAAAGCTTGCTGTTCTTACTGAAATTCAGACAGTTTTCTTGAATAAATGCTCTTTGCATAGTTTCAAGACTTTGATTAATTTCTGGAGTTTTTAAAACTTTAATTTTAGCATTTTTTTTTTGCCAGTATATTACTTGCTTTAATGGAGAAGCATATTTTAGGAGTTACTTACTCCATCATCCTAGAGGCACTGCCCATGAAAAATATCGTATAGTGATAAAATTATCAACTCGTCAGGAAGACATCATAAAGTTTATGTACTTAATAAGAGTTCCAAAACACCCAAAGCAAAACTGAAAGAGTTAAAAAAATTAATAGATAATTATGCAATAATAATAGGGCATTTTTCAACATTGTACTCTTGGTAATTGACAAAACAAGAAGACAAAATATTAGAATATTTTGAACAACTTGAAAAACACAATCAGCACAGTTGATTTAAGGCACTTTCAAAGAATACTATATTTAACAACTTCGGAATATATATTTTTTAAGTGCACATGCAACATTCATCAAGAGAGAACATATGTTTGACCACAAGTATCAATAAATTTATAAAAATTGAAATAATAAATATCTGATCATAAAATAAATTAGACAAGAAAAAAACAAAAAATCTCTGAATAGTTGACAAACAGCACACTTCTAAATAATTCATGGCTTAAAGAAGAAATTACAAGGGAAGTTAGAGAATGCAATGAAAATACAACATATCAAAATTTGTGGGATATAGCAGTAACAGCGACTAGAGGGAAATTTATAGCAAATATTTTTGTTAGAAAAGGAGATAAATATAAAATCAATGATCTAAACTTCTACCTTAAGAAGCTAGAAAAAGAAGAGCAAAGTACACAACATAGTAGAAGGAACAAATAATAAAAGCAGAAATCAATGAAATAAAAGTACATAATAGAGAAAATTAACAAATCCAAAAGTTTGTTATTTAACAAGATTAATAAAATTGGTAATCACCTAGAAAGATTCATCTAGGGAAAAAAAAGAGAAAAACACAAATTACCTATATCAGGAATAATAAAAAGATTATTACTCTAAATTCTAAAAGCATCAAAAGAACAATAAGAGAACTTGAATAATATTATATCATTAAATTTGACAAGTTTGATGAAAAAGATAAATTCTGCAAAAAATACGATGCACCCAAACTGACAAGAAATAAAATAGGAAATTTGAATACCCTTACGTCTATTAAAGGAACTGAATTAATTAGAAAAATATGAAAAATCTCACAAAGTAATCTTCAGGTCTAGACAGATTCACTGATAAATTCTATCAAACATCTAAGAAAAATAATACCAATCTCACACAAATTCTTTTAGAAAATGAATGTGGAAATACTTTCCAAATTGTTGAGCTCAATATAACCCTGATACCAAAACAAACCAAGATATTACAAAAAAAAAGGAAACTATAATGTCCTTTAAGAACACAGACATACATTTTTAGCAAAATTGAACAAAATGAATCCAACAACATATAAGAAAGATAATCATTATAATCCATTAGAGCTTATCCAGAAATGCAGGTTGGTTTAATATTTAAAAGCAATCAGTATAATTCACCACATTAACAGAATAAAATAAAATACATACAATTATCTCAATAGATGCAACCAAAGACCTGACAAAATTCAAGATTCATAAACTTATGATTTAGAGTTCAGGAGGTCTTATTCCATGCAGTGAGGCAATTAAAAGAAATGCTTACCAAAGGGAATGGAGAGAGAAGAAAAAATACAACAATCCATTGTTACTCATAATGGGTAGTATGGAGATATTAAGAACTATACTCTCAGGAACATTGTTTATGGGAGGTAATTTGGCAATATCCACCAAAATTTAAAATTCACATGTTATTTGATCTAGAAATTCCACTTCTAAAATTTTTCTTAAAGATATACTTGGCACATGAGTGAAATCATGTAAGTAGAAGGATATCATCGCACATCCCAGGGAGAAAGTATAGAACCTACCAAGACATTTTTCTTAGGACCTGGGTTTAAAGTAATGGGCTAAGGATTTTCTAAGGCATTCTCATGATTTAGAAATGCCCTTTAAAAAAAGAAATCACTGCTTACCAGTTCCCAGTACTGAGTAACCCAAAATTTCAATTTAATTTGGCTTTCTTTTTTGCCTGTGGTTTTGTTGTAGAACATGAATGGATTATCTCTTTGCCTTGAAAACTCATCACATGTCATCCAAGTTAGATCAATATCTGTACACATTTTCTAGGCATGAATTTTAGGTGAGATACTCGCTTGGTACAATGGGAATTCAGAGGTAAATAGGGAAGATACAGGTGGAGTTCACAAAAACCTCCTGGCTGAGGAGAAGACCAGTGCCTAAATGAATGCAGTGTGCATCAGAACATGTTAAGAGCTGTAAGGAAGGCACAGGCAGCCTTGTCTGTTGAAATTAAGAGAAGAATCCTAGCTCAATTGAATGGGAAGCTCAGACAAAGAAAGTCCCTGAGCTTAGCCCTGAGGTTAGATAAGACTTGAAGAGAAGGGCCGAGTTTGTAGTAGGAACAACATCAGAAAGGCACTAGGTCTAGAAATCATGAAGTATGTTCAAGATCCAATGTGTAGAACAATTTAACAGAAAACTAGGGCATGCATAAGAGAGGAATGGAAGATAAGGCTAAAGAGATGGATAGAGTTTTAGGAGGGTTCTGCTGAAATGTTGAAAAGTGTTTCATTAGCTCTAGAACATGTGAAGGTAGAAAAAAAGACTCTTACAGCAAATGCTTCGAATGATTAAGCTTGTTATTTCTCCCATGCAATTGCTAACTTTAGGCCCCAGAGGGAAAAGAAGATACACTTTCATAATCACCATTACATGGTTGGCATTCCGTAAGTATTTGCCAACTACACCATTAGAAATAAATGGAAACAGAAAGAGAGAGTCAGAGAAAACTACTGCTCAGTGTCATATACACCAGGGAGGCCATCACTGTTGGTGATCATATTTTCTCAACACTGGACAAACTAGAACAAATGGCAGAGCTGAGTTTAAAAGAACTTCAGGTGTTAACATGAAATATTCATGGACAAGCCCTAGAATAAGGGTCTATATTTAAGGCAAAATGTGCTGAGCATTCTAGAGCTTTTTGTCTTGCCATGCTGATGTCACTTAAGGAGTTCAACACCAATTGGTAGAGGCCAGAGGAACTCAGTTTTCATTTGTTCTCTGTGTTCTGGTGAGAAAGAAGTGAGTATATGATCATTTAATAGAGTGTTATTTTTTTCCTTAGTATCTTTCACTTAACTAGTGCTTATGACTTTTTAAAGTTATTTCATAATATTATTGAATTATTTTCACAACCCACTGTGTGAGGCAACGAGGGAGGAATTATTTTCATTTGGTCTGACAATGAAGAAGCTGAGGCCTAGAGGGATTTCATGGCTTTTCTAAGATCCAGTTGCTAAATGGAGGTGAGTTTCATCTCAGGTTTAATTATTCAACAGTCAAAAGTTTAAATATTTTCTGTGTTGCAAGCACTTGCTGAATGCTGAAAAAAACACACCTTCTAATTCAAGGTCTGCAGAGCTCAGAGGGAAGATTCTAGTTCATAAAACAGGAAGACAAAGCTAAGGTGTGCTTCGTTTCCAGTTACAAAGCAGAAAAAATACTGGATAACTGTAACCAAAATAAAATCTTTTTAGACACATAGCTGAGGTTAGTAGAAAGAAAGAAAAATTCCCACATTGCAGAAATGAAAAGGAAACTGAAGGCTAGAAAAGTAGCTTGTGGTCAGATGCTTTGGATGGTAGAGGAATGACATCTGGATATACATTCTGGAGGCTGGCGATGAGGACTGAATGCCCTATTAGGTTGAGAGAGGGAGCAGAGTACCTGTGGAAAGATTAAGGTTGAATCCCAGGTGTCTTACAGAGATCCAGGAGTCTGAAAGGGCTGACTTTATGTAAAGAGAAACTCCAAACATAGAAACAATAAGGAAGTCTACTATTCACCTGGGTCTCTAAGCAGAAAGAAAATGAAAAGTAACCTGTGAGTTATCACATGAAGCCCATGCCATGCACAGGATTAGTATGGAGTTCAAGGGTATATCCCTGAGAAATGGGAGTGAAACTGGACCTGATCAAGAGTCCTGTGGAAGCAAAGGGAAAGCCACTCTGTATGGAATTTTCCACAGTCTCGAGTGCCCACAGATAAATAAATCCCTTAGAAGATGAACTCAGAAACAAAAAATTATGAGCTACACAAGAAAGCTATCAATAGTGGAAAAGAAGTAGAGGCACAATAAACATGAAAATAGCAAATAAGAATTCAAGATAATTACGTTGTCTGAAAGAGACTAAGCCTATTTAATGTATTAGAAGATTAAAGAATGACTAGAAACTCAAATGAAATAATAGATTCTGGGTAGAAAAACAAGACAAGCAAGACAAAGCTGAGTAAGTGAACTTCCAGAAATAAAATTCTAGCAATTGAGATAAACAAAAGATAATGTATCAGTAAAAATGGACTTAACTGAATGCTTGAGAGTTTGAACTGTATGTTTAAATAATACATATTGGGCTTCTGTGCAAGGAAGGATAAATGGGTAGAAATTTTTTTGAAGGGGAATGCTTACCTGGCCATCTGGTAGAATCTACATTTTGAATTTGGTTCCCTCAAGAAATACCCAGGTTAAATGTTCTTCTCTTAATAACAAAATTACCCTCTTTGAGAAATGACATAACCCTCTGAGCTATGTCACCAGATAAGAACCACAATTGAGTCCTCACATTTTCAGATGTGTGGATAAAAATGGGAACAGGGGCATGAGCTAGAAGATTGCTACAATTCAAACATGGATGGATGCTGAGGGTCAGAATACAGCCAGACCCAGAGGAGTAAAGGAAAGGAGACCATCCTGTGAGGGGCTGAAGGACATGTGATGTTTAGGAGGTGATGCCTATAGGGAGAAGGAAGAGGGATAAAGGATGACTTCCATGTGGCTGGCTAGTGAATATGGATGCCTGGTCCCCTGACACAGGCCATACAGCTTTCAAATCTTAATTGCCATGTGGGTTTTGTAATATATTTCACCATCTATTCACTATTTACTATTTTACTATCTCCCTTTTTAATATTAATTCCAAACATCATTAATTTACAGTTATTAGTTCACCAGCTTGAGATAAACAAAAGGTAATGTACCAGTAAAAATGAACTTAACTGAATGCTTGAGAGTTCTTAAAAGAAAATTTATTTTAGTTTGGTACCAGTGGTAAAATATGATATTGCTTGCAAGGTAATGTTACATAAATGAGTAGCAGTAGCATGTTTACACTATTTATTTACTGTATAAGGAGGCCTCTTTAGAAAGGAAGTAAACACTTATAAATATGGGGAAGCCCAGAGAAAGTAAGGAAGTATTTGTGGTTAGGGCTTGGGGGAAGGTGATGTACATAATCACAGCAATTTCTCAGTGTTGTAAAAGGAGTGCTAATAGCATGGATAATAAGATATGGCTGATATTCTAAAGGATTATACAGGACTGTCCAGACCCTGGGCTGGCCCTGTCCACCCTCCCTAGTTCTCCTGATAGATGGCATGGTGGATTAGGATTTCTTAGTCCAGGAATGGAAGGAAATAATAGTTTTCTATCTGTGGGTATGTTGCAAGATAAAGGGAGACAACATTGTTGAATTTTTACAATGTGCTGGAGATTCTTTATATATGAGTTCAAAGTGAATCTTACAGTAAATGTTAAGTGTAAATATTGTTATAGCTATTAAAGGTGAGGAAAAGCTGACTCAGACAACTAATTTGGCAAAGTCATAGCCCATGAATTGGGAGGAATGTCTTGAAAGCAGACCTGTGAGTTTCCTGCTGTAACCTTTCTATGAGTCAAGCGCCCTTCCATTGGGTCCTCTTGCAGTCCCCCCCAACACTTTTTTTTTATGAAGGTTCTCATGGACACTGCTAGGGGAGCTCAGAACAGTGGCTGGGCCCTGCTCCTGCTCTTCCATCCTCTTGTTGTGTGGCCTCCAAAAATCACTTAACCTCTTGCTGCCTTGGCCTCCCCATCTATGAAATGGAGACTGAATTTCATTGTTGCATGTTTGTCTACCCAGTGAAGCCTTAATTCTTAATGATTAATGAGACCATGGAGGGGGCATGTTGCATCCCAGGGTAGACTTATTTATTACGAGAGCAGAGTCCATATTTCTTCTTCCTTTCACACACTGACAAATGTATTTTTTTTTTAAGTAAAATAAGCTAAGGGGAAATTTTTCCAGAATTTTATTGCAAAACATTTAACAATTATAAATTAATTTAAGGTAAATTTAGTTAATAATGTGAGATTACTATCTGAGAAAACTGATTTTGTTTTGGAGCTGGTATAATTTTCAAGAGTTTAACCAGACTTAGCTCTTTTGTTCCCTAAATAAAATGGATTATGCACAAAGTGACATTTCAAATTACCACAGTTTCCAAACACCTTTAAGGCATTAAGGTTTAGTCTTTTCTCTAAGGAGAGTCTGGGAAATGGCTTAAATCATTCCAAACCAACTCTTACCTTATTATGACTTTTCCAAACATTAGAATTAAAGAAATTTCTACATGTTCCTTTTAAAAATTAAAGCTAAGAGTTGAAGACAGATCAATCTTTGAAAACATCATTGATAAATACATATACATATGAGTCATTAGATTGTATATTCAGTCATTGTTCTGTGTGGTGTGAGATATATGGTGTCTTGAGGTATATGGTGTCTGCCTAGGGGTGGTTTAGAATCTTCAGGGACATATATTTATGTAAATAAATTATGTTAATACAAGGAACTTGTGATTAGAATTTAGAGAGGACTCTCATACTCATGGGAGGCTTTAGTCTGAGAACATATCTTTGCAAGTTTCTGATACTCTTCTAGAGAATTCTTTCATCATTTAATATGCTCAATGGAAGCATGCCTCTGTGCCAAGGTATGAAACAGGGGTGGGTTGTAAAGATTAATAGGAATGAGATTTAAGACTCTAGCACCTATAGGTAGAAAGACAATGGATGCAGGCTAGGTAAGGAGGACAGTTCATCTCTGATAGCATCTCCAGAATAAAAGCCAGGAGGTTTTCCAAGACATGACATAAGTTTGGATTTTTATGTGAAGCTTCTGATTTTAAAAATATCGGTAATTAATTGCAAAACTATATTTCTTTAAACACTGGGCACTGTGTTGCGCCAAATAAAACTAGTTAGTCCTTGCTGCCTTCAGACTGTCTGCTTTCATCAACTGCTCCCATAATTACTGAAAACCATCTGGCCTCTGAGTTTAAATTGGGAATGTTATACAAGGCATCTGAAAATGTGAGGACTCAATTGTGGTTCTTATCTGGTGACATAGCTCAGAGGGTTATGTCATTTCTCAAAGAGGGTAGTTTTGTTATTAAGAGAAGAACATTTAACCTGGGTATTTCTTGAGGGAACCAAATTCAAAATGTAGATTCTACCAGATGGCCAGGTAAGCATTCCCCTTCAAAAAAATTTCTACCTATTTATTCTTCCTTGCACAGAAGCCCAATATGTATTATTTAAACTCTCTGTCTGTTGGTCATAAGATCTTTTAACTCAAAAAAATGGAAGTTTAGAGACACTTTTAAAAGCTGGCTTTCTATGTATTTCTGTGTTATTATTTCCCTTCATGAGCAAAGCCCGTAGAGAAGGCTGGAGAGGCCCAGGACACCTTATCAACACATAATCCATAATTAGATATAAGTCCTACAAATGTCACTCTGACATACTGTGACAATCCTAAGCTCCTAGTGGCCTTGGCTGTTCAACTTTTAGTGACTGCTGGTCACAGTATGGCTGAAGTATACAAATATGCTAAGGACATTGAACACATCTGCCTAGCATTCGTTTAAATCAAAATTGGCCTGAACTGTTTTCTTGGTGAGGCAGAGAAGAAAAAAATTTAGTGGTGCAATCAGGGAAAAAATATCTTCCTCACTCTATTGCATCTATTTGGATATGTTTGGCATGATGACCTGGGAGGTTATAGCAACCTTTCCTGCAGCTCATAGGCTAATATAAACACTAGATACATTTGAAGGACTCCTTCACATACACATATTCTCAAAGGTTATCTAAGTGATACATAGAGAAACAGAAGGCAGTAGTGGTACCTCCTTTGGGATTGAAAGACCACCCTGGTCTCATTGGAAAAAGTGCATTGGGGTCTATTATGTGGCTACTGATTAGTGTTTGCGTTTGGGGTGAGAAATGACAATTTATGAGATGAAAGCAGCTTGATGTTTGCAATTCTGGACAAATATTAGATAAACCCATTCTGTTTTCTTTTTGAGTAACAACACCCCCTGCCCTGAAGAGAAATTATGACTGTATGAGAGAGTTCAGAAATGTTTCAAAGCCATGAGAGTTGATCTGAGGTTAAGCGAAACACAAGTATATTTGCATTAGAGAATCATAAACCTGATTTTTTACCTTATTTGGAATTTCTCTGTGATCTAGGGCACTTATTATACTTAGCTATGACTGAATGCAGATATTGACAAGAACCCTGGGAGGAGAAACCATGACTGTCTATCCTTAACACTCAATGTGGCTTAACGAGAGTGAATAGGGATATACACCAGCAGAAATTACTTGTTGTCTGACAAGACAATTTCTCCAAGAAAGTGAGATTTACTGAAATGGATAATAATTAATTTTCTGTGTTGCTCATATATCTTGCTCCTTTTTGTTTTAGCAGCCATGATTTTTTCTGTGGAAAGCAATGATATTGATATTACATTTACCAAATAACTTTTGCTCCATTATTAGGAATCAACAACAGATTTAATCACAAACCATAGTATTAATTGTAAGCCCATTCTTTAAAGAATAGACCTTCCATAAGAGCAAACTACTCATTCTTATATTTATTTTCATTTGGGTTAAAAAAAAAAAAAAGGTAGGTTTCAAAGTCTTTGGAAAATGAATGCAGAAACAGAATACGGAAAGATATGTGCACATTTGTATATTCCTGAACATGATTTTGAGAGCTAATGTCTACTCTTTGGGAAAAGCTCTTATTGGTGGGGAAGGGGGGGGTGCAGATTTTAATATCTTGTGGTTTCAGTCTCTCACTTTCTACGGAACTATGTTCTCATTAGGGTCTCAAGTTTTCCAGTCACCACACAACTATTCAAGCTCAGATTTAATCAGCAGCAGGCATCCATCAAGAGGAATGAAAGACCATCCCTTCTCCCTTGTTAATAAAACATTCACCCAGAAAACAGTGCCAGAATGCAAACAAACAATATTGACCATATCCTTGCTTCCCTTCTAGCCCCCTGTGATCTTTGGCTTCTGGTCAGTAATTGTATTTATTTTGATTTCATTAAAAATGTGAGAGAATAAATTTTACTTAGGGCTTATGTTTAAAGATTCACAGCTCAGATACAGCAGAGTTGTCTTGGTGTTTGTATCAGTTTGGGGTTGGAAATTCTGGTCTATTTCCTGCAAATGAGGTAACAGATGTCCCTCATATTTTCTTAGCAATGTAAAAACAGTTTAAAACATACTATCACAACCACTTTTCTCACCTGAACTTCTCTCAGTAACTCTGTGAGTTAGGTGTGGTCACTCTCATTTTATAGCTCTTGAGTCACCTCATTTTCCCAGATTCGAGAAATTAGAGATAAAATGCTTCAGAGGTAACCACAGACTGAAATAAGCATTTCCTTCTATTTATAGAAGTCTACATGTTCAAAATGCCCCATTCCCTATGCCAAGACCATGGTGCCAGGCCCTCAAATACGAAGATGAGCCATAGTGCAAGCCGTGTCACAGATAATACACATCAGGGAATACATTCACATTTTACTATTACAAATTAAATCATGAATTCAATTTGAAAATAATAATTTGAAAATCCATGTCAACAGACATTGTTAAAAACAATTCCACATCCTCGTCAGCATGTATCCCCAATCGCTATGCACTTGAATCCCTAAACCACAGTGTCTGCATGTAATGGAGCAAGTTCTTACCAAAGCTGTATTATTGGATGGACACTTCATCTTCATCCTGAGTCTTATCTGACAGTAGTTTATCAACTGAAGGGAGCCATTCATTTTGCCCTGACAGTATGCCATTCTAATAAATTACTGTACCATAAAACCAAGTGAAATATATTCCAAACTTCGAAAGAGAAATGAAACAGCTAAGAATTAGAGAGACTGTCATATATAGTGTATGGGAAAAAAATGAAGGGGAATCAAGTTTATGTGACCAAGTGTTCTCTTTTGGCTTGGTGATCAGCAGATTTGACTGAGAAGTCAAGGGCATAATATAGAACAGCTGAGATGAGACACCAGGCATATCCTCATAGAGCAGGAACAAGGCAAGTGCTGACCACCGAGATGTGAGCTGAAGATGCTGAGTCTAGCCAACATACATTGGAAATAGAGACATACGTAGAGGAAGCAATGTGCCCCTGAAAGTTGATGAAGCACAATGAACAGAAGTAAATATTGCAAGCTGGTGTTTTTGCACATCTTGACATCCTCAGTTTCCAACCAAGCACCTGGCTTAGAAGGGTACTTGATAATATTTTCCAGGAGATAATACACTGCAGATGAGTTTTGGGGCAATTAAATTAGATCTAAATAAAAATGTTTTCTCAATAAAAGAATTACATTTTAACTCGCAAGTCTTTCCTCATTATAGAAGACTGATAGTAGATGATAAGTCAATATTGAAGTTATTATTATTATAATACTCTTTAATTTTTTAACCATTTCTTTTTATTATGAATTGAAAGCAAAGTCCCTAAAAGTTGACCTCCATTATTTTTCTTCTTTCTCTCCTTTGATTAATGCTAAGAATGTCTCTGACATTCAGTACGGAGGAAAGTTGTTTTCCATTTCCTCATATTCATCAGATAAGTGCAATTTTAAAAAAGTTCTTAATTGTACAGGACACGCATGATATTAACACCAATTTATAACTTTTTCTTACTGTGTCCCATATTTAGAGTGATAGACTTCTTTGAAGTTTATGATTGTGAGAAACATAAACAATGGTGTCAGAGTAATTTGTGGATATTGTGAATGTGCTTACTCAATGAGGCCTCACAAAGTTGAACTCACAGCCATCAGTCACAGAGAAATGGCTTCATTGTTTTTTCTTTCCTGATTCATACTGACAATTCTTTCATCATCCCTCCCACATAAGAACATTATAACAACTTAGATAGATGCAAAAGTTGGCACTTTAGGAAAACAAATCAATCACAATTATACCTGGCAATTATAAGTAAAGGAGAAAGTAAGAGAGAGAATGCATAAATATGAACAAATAAGAATGAGAAAGAATATCTAACCACAGTTAGAGACTTCAAATTTTATAAGAAAACATTAAGAATAAATCCACATAAATATGTTTTAAAATATCTATAAAATTAATTATTTTCCAGGAAAAGAGAGGTACCAAGATTAACTAAAGGAACATAAAGCTTGAACAGAGTGGTAGTAGTAGAGATAAAGATTACAGGAACATAGGACAATGTCCCATGGTGGTAATATTGACAGTTTTTTTTTTTTAAGCTTTCAACGTTTAGATCATCTTTACATGTTGTATACGTTTCCAGAGAATATATAAATGTAAAAATTTCCCAAACCACTTTTTATGTTAGCAGAACAGTGGCATATAAATCTGAAAATACTAAAACAAGAAAGAAAACTTTAGGCTTTGCTCTGTTATGAATAGCAAAGTGAAAATTCTAAATTGAAGACTGGCAAGTAGAATTCTGCAACATATTTAGAGACTAATATTCCATGTCTAAGTTCTCCTCAAGAATATATTGTTGATGTGTTAAAAATAAATTTATTAAGAGACTACCTAGACAGTGGGAAAAAATGGTGTAAATGATAGAGGCTCTGTTCATCCCTCTGGTGACCAAATCAAAGTTGTGATGGAAACAAGAAACAGCAGCAAGGAAAAATTGCCTGGGATCTAGAGGAACAAGCCATACAATTAGGGAGAAAAGTCCAAGAAAGCACCCTGAAACGGCAGAAGGTAGGATGGGGCAAGGACACGGGGCTGCCCCATCTCCAGTGGCTGAGTGAGATGGAGGCTGCGGCAGCGGCAGTGGCAGACGTCCCGTAAAGGGGCCGTGACCGTGAGTGGATTTTTGTGGTGACGGACTTGCTTACTCTGAGCACCAATGCCGATTTGCCTGCATGCAAGGGGCACCAGGGACTTACAGGGAGACATTGTCGGAGTGAGGTCCAGGGTGAGACTCGCACTGTACAAAAGTGCCGGCAGTATCCATTGTTCCCTGTTGAGCCCTCCCTCCTCCCAGTGTGTGGATACTGCGCCACCATAGCCGTGAGGTCATCAAACTGGATAACAGAGATCGCTCTGCCCAAAAGATTCCCTGAAAACCCGCCTCCCCCTACTCACGGGTCCACCCAAGCCACATCAAAGTGTATCCTCAGCGAGTCAGGTGCTCCTTGCTGAGAGTCACACTGGAGACAGCCTTGGTTTCTGGTGTGGCCTTTTGAGGCAACTATAAGCACAGAATCTGTGGATTGCTTGCTGAATCTTAACAGGTGGCCCCAAAGGGGTAGAGGCTTGGGCTAAGTTTGGCATGCAAATGAACCCCTTTCAGGACTGGGCCTCCGGACACCTACTTCACAAATCCACGCTAATAAGATTGGGAGACTTAGGAGCTTTATTTAGTAGGTAGAAACAGACACAGAAAGGCAGCCAAAATGGGAAGACAAAGAAGCAGAAACTATATGAGAGAACAGAACAGAGATCCAGATATAATGGAGTCAAGTCATCCACCAGATGCAGAGTTCAAAACACTGGTTATAAAGACGTCCAATGAACTTTTGGGATGTGTAGATAAATTCAGTGAGAACTTCAACAAAGAGATTAAAAAAACATAAAAAATGGAAGTAGAAATTATAAAAGGGAACCAGTCTGAAATGAAGAACACATTATCTGAGATGAGAAGTATAGTAAATGGAATAAACAAAGGAATAAACAAAGTGAATAAAGAAGAGGATCAAATGCCCTATCTAGAGGACAGGAAAACAATCAGAACACTCAATCAGAATGGCAAGAAAAAAGATGCCAAGACTATAAAAGTAATTTAAGGAGGATATGGGACACTATTAAGTCTCTAAGTATTCGTCTGATTGGCGTAACTGAAGAAAATCAAGATGTTGAACAGTTGCTTGAAAAAATAATGATGGAAAACTTCCCTAACCTGGTGAAGGAAATGAACATAAAACTTCAGGAAGCTCAGAGAATTCCAAAAATCAGGGATCCAAAGAGGCCCACACCAAGACACATCATAATTAAAATGCCAAAGTTTAAATACGAAGAAAGAATATTAAAAGTATCAAGAGAAAAAAAGATAATTACCTACAGGGGAACATTCATAAGACTGGCAGCTGATTTCTCAAAAGAAACTATGCAGGATAGAAGGGTTTGGCACAAAAATATTCGACAGGATGAAGACCCAGCATATACAACCAAGAACGATTTATCCAGCAAAGCTATCATTTAGAGTTGAAGGACAGAAAAAGAGCTTCCCAGATAAAAATAAGCTAAAGAAATTTATCACTACCAAGCCAGTGTTATAGGAAATTTAGAGGAACTTATTTAAAAAGAAAACACGTGTCAAAAACAGGAATAAAGAATGGTAATAACTACATTCCTATCAATAAGTACCTTAAATGGAAAAGAATTAAGTGCTCCAACCAAAAGATAGAGTGGCTGAAAGGATAAGAAAACAAGACTCCTACATATGAAAAGGAAGGGAATTAAAAAAAAGATATTGCTTTGATGGACATAGATGTTTAAGTCAGACAGAGAAAGATAAACACTATGGGATTTCACTTATATGTAGAATCTAAGGAATAAAAAGAACAAATGGATCAAAAACAGACTCACAAATATAATGAACAATTTACTGATGGACCGAGGGGAGGGGGTTTTGGGGGGGGCTGGTAGAATGGGGTGAAGGGGCAAAGAAGTACAAATTAGTAGCTGATAGATGGTCACGGGGATGGGGAGCACAGCATAGGGAATGCAGTTAGCATTAATACGTTGGCTAGGTGCAGGGTCAGGGGAGGAAGGGAGCAATTGGGGGGGGATCATTTTATGAACTATATAAATGTCTAACCAATGTACTATCTACTTGAAACCAAATAAAAAAAATTTTAAAAGAAAAAAAAAAAAGAGAGACTACCTAAAATAAACTGCCCAGAAGAGAAATGATAAAGGTTCATTTTTTAAAAAAATCAAAGGTCATTTGGTAAATTTCAACATATATTCTTATGAAAATTGTTAGTAAATCAGCAATGAGAATGACAAGGAATGTTTTTAAAAAATTGATAGTGGCCATCATTCACCCTAGTGAAATTCTTGAGGTGTTGTTGCCTTTATTATCAGATGTAAGAAAGTGGTGTGTGTTATTTACCATTTTTCTGGAAGTCACAGTTGCTACACTGAGATATGGAGACAAAAGTAAAGAATATAGCTATTACTAAGTAAGTGAAGGTTAAAGGTGTTTGAATTGGTTGCTTTATTAATCTTAGTGGCTTTCTGCTACTACACTCAAATATTATGATACCTAGTATTGGGACACAAAGCTGGGAATTCTAGCCCATTCTTCATCATGGAGAAGTCAGACAAAGAAAGCAAGTGGTGCCAAATTACTCTTTACTTTTTATTATGGGCTGAATTATAACCCTCCAAATTCACATGCTGAAGTCATAACACCCAATACCTACAAATGTGACAGGGCTTTTAAGAGGTAATGAAGGTAAAAGGGACTCATTAGTGTGGGCTGCAATCTAATATGATTAATGTCCTTATAAATTAGCGCACACAGAGAGAGACACCAGATATGTGCACATACAGAGAGACAACCGCATAAACACACAGTGAGAAGGTGGCCAGTTGCAAGCCAAAGAAAGGGGCCTCAGAAGAAACTAACCCTACCAACACGTTGATTTTGGACTTTGAGCCTCCAGAAATGTGAGAAATAAATTTTTGTTGTTTAAGCCACCAAGCCTGTAGTATTTTGTTATGGCAACCCTAGCAGACCAATATATATATATATTTTTCTCACTGTTCTTATGTTCTACTTGACACTGGCTCCATTTGCCTGGCTTTCAATGATAATGTCAAATCTTTGTGATCCAGTCTGGTGCACAGATATCTTGGAGACAGAGCTAGGAAGACTGCTGTGAATCTTAGTAACTGAAATTTCTGACTGATGCAGTCCAGTGTTAGAACTGCTGTTTCAAACCTAGTAAATATTATTCATGCCACTTGGCTGAGACTACAACAGTGTGATGGGAGAAGCAGGATTTTCTTTTTCAAATTCACACTAACCTCTGTGCTTTAAAATACTCTCTCACAGCCATTTGTCTATGATGACTCATGTGCTGTGGCAAGCAGTTGATACTTGGAGCACAGTTGGTTCTATTTCCAAAAGACCATCTGATTTAGTAATTTGAACAAGTATCTTGTCAAACTCCAGATGTTCTACCTTCCTCTTGACTCTGTAAGTGGCTTGGTTTCAGAGATCTTGAACAGCTCTTTCTTGACCAGCTCTGGCAAGGTTCACTAATGGTGCCCCCACCCCGGCAAAAAAAAAAAAAAATGGAGATATTTTTTAGCTCTGTCTGAGGCACTGAGAACTATTCCCTAAATGACAGACATTGTTCTAATGAGGAACATGTGGCAGGCACAAATGTCTTAGCCAGAGGACTAGGGAAATTGAGAAAGAGGAAAATACCAATATTGCCAAATCTATCTAAGCTGCCAGTTCTAAAACATTTCATTCGGTTATGGTTTGTACTTTCTTATTCAATAATTATAGCATTGCCCCATTGAAGAGTTCAGAGTCATGCAGAGTTAAAAAAAGAAATGAATTTAATCAAGGAGCTACAACTTTTGAACACATTTACAAAAGGAATGTCATTTGTCTTAAGAGCGTCTCACTCTTTAAGAAAAACTGCAGTAATCCAAACCAAAACCAGTGATTAGTTACCACATTTCCAGTAAGTAGAAAAAAATATGATGTAGCAAGAAACAAACCGAGGGTATGATGTGTTTGTTTATACATCATGCATTGGGGCTTTGCCATGAGGGCTCTGAGTCATGTATTATGTACCAAATATACACACAGCAAACAGATCTTCCATCTTTTTCTTCATTTGGTGAGATTCATTTAGCCTCAGATACTCGTTAGTGTGCTTCCCTATGAATGGTTCTTATAGGAGAATCTACTAGCTACTAGCTGTGTGCTATTCCTGGAAAAACTCTAATGATAACAACAAATAAACTGCAAAAGCTGAGAATTTTCTTCCCCTTATCTTTTTGCTTTGCAGGCATGCAGAGAGGAGGAAGGCAGTCTCTCTGGTAGCACTCAGATTTGATGTTAAAATGTACAGATATCCCTATAATTCAAAGCCAAATCTTTGAATATTCAGTAATTACAATGATTTTCACCAAATGACAGAAGAGGAATGGGAGAAGGGAGAAAGGGACGTATCAGAGATCCTGGTATACTTTTTCCTAACTTCCTCCTTCATTCACCTCTATTTACTAGTCTCTACATTCTCTACATTCATCTACAATCCCTGGCCCTCAGTTCTGGAATTTTCTCCTAGAAGCCATATAACATTAGTGTAAAGTGAATTGAAAATATTCTTTAAGCATCTCTGAATGTCTCAGGTTTTCCTCTCTTATATTTAATCTTTTTTTCTTTTGTAAAAGGAAATCAAGTTCATTAAACAATAAAGCAAAAGATCCCACAAAAAAAAATCCCCACAAAAACTGACTTATCTTGGGACAAGCCTTCAGCCTACCTAGGAATATGTCATTACACACATTTTCTATGAAAATTAAGTCATATAAATTGCTGTATTTGTCTGAGAAATTGTCCAGATAACCTAGTGTTGAACTTCATTTGTTATATCTTTTTGCTGTTAAAAATTTCTATAGAGCAGGAACAACAAGCTAAAATCTAATCACATTTATGGACTTTAGAAAACTGTCTGAAAAACTGTCAAAACCACTCAGAGATGAACCAAGGTTTACAAAACTACCCACCAGGATGTGTCCAAAATGAGCTAGTAAATAGATGTTTGTTTTTGATTCAGATGTTTTTACCAAATTGTCATGTTTTCCAACTTGAATGTAGACCATCTTACTTTAGACCAATTTACTTTATGCCAACATAATGTTGCCAAAACCATATGTAACAAATCTAAGAGACTTTCTCAATTTTTATCTCACTATTCTCTCCTATTGAACTAGGTACCTTCCATCCTTATCCTTGCATTGTGTCTTCTCCTTCAGCCCATTTAAAACATCCTTCAGCTCTTTGCCTGGCTCTTATCCTAAATTTCTGTTTATTCAAGGTTCCTGCTACAGAAAAGCTCCAAATCACAGAAGAAACCTGAGGAGAAACCTATGTATATATAAAATGCATAGCACATAGTAAATATTCCCCAGTACCCCCAAAATATCTACTATTATTTTTCAACCTTTTATCTAAAAACAAGTATAGCATGTACATTTGCAGTCTTTTTTAGGATTCGTAAAAACCATGAGTTTTGTTTCCACTGCTTGAGTTAAAGACCCCAAGATACAGAGAATGCATGTAATTTACCCAAGAGCAGTGCTAGCTTTTAGACAAAGATCTAAGAGTTAGAATATTATTTTCCACACTGTGTTGCTTGCAGTATTTGGATATGAGAGGTAGCTTTGTATGAAGTTGAAGGAAATTTTAAAACTTGAAAAACTGGTCACAAAACTAAAAGCTTGCTGAGTTTTCAAATTCTATTAAGGCAAATTCTTTCACAAACCTTAAATTTGTAAACATAAATAAGTAACATTCTTTTAGGCAATGCAGAGTTATTATTTAGAAGTTAAGCAAACAGACTTCCCAAGCAATTGTTTTTGTGAACTTGGTTGGCACTACAGTCTGTGTTTTGTAGAAAATCAAAGCAAAATTATTTACAGGGGCTGTGTTGCTCAATGTTTGATTGAGTTTGATTGAGTTTCACAGAACATCAAGAAAGTGCTCAGACTAGGATTCTAAGGGGGTCAGTGGGGCTCTGATGGACACCAATGGCTTTGAATTTGATCTAATACTTTGAGAGTTTTTCCTCTGTTATACTCTGAGCATTTACATAATCAGTGAATCCTCACAACATTGTTGTGATTTTACAGCTGAACAGACTGAGGCACAGAAAGGGTAAGTGCCCTGCCCATATCACCAGCTAATCATGAGAGAACTTAGACCTGAGCCCAGCAGCCTGGCTCAGGGCTTCCCTGAGATTCTGCTTCTCTATGGTCTATGTTGTCAGATCCGATGCCCTTGGCATTTGTTGGAAGCTCCACAAGAACAATTTATACACTTATTAAAAATAAAATAAAATTTTGGCTACTATAAAATATATTGCATTCATTTCATGTTAATGTGGATTCATTGGTCAGTCCGAGCTGCCCCCTTTTAATATTACAGTAGGTAGGAGGGAGAATGATGTAGTGATTAGTGCTCTGAATATCACCTTCCACAGATCCCTCACTACCTGTGTTGGCAATTTCACATGTCTGCATCTCACATTAAACTCCCCCAGCTCCCACCTTCTGCATTACAACCCACTCCTACATCCCAGAGCAAAGGTCCTCACTGCGTTTTCTTAGAGTAGAGCAACAACAACAACAACAACAACAACAACAACAACAACAAAACACACACTAGGGAATGATTCTGTGGTTCAGGGGAAGAAATCTAAACCTAGTGAAGAGGGTTAGAAAAAGCTGCATGAAGGAGAAGACTCACACCTTCAATGCTGGTAGGATTTCTGTCAGGTAGGAGTTTGAAGAAAGGTTGATTCTAGGAAGTGGGAAGATTTCATGGGCAGTAATGCAGATGGGTGAAGACTTGAAGGGCTGGGCACAGTCAGGGACCGGAAGAGCTAGGGTTGCAGGAGTCCAGGGAGGTTAGTGAAGGAGTATGAGAAGGGGAAGGCCTTGAAATGGTATAATTTGCAACCTACTTTCCTTCGGCCATCTACTTTATATATGGCTTCTTTACATGCTCTGATATAGAAACCTTACATCATCCACTCTTCTTTCTAAAAGGTGATGAGTTGATACACATAGTGGAAAGACTTAAATGTCAAACTGAAAACTTTAAATGTCATGTAATAAGGTGAGGGGAGAGGGAATCACTATAAAAGAGTTTCATGCAAGAGACAGACATGATAGAGCTAGATATTAGGACGGAAAACCTGTTGAGTATCAGATGAACTAGAGAAGAAAGATGGAAGGAAGGAAGGAAGGAAGGAAGGAAGGAAGGAAGGAAGGAAGAAGGAAGGAAGGAAGGAAGGAAGGAAGGAAGGAAGGAAGGAAGGAAGGAAGGAAGGAAGGAAGAAAGGGAAGAAGGGTAAAAGAGTCAGGAGCCCAATGAGAAGGCAAAGTGCAACTTCAAGACAGGGGCAGTAGAGATGGAATAGAAAGGACCAGAAGATTCTCCTTAGGGTTCTTCTCTCTAAAGAGCTCATCCTGAATAAATCTAGCACTGTCACATGTCAGCATTTTCACATGTTCAATTTCCATGATCCTTTCTCGAATTTGCAGGGGAAAAAAGGAATTTCCATTTTTATAAGAGAAGAAACTATTGCATAGAAATAATTCCAAAATAAGTGTTGAAGTTGGTGCTAAATGAATGAATTCAGTGAATTCAACTCATTTGAGGTTATTCACTGTGTTTTATTTGTCTCATAAGGTAAAACAGAAAAAAAAAATAACTAATATATTTGACCTATGCCCAGTCCCCATTGTGTGTCAAGTGTCATGGCAGAGTAACAGGAAATGCAGTGGTGAATAAGACAAAGGTCCTTGATTCATGTAGAAATGAAGGAAAAGGACCATTTGAGTGGTGGAAAAAAGGCCTCTCAAAGTCCACCCATTTTCAGTAACCACTGAACTATCCCTTCATTTGTGGTCTTATTTATTTGTGAGTGGGAGGGGGCATAGGAGAGGGAACATTATGAAATATTTACATAAGAAACTCTGTAGCTTTAGAATCTTCACCTATGTATATTCATTAATGTTGGTCTGATTCTTGTGTTAAACTAAGTGCATGTCAAGCTCTCTGACAGGATATTCAGGATCCAATGTCCAGTATTGGTGACACTTGATAAATGGAGTGACCTCAGTACATACATGGTCTTCTTTTTCTGTCCACGGAAAGAGGAACTTTCAGAGAATTTTAGGGGAGGATGATTCTGGCCAAAATAGTGATGTGTGTTGCAAGACAGGAAAGGGTTTGCAAGCCCAGCTGGAGATCCCACCATCTCGTCCAAGGATTTTGTTAGTTTCCCATTTCTAACTCTGGCTCCAGGCTTTTGTCTTTTAAAGAGAACATCAGAGTCCAGGGGCCATTTGCTTCAAGTAGTCCACATCACGGAGCCTAGTGCGATGGTGCAGGCAGAGCTGCATAGATGATAGAAACAACTTGGTTGAGACTCCTCTAGTTCTTCTCAGGGTGGGGAGAGAGTAGAATGGAACTTATTTGACGTGATATTAAAGTGAGGAGCTGTTTTTAAAATTCTCTTTGCTCTATACATGTTATAAAGGGAAACTGTTGGCTTTAGTTTGTTTAAACATACAAAGCTAGTTGTAACCATTCCAGAAACCCATTATGAAGTTTTTCCTTCAACCAATGACAATTTTGGCTGTGTGCATCTCAGGGTTACAAGCTTATGCTAGTATTCAGGTGGGGTCCTTGCCAGGAAACGTCCATCTTTTACAAAAACCTTGGAACAAGAAACCCCACAGCCAGAGACAGGCTGAAGCTGTTAACTATTTGCTAGCTCCTTAAATTGCAATAGAACTATCTCTGCCACAAACTCAACACACCTAAACACACATGTGCACACAGACAGACACACTATCCCCCCACACGCTCTCTCTCATATGCTCACACACATACAAACATGTACACACACACCCCTCATTTATACTGCCCACTCTACTGTATCTTGGTGTCAAGGAAGCAGAATGACTTAGGTCTGAAGCAAATTCAGCATTGGTTGCCTTATTTGGGGCATCACTCTACCTATGTTACCCATCACCAGAGGCTTTGTCTTAGAAGGAAAATTTATCAGGAAAAAGACAAGACTGGAGACATTGATTTACTCTCCAGAGAGAGAGGGTTTCTGGAAGTTCCTGAGACTCTAAAAAAGACTCCACAACCTGATAAGGTCACTATTCCCACAGCTTTTTGGTCACTGTGGCCTAGCTACCCAATAAGTATTCTCAATAATTAAGGAACATCCTAAGGTCTTGTCTGTTTGTGAGTGTGAGGTTTCTAAGGGATGTAATATGAGCCTATGGTGAGGTGCCACTGAAATACTTCCAGCTCTGACCCAAGAAGATACCCTAGTATCTTCACAGTAGGCACTGGTTTCTCTAATTTAAAAAAACACCTGCATCAAGGAGATTCTTTTTTCATCTTTGAATGATGGTGTGTCCTGTACCTCTTTCTAAGCAGCCCCAAGCCTGGCACTAGTGGCAGAAACCTCAGTTCGCAGTTTGCCCTATTCCAGACACATAAAAGCCCAGGAAAAGTGGTAATCATCTGAAAAGCACTTTGTAGTTCAAAGAGGCCCCAAGCAGGGCACAGGCAGCTGCTGACCTTGACCTGCACCAGAGCCCCCCCTAAGAAGCCCCCAAACCAGTGCACCCAGTGACCAGCTTCAGACCACACTGGAGTACCACTCAACCACTTATACAAATAATACACCCACAGCACAGACTCATCAGACTCACCAGAGCCCTGTTAAAATGACCCCTGCTCCATAGGGTCAGCTGCTATGCAATTGCTCTTTCACTGTAGTCATGGCCAGCCCTCAGAGACAATCAGCCTGAGGGTTAATTACTCTCACTGATGTGACAACAACAATCAAGGCTCAACCACAAAAGGAAGGCACATATAGCTCGCTCAAGGGACAGCCTGCAGCATCTGGCTCAAGTGACCAGAGAAATTGTGCCATTGTGATCTACAGGTCACTTACTACATAAGACCACTCTACTAAGACTGAGAAACATTGCAGCCCTATCTAATACATAGAAACAAACACAGGGAAGCAGTCAATATGAAGAGACAAAGAAATGTCCTAAATGAAAGACGAAAATAAAGCTCCAGTAAAAGAACTAAACAAAATGGTGACAAACAATCTACCAAATACAAAGTTCAAAACACTGGTTATAAGGATGCAAAATTATCTCAGTGAGAACTTCAAAAAGAAATAGAACACATAAAAATAGAAATAGAAAACAAAAAAAAGAACCAGTCAGAAATGAAGATTATAATAACTGAAATGAATAATGCATTAGAGGAAATTAACAATAGATGAGATGAAACAAAGGTTCAAATCAGTGATTCAGAAGATAAGGTAGCAGAAAACACATAATCAGAACAATAAAAAGAAAAAAAAATCCAAAAAACAAATGAGAATATTTTAAGGGGCCTCTGGGACAACATCAAGCATAATAACATTCACATCACAGGGGTACCAGAAGAAGAGAGAGAGCAAGAATTTGAAAACCTATTTGAAGAAATAATGACAGAAAAGTACCCCAATCTAACAAAGGAAATAGACATACAAGCCAAGGACACACAGAGAATCTCAAACAAAATGAACCCAAAGAGGCCCACACCAAGACACATCATCATTAAAATGCCGAAGATTAAAGGCAAAGAGAAAAATTTAAAAGCAGCAAGAGAGAGGCATTTAGTTACCTACAAGGGAGCTCCCATAAGACTGTCAGCTGATTTCTCAACAAAAATTTTACACACCAGATGAGATTGACACAAAATATTCAACATGATGAAAAGCCAGGACCTACAATCTATATTCCTATACCCAGCAAAGCTATCATTTAGAGTTGAAGGACAGATAAGAAAAGGCTAAAAGAGTCCATCGCCACCAAACCAGTATTACAAGAAATGTTAAAGGGACTTCTTGAAGAAGAAAAATGGAGGAGGAGGAGAAAGAGAAGAAGGAGAAGAAGGAGAAGGAGGAGGAGGAGGAGGAAGAGGAGGAGGAGGAGAAAGAGAAGAAGGAGAAAAAGGAGAAGGAGGAGGAGGAGGAGGAAAAGGAGGAGGAGGAGAAAGAGAAGGAGGAAGAGGAGGGGGAGGAAGGAGAAGGGGAGGAGGAAGGAGGAGAAGAAAAATATGAATAATAAAATGGCAATAACTACACATCTATCAACAATTACTTTAAATGTAAGTGGACTAAATGTTCCAGTCAAAAGACATAGGGTGGCTGAATGAATAAGAAAAAAACCTTTACATGTGTTGCCCACGAGAGGCTCACTTCAGATTGAAACACACACACACACTGAATGTAAATGGATGGAAAATATATTTCATGAAAATGGACGGAGCGGGGGGGGGAAGCTGGGGTAGCAATACTTATAACAGACAAAATAGACTTTAAAATGAAATCTATAACAAGAGATAAAGAAGGACTCAGTAATTCCACTTCTGAGTATTTATTTGAAAAAACCCAAAACACTACTTCGAAGGGACATGTGCATCCATATGTTCATTGCAACATTATTTACAACAGTCAAGATCTGGAGGCAACCTAGTTATCCAACAATGAATGAATGGATAAAGAAGATGTGATACATATATATGACGAAATATTACTCAATAATAAAAAAAGAATAAAATCTCGCCATCAACAACATGGATGGACCTAGAAGATATTGTGCTGAGTAGAGTAAGTCAGACAGAAAAAGACAAATCTCAGATGATTCTGCTTATATGTGGAATCTAAAGAACAAAATGAACAAACAAAACAGAACTAAACTCACAGACACAGAGAATTTTTGACAGTTAAGTTTGGAAGGGGTTGGAGAATGAATGAAAGAGGGAAAGGGATTAAGAAGTGCAACTGGTAGTACAAAATCACCATGGAGATTTAAAGTATAGCATAAGGAATATAGTTAATAATATTGTAATAACTATGTATGGTGTCAGATGGGTACTAGATTTATCAGGGTGCTTACTTTGTAAGTTACATAAATGTTTAATCACTGTGTTACATCTGAAACTAATATAATACTGTATGTCAACTGTAATTAAAAAATAATATATATATAAATTAAAAATTAAAATTAGAAAGGAAAAGCCATATGATCATATAAATAGATGCAAACATTTTTTTGGACAATATCCATTGCCAAGAAACCTCCAGCAACTAGGATCTTCCTCAGTCTGATAAAGAACATCCACAAAAAACCTACAGCTCATCTCATACTGATTAGTGAAAACCTGAATGTTTTCCTGCTGAAATCAGAAAAAAGTTAAGGATGTTCAGTGTCATAACTTCTATTCAACATTGTATTGAAGCTTCTAGCCAGTACATCCAGATTGAAAGGAAGTAAATTTTTTTAACAGATAACCTGTAGAAAATATAATAGAATCTACAAAAAAATTGCTAGTACTAATAAATGCATTAAGCATTTAAATGATACAGGATACTATTTAAAAATTGTATTTCTATGTGCTAGCAATGAACAATAAAATATTAAAATAAAAAACACTATTTAAACACCAAAAAGATTAATTGCTCAATGATAAATATGACAAATGAAAAAAAAAGAAGAAAGATAAAACCCTGTTCAGTGAAAATTAGAAAATATTGCTGAGTAAAATTTAAAAAGACCAAAATAAGTGGAGAGAAATATCTTGTTTATAGATCAGAATGTTGAATATTTTATGGTGTCAATTTCTCCCAATTAGATTTACAGATTCAATACAATCCCAATCAAAATCACAACAGAACTTCTTGTACAAATTTACGATCTTGTTCTAAAAATTCATATGGAAATACATATGATCTTGAATCACCAGAACATCATTGAAGATGAAAAAGCAAATTTAGAGGGCTAAGAAAAACTAGTTTTAAGATTTATTATAAAGCTGTGATAATCAAAACTATGTGGTATTGCCATCAAGACAGAAACTTATATCAATGTAACAGACTAGAGTCCAGGAATAGACTGGTACATGTATGGGGTAACTATTTGACAAAAGTGCAGAAGCAATTCAATGGAGAAAAGAGAGCCTTTTCAACAATTTGTGCTGGAACAATTGATCTGTATATGCAAAAATAATGAACTTTGATCCATATACAAAAAATAATTCAAGATAAATTGTAAATCTAAATGTAAAGTCTAAAACAATAAAACTTCTCTAAGAAAATAGGAGAAAATCTTTGTAATCTTGTGCTAGGCAAAGATTTCTTAGCTACACCAAAAGTACAGTTTATTTAAAAATAATGAATTTCAAGGATTCTGGAAAAAAAATGGCATAGAGGATAGAGGCTTTGTTCATCCCTTTTTCAACCAAATCAAAGTTGCAACAGAAACATGGCGCAAACAGCAAGCAAAGTCACTGGAGATCTAGACAAACAGAAGCACTACAACTAGGGAGAGAAAAAAATCAACCTGCAACGGTAAAAGTAGGAGAGGGCAATGATCTGAGGCAGCCTGGTCCAATGAAGAGGAGTGGGACAGAGGTTATGGCAGTGGCAGCCAGCAGCCCCAGACACCTTTTAAAGGGACAGGATCTGCAAGTGGACTTTTGTGGTGATAGACCTGCTGGCTCTGAGCACCAGTGCTGGTTCAGCTGCACAGGGGACAGGGAGAGGGTGCACCGGGGACTTATAGGGGAACACTGAGTTGATGGAGTGAGGGTCGGAGGTAAGGATCTCTCTCCAGAATAGGACCTGGCAGTACCCATTGTTCTTCTGTTGAACCTTCCCTGCTCCAGCATGCAGAGGCAGAGTTGCCATAGCTGTCATCAAACTGGATAACAGATCATGCTCTGCCCAAAGGATTTTCTGAAATTCCACTTCCCCCAACTTGCACCTCACCCAAGTCACATCCAGTTAGGTCCTTGGCGAGTACAGTGCTCCTGGCTGAGCAGTGCCAACATTCACACTGGTGGCAGTTGGCCGTGGTTTCTGGTGTGGTTACTTGAGGCATCTATAAGCACAATATCTGTGGATTGCTTGCTGAATCCTAACAGGTGCCTCCAGAGGGGCATAGGCTGGAGCTAAACTTGGCCCGCAGCTCAATCCCTCCCAGGACTGTGCCACTGGACACCTACTATACAAAGCCACACTAATAAGACTGGGAGACTAAGGGCTTTGCTTAGAAAGGCAGCTAAAATAGGAAAACAAAGAAGCAGAAATCATATGAGAGAACAGAACAGAGATCCAGGAATAATAGAGTCAAGCAATCTAACAGATGCAGAGTTCAAAACACTGGTTATAAAGATGCTCAATGAAATTAAGGGAAGTGTAGATGAATTCAGTGAAAACTTTAACAAAGAGATAAAAAACATAAAAATGGGAATAGAAATTATGAGAGAACCAGTCAGAAATGAAGAACACATTATCTGAGATGAAGAGTATTGTAGTGGGAATAAACAGTGGATAAAGAAGATGATAGAACCACTGATATAGAATATGGGGAAGCCAAGGACACTCAATCAGAATGACAAGAAAAAAGAAGCTGAGACTATAATAATAATTTAAGGAGCCTTTAGGATACAATTAAATGTAAAAATATCCATGTCATAGGGGTACCTGAAGGAAAACAAGATGTTAAAGAGCTATTTGAAGAAATAATGATGGAAATCTTCCCTCACCCGATGAAGAAAATAGACATAAAACCCCAAGAAGCACAGAGAGTCCCAAAAATGATTAACTCAAAGAGGGCCACACCAAGACACACCATAATTAAAATGCCAAAAGTTAAAGTCAAAGGGAGAATCTTAAAAGCAGCAAGAGAACAGCAGTTAGTTACCTACAAGGGAGCACCCATAGGACTGACAGTTAATTTCTCAAAAAAAAAAA
>NW_011889112.1:1678116-1690179 GCF_000151845.1 Pteropus vampyrus | reverse complement strand
GATAATCAAAACTATGTGGTATTGCCATCAAGACAGAAACTTATATCAATGTAACAGACTAGAGTCCAGGAATAGACTGGTACATGTATGGGGTAACTATTTGACAAAAGTGCAGAAGCAATTCAATGGAGAAAAGAGAGCCTTTTCAACAATTTGTGCTGGAACAATTGATCTGTATATGCAAAAATAATGAACTTTGATCCATATACAAAAAATAATTCAAGATAAATTGTAAATCTAAATGTAAAGTCTAAAACAATAAAACTTCTCTAAGAAAATAGGAGAAAATCTTTGTAATCTTGTGCTAGGCAAAGATTTCTTAGCTACACCAAAAGTACAGTTTATTTAAAAATAATGAATTTCAAGGATTCTGGAAAAAAAATGGCATAGAGGATAGAGGCTTTGTTCATCCCTTTTTCAACCAAATCAAAGTTGCAACAGAAACATGGCGCAAACAGCAAGCAAAGTCACTGGAGATCTAGACAAACAGAAGCACTACAACTAGGGAGAGAAAAAAATCAACCTGCAACGGTAAAAGTAGGAGAGGGCAATGATCTGAGGCAGCCTGGTCCAATGAAGAGGAGTGGGACAGAGGTTATGGCAGTGGCAGCCAGCAGCCCCAGACACCTTTTAAAGGGACAGGATCTGCAAGTGGACTTTTGTGGTGATAGACCTGCTGGCTCTGAGCACCAGTGCTGGTTCAGCTGCACAGGGGACAGGGAGAGGGTGCACCGGGGACTTATAGGGGAACACTGAGTTGATGGAGTGAGGGTCGGAGGTAAGGATCTCTCTCCAGAATAGGACCTGGCAGTACCCATTGTTCTTCTGTTGAACCTTCCCTGCTCCAGCATGCAGAGGCAGAGTTGCCATAGCTGTCATCAAACTGGATAACAGATCATGCTCTGCCCAAAGGATTTTCTGAAATTCCACTTCCCCCAACTTGCACCTCACCCAAGTCACATCCAGTTAGGTCCTTGGCGAGTACAGTGCTCCTGGCTGAGCAGTGCCAACATTCACACTGGTGGCAGTTGGCCGTGGTTTCTGGTGTGGTTACTTGAGGCATCTATAAGCACAATATCTGTGGATTGCTTGCTGAATCCTAACAGGTGCCTCCAGAGGGGCATAGGCTGGAGCTAAACTTGGCCCGCAGCTCAATCCCTCCCAGGACTGTGCCACTGGACACCTACTATACAAAGCCACACTAATAAGACTGGGAGACTAAGGGCTTTGCTTAGAAAGGCAGCTAAAATAGGAAAACAAAGAAGCAGAAATCATATGAGAGAACAGAACAGAGATCCAGGAATAATAGAGTCAAGCAATCTAACAGATGCAGAGTTCAAAACACTGGTTATAAAGATGCTCAATGAAATTAAGGGAAGTGTAGATGAATTCAGTGAAAACTTTAACAAAGAGATAAAAAACATAAAAATGGGAATAGAAATTATGAGAGAACCAGTCAGAAATGAAGAACACATTATCTGAGATGAAGAGTATTGTAGTGGGAATAAACAGTGGATAAAGAAGATGATAGAACCACTGATATAGAATATGGGGAAGCCAAGGACACTCAATCAGAATGACAAGAAAAAAGAAGCTGAGACTATAATAATAATTTAAGGAGCCTTTAGGATACAATTAAATGTAAAAATATCCATGTCATAGGGGTACCTGAAGGAAAACAAGATGTTAAAGAGCTATTTGAAGAAATAATGATGGAAATCTTCCCTCACCCGATGAAGAAAATAGACATAAAACCCCAAGAAGCACAGAGAGTCCCAAAAATGATTAACTCAAAGAGGGCCACACCAAGACACACCATAATTAAAATGCCAAAAGTTAAAGTCAAAGGGAGAATCTTAAAAGCAGCAAGAGAACAGCAGTTAGTTACCTACAAGGGAGCACCCATAGGACTGACAGTTAATTTCTCAAAAAAAAAAAAATTATGCAAGACAAAAGGGCTTGGCACAAAATATTCATTGTGATGAAAACTCAGGATCTACAATCAAGAATACTTTATCCAGCAAAGCTATCATTTAGAGTTGGACCGATAAAGAGCTTCTCAGGCAAAAATAAGCTAAAGGAATTTATCAACACGAAGCCAGTATTACGGAAAATATTGGAGGGACTTCTTTAAGGAGAAAAACATGTATCAAAAATATGAATAAAGAATGGTAATAACTACATTCTTATCAATAAGTACCTCAAAAGGAAAAGAATTAGGTGCTCCAACCAAAAGATAGAGTGACTGAATGGATAAGAAAACAAAACCCTACATTTACTGTCTCCAAGAGACTCATTTCAGATTAAAAGACACACATAGACTAAAAGGAAGGGGATGGAAAAAGACATTGCCTTGATAGACTTAGAGGGTATTATGCTGCATGAAATATATCAGATAAAGACAAATATTTCATGATTTCACATACATGTAGAATCTAAAGAACAAAATAACACAACAAAAATGGAAATAAACTCATAGATACAGAGAATATTTTGAAGGCTACTAGACAGGAAAGGAGTTATGGGGACAGCGAAAACGGGCAAAGAGACTAAGAAGTACAAATGGATTTTTACAAAACAGACATGGAGATGAAAAGTGTAGTATAAGGAAAATAATTAATACTGTTGTAATAAACATGTAAGGGGGACGAGTGGGGTAATCATTTTGTGAGTTATGTAGATCTCTAATCACTACGCTGTACAACTGAAACTAATATATTATTGTATGCCAAGTATTATTGAAAAAAAAAAAAGAACTCATTGAAATGTACAGTGTAAATACAAGCAAATAATTGTCTATTTCAATAAAACCAGGGGGAAAAATCAGTTATATTTGTATATACTAGCAATGAACAATTAAAAATTCATTTAAAAAGTAGCATTCATAATAGGTCCAAAAAAGTTAAATATTTAGTAATAAATCTAACAACTTCAAAACTCTTATTAAAGAAATAAAAAAGAAAAAAAACACTAAATATATCGAAAGGCATACCCTGTTCTTAAATTGGACGACTCAGTATGTCACTTTTGTCACTTTTCCTCAAATTGATATACAGATTAAATCAAAATTCAAGCAGGAAATTTTCTGTAGAAATAGACAAATGAATTCTAAATTTATATGGATAGGCAAATAAATTTGGATAGCCAAAAAATATATTTTTTTTTAATTTGTGGCTTATACTATCTGATTCTAAGAATTTCTATAATACCACATCAATCAGTAAATTATGGTTTTACAAAAGAATAGCCACATAGAGCAATGAAACAGAATAGAGCATCCAGAATTAGGTCTGCACAGTCAAGGTCAATTGATTTTGACAAAGTTGCAAAGTTAATTCCTTTGAGAAAGATAATTCTTTCAACAAATCATGTTGGAACGATTGGACATTCATATGTTAAAAAGAAAGAAGAATCTTGACCTAACCTTTACAACTTATGTCAAAATTAATTCAAAGTGTATTAGAGATATAAATATAACATAAAACTGTAAAGTTTTTTAGAGGAAAACATAGGAGAACAATTGTCATGATCTGGGGTTAAGCAAAAAATTTTTAGACTCAACACTAAAACCATGAACCATAAAGAAAAAAAAGTGATAAATTGAAATGCATCAAAATTAAGGTTTGCCCTACAAAAGATACTGTTAAGAGAATAAAAAGATAAAGTAAAAACTGAAAGAAAATACTTGCAAATCATATATCCAACAAAGTATATTTGTACATAATGCATAAGGAACTCTTAAAACGCAACAAAAAAATTTTTAAATAGTTTTATTTCATAAATATTACAAACATTTATTTGAAAGACATTGTGAAGATAATGAAAAGACAAACCATTATTGAGTGAAGATATTTTCATAACAAGTATCTGATAAAGGACTAATATCTATAATAAACTCAAAGTTTAAAAAAATGAAAACAACCCAGTAAAAGAATAATAAAATATTTGATCAGACACTTTACCAAAGAGCAAATAACATGGGAAAAGATACCAAACATCATTAATTATTTGAAAAGTTCAAATTAAATTTACCAGACAATCTCCTTTCTGCTGAAGAGCTTTGCATATGTAGTTTTTATACCTGTCTAGATCTCTAGGTCTAAAAGTAAATGTTACTGACTCAAGAGACTTTCCTATTACCAACCTCAGATTAGATTTGATTCCTTTACATTGGCCGCAAACTTGTTTCCCATTCAATACTAATTTAGAATAATGGTACTACCTTAATAAAATACATGAGGTTTGCCCTTTCCACTTAATTCCATTTGCAAAAGAACTCCCAAGTACCATTTATGTCTTTGAGTGCAAGCAAACATCAACATGCTGGGCCAAAATCAATTTGCTCCTGGTTCCTGTGGCTCTTGTGCATCAGATCTGGCCACACTTCTTGACAATTTCACTTCAACAAACACAAAACTTAGAGGAAATTACTTGCTTTGGCAGTTTTGGACTTGGGGGATATAGAAATGTTCTAGATTCATTGGGCTTGTAACTGAGGTTGCTGCCAACTGCACTGCTATTTTGAAATCTAAGCAGGAATCTCAACCATGATACACAAACTCAACATAACTCCTACCTGGAGCTTGTGGGTTCTTCTCTAGCTTTACAAGGAGTCTGTCTATAAATTACTTTTATAGTAACATAGTCTCATTACTGAAAAGTAATAAAGCCCTCTTGCTTTTGTAATCTTGCTGTGAAGGAGCTTCTTATGTTGCCTATCCCATCTTCTTCCAAGCTACTCAAGTTCTTTAATACCTCCTTCTAGACATTTTCCATAGTCACTTCTTAGCTTAAGAACATGAAACATGCTCTAAATGAAATAACATAACTACCGAATTATATTTATAGCTCGGTATCTATAGCGAGCTAAGTTCGCTTGGCCAAAGGAATACAAATAACATGTGGATTTTACTTGTTGAACTCTTATCAGCAGAGAGATTTCTGCCTCCTTATAGTTTCTATAAGAACTCTATGTCTTCATACAGGGCTTCACCTCCTGCCCCAAGTGGCTGCAGAACATACCTTCCCTTCCTTGGAACCCTCTCCACATGATTCTGAGAGCAGCAAGGATGTCGGAAGGGAAACTCTTGGCCATCTCAGTTCCTCATTGTTCAAGTGGTGCCCCAGGCCAGCGAAAATGCCATCATCCTTCATGAGGACCAGTGGAGCTTTCTCCATAAAGGTTTTCAGCACCTGGTTTCTATCCAACAATCTAAGTCTCCTCTGTTGCTGGAACGAATGGTCTGAGACTAAATTTGACTTAGTCATTCCCTGTCTAAAATCCTTCAGGGCTCCCATTGTTGGAAGAATAAAGTGGGAGATCCTTGCCTGGTAAACCGGATGTGCCAGGGTCTAGCACTACTGATTTTCCAGCCTGGTTTCTGGACTTTCCTTAGTTCTTTCCTTCCTTAGGTCTTACCCAGCTGCTTCTAGTGAACTCCTGCCAGTCCGGAAGTTCCCCACAACTAGGCTGGTGTCATTTCCTTTCCTTCATATATTGTCTTATTTCCTTTCTTTATCTAAATAAGTACATACTCATCCTTCAGAATTCAAATATATATATACTGTTAGCTCCCCTAGAAGAGGAGATAAACTCATCAAGGTGAAAATAAGATCAAGTGAGCCTTAGGTAGTTGGCTGAGCAGAAAAAAAAGGGACAGCCCAAGACTTTTCCACCTACCACCTTCTGCTGTGTGAGAGTTAGGATGTATTATTTTCTAGGCCTGCTGTAACAAAGTGACACAGACTGGGTGGCTTAAATAGCAGAAATTCAGTTTCTCATAGTCCTGGAAACTTAGAAGTCTGAGATCAAGGTTTTGGCAGTGTTGGTTTATTCTGAGGCCTCTCTCCTTGGCTGGTAGATGGACATCTTTGCCCTATGTCTTCAGTTGGACTTCTCTGTGTGTGTGTCCCAATGTTCTCTTTTTATGAGGAACCAGTCACATTGGATTAGAGCCCAGCTCATGGCCTAATTTTAATATAATAATCTCTGTAAAAAAACCTACCTGTAAATAAGGTTACATTCTAAAGAACTGGGAGTTAAGACTGCAACATATGAATTTTGGGAGAGGAACATAATTTAGCCTATAAAGGGATGGAGGGGGTCCTTTCTCCATCCTGGTCTCGATTTAATCTCTTCATCTAAAACATAAAGATTGGGGAAAATATAACAGGTAATCTTGTGTATACTTTATAGTTATATATTTTTATGGATTGAAAATAAGGCAACGTGAAATAGGAGCTCTAACAATTAGATTCTTGTGTTTTCCCATTAGAAAACAAACCAGGGGTTTCAGACCTGAATTATCTGTGTTGATGTCTGGATCCTCCCCCTATTTTTTTTACACACATGTGTCACTAAAGAGGATGAGCATTAAGAGGGGAAAGAGTTTGCTATCCACTTTTCCCCATCATGTGAGAAAGACAGAAGGAGCCAGAAAAGGTGAGAGGTGAAAATACCCAGATTTGTAAGTGTTCCACAAGGCATGAGTGCCATTATAGAATAGCTTAGGGAAACGGAGGATAACAGCACTTGTTTGTGTGTCCATGTCCTAAAAGGACCAAGAATATCTATAGTGGCCAGAGACAAAAGTGATCACTCAAGAGAGGTTGGGATTCTGCCTTTTCTTCCCTCCAATCTTTCATGTGACATATGTCTGTCAACATGAGAAACATTTTCCTCTTACCGACGGGGGATATTCCCAAGGGTGCTTAGGATTGCAGGCTCCTGGCTGTGGACAGCTCTTTTGGGGGTTCCCTGATGTCTACTCTAGGAAATGTCAAGCATGGAACCCAGGACTGTGATGGTATTACTCTAAGACAGGAAATATCTAACACTGCTTAATAAAAGCATTCTAATATATTTACCTTTGAAACTATTTGCAAGCATGTCCTGGAGGGTTGAAAGGCAAAATAACCTGGTTAATTTGGAGACAGACCTCTCTTTTTAATTTCAGATCCAGCTCTAGAACATTCCCTTCACAGTGGCCCAGGGATCGAGACCTTCAACCCGAAACCCATGCATTCTGTCACGAACAGTGTTTACATGCCAATAGTCACACAAATGCTTCTTATTGATTTTTGTCTCTTCAATCTGTATATGGACAGAGCCTAGAATACTCAGTCTAATGGTTATGACAAAGGAATAGCTAAGCTGGCATCATAGAGAGCCTCCGAGAGTCCCTCCTCACGTAGAGTTTTCTCTACCTGGAGCACTTTCTTTCATCTCCTTACTCCTTGTCCATCTTCAAATCTCAGTCTACAGCAGGATGCCTTGTTAGCCCTTCCCCAGGATTGGATAGGCTCCTCTGACCCCTACTCCCATTCTGGGGTCACTACAAGTTAATTTCATCTGGTAGAATTATAATCGATTTCTACTATATCTCAATGAGCTGTACTTCTACTCACTAGTAGAATGACTACGCTATTAATTGATTTGAACTCAAAATAGATATAATGACAAACAAAAGACTAACATATCAGATTCTCTGTCAACTCAGAATAGATCTCTATAATCCATTGATCCATTTAGGAAGGTTATCAGATGGTCAGGCAAAATTCCCAATTATTGCTGTTGCATGTGGAATAACTTCTCTGCTGCATACTTTCTGGCAACAGATTTTACCTGCCTCTGTGAGGTGAGTCCATTGAGCATCTAAGTGGATAATATCCCAAACTGTTAAAAGATTATCATTTAAAGAGGATATAACCACGTCTCTCACATATAAAGAAAATCTGCCAAGTATTGTATTTTATTCATTAATGATATAATAAAATATTTTATTATAATAATGCTGGCATGTTAATAATGTAATAAGTAAGATGTTTCTTTAAACTGGTTCAAAGTGTCACTCATGCACAGGCAGAGAAGAAATGATAAAATTAAATTAGATGCAAAAAAGCCATATGCACATGGTAATAAATACATTAATTTAAACATAATTTTTATTTCTATATAAAAGAATGATTTACATTATCAGTTTTCTACAACTTACAGAGTTATAAAACAGCTCAAAGTCAGTTAAAACCAGAAATAACTCAGAAAGGTTCACAGGACAGGGCAATGAGCTACCCTTTCTATTTCTATTTCAAATCTTTTATACTTTTCTGACACTTCCATATGTCCTGACAACATCTCATCTGTTGAAAGTACTCTGGCTCCTACTCACACAACACTCTGTTGGACCACAAGGAAATATTTCCTTTAATCTCTATTCTCTCACAGTTTTTAGTAAAATAACTCCTTGTTTTTTAATTCCTGTTTCTTTAGCTCATTTAGTACAGGCCAATATAGTGAGAGTCCATCATACTGTCCTCAAAAACACCTCTCCCTAAAACAGTGGATCATCATCTCTGCTTCAAGTTATCATATTCCCACTATCCACAAAACAAAATGGTCTCTGCTGGTGTCCTGAGCTATGACTGAATTGAGGAACAAACATGATTTAGGCTAACAAGTTTGAGTAGTATATTCCAAAAAAAAATTAATATTCAAAAATAGGAAGACAGCAGACACAATTATTTTAGTAATTAGAATTTTTAGAGATTATAGGACTCAGAATCCTGTGTGAGAAAAAAATTAAGTATGAAGATTAGACAATATGATTCCTAACATTCCTTGTCGATCACTTATTTCTTTGCATAAAAAATAGCAGCTGCTATTTATCAATTCTCATCTATATGCCAGGCTCTCTGCTAAGAATCCCAACATGCATTATACACTGCCAAAAGGAAAAATGTATTCATATCTTATTTTTAATTTTTATTTTTCAATTAGAGTTGACATTAAATATTATCTTATATTAATTTCGGCAGTGAGACATTTATATAATTTACAAAGTGATCACCCTGATTAGTCTAGTACTCACCTGATGCTATACATAGTTTTTAAAATATTATTGATTGTATTACCTATGCTGAACTTCACATTTCTGTGACTATTTTTTAAATACAAATTTGTAATTCATAATCCCTTCACTTTTTCACCCAGCCCCTACCCTCCTCCCATCTGGCAATGACCAGTTTTTTCTCTGTATCTATGAGTCTGTTTTCATTTTAGTAGTTTGTTTTTTTCCTTAGATTCCACATGTAAGTGAAATCATATAGTATTGTCTTTTTCTGTCTGACTTATTTCACTTACCACAATACCATCTAGGTCTATTCATGTCATTGAAAATGGTAAGATTTCATGTTTTATGGCTAATATTCCATGGTATATACGTACCATCTCTTCTTATCCAATTGTCTATTGATTACTTGCTTAGGTTACTTCCATATCTTCTATCGCTGTTGTAAATAACACTACAGTGAACATAGAGGTGTATATGTCTTTTCAAATTAGTGTTTTGGTTTTCTTTGGAAAAATACACAGAAGTGCAATTGCTGGGTCATAAGGTAGTTCTACTTTTAATTTTTTGAGGAAACTCCAAACTCTTTTCCAGAGTGGCTGTACCAATATGCAATCCCACTAGCAGTGCACAGGGGTTCTCTTTTCTCCACATCCTCACCAACACTTGTTGTTTTTTGATTTATTGATGATAGCCATTCTGATAGAAGTGAGATGATATTGTGGTTTTAATTTGCATTTCTATGATTATTAGTGACATTGAACATCTTTTCATATGTCTTGGACATCTGTATGTCCTCTTTGGAGAAATGCCTATTCAGGTGCCCATTTTTTCGAATTAGACCGTTGTGTTATTTGGTGTTGAGTTGTATGAGTTCTTTATAAATTTGTATATTA
This sequence comes from Pteropus vampyrus, assembly GCF_000151845.1. Taxonomy (NCBI): domain Eukaryota; kingdom Metazoa; phylum Chordata; class Mammalia; order Chiroptera; family Pteropodidae; genus Pteropus; species Pteropus vampyrus. The sequence goes on along the minus strand of NW_011889112.1, from coordinate 1,680,437 downwards.
GCCCCTTATTAGATGTATTGTAGTCAAATATCTTCTCCCATTCAGTAGGTTGTCTTTTCATTTTGTTGATGTTTCTTTTGCTGTGAAAAATCTTTTAAGTTTAATGTAGTTCCATTTCATTAGTTTTCCTTTTGTTTCTCTTACTTGAGAAAATATGTCAGACAAAATATTACTAAGAGCAATGTCAGAGGGTTTACTGCCTATGTTTTCTTCTAGGAGTTTTATAGTCTTTGGTTTACATTTAAGTCTTTAATCCATTTTGAGTTTAATCTTATTTATGATGTAAGAAAGTAGTCCAGTTTCATTTTTGCATGCATCTGTCCAGTTTTCCCAAGATCATTTATTGACTAGACTGTCTTTACCTTATTGTATATTCTTGCCTCCTTTGTCATAAATTAAATGACCATATATGCATAGATTTATTTCTGAGCTCTTTATTCTGTTCCATTGATCTATGTGTCTGTTTTATTTGTGTGTTTGTTTTTTATGGCAGAAACATGCTGTTTTGATTACTATAGCCTTGTAGTATAGTTTGATATCTGGTGCTCTGATACTTCCAACTTTATTCTTCTTTCTCAGGATTGTCTGACTATTCAGGATCTTTTAGAATTTTATATACATTTTAGAATCGTTTTGGTTCTCCGAAAAATGCTACTGGTATTTTGATCGGGATTGTATTGAATCTATATATTGCTTTGTGTAGTATAGCCACTTTAATGATGTTGATTTTTTCTACACATGAACATGGTATATGCTACTATTTATTTCTATCTTCTTCAATTTCTCTTTCAATGACTTATAATTATCCAGGAACAGGACTTTTGCTTCCTTGGTTAATTTGGTTCCCAGGTATTTTATTGTTTTTGATGCATTTGTAAATGGGATTGTTTTCTTTATTTCTCTTTCTGATAATTCATCATTGGTGTATAAAAATGCAGCTGACTTCTTAATATTAATTTTGTATCCTGCTACTTTACTGAATTCATGTATCCGTTTTAACAGTTTTTTGGTGGAATCGCTAGGGTTCTCTATAGTATCATGCCATCTGCAAATAATGACAATTTTTCTTTTTCCTTTCCAATCTGGATGCCTTTTATTTTTCTTTCTTGTCTGATTGTTGTAGCTAGAACTTTCAACGCAGTGTTGAATAGAAGCGATGAAAGTGGGCATTCTTGTCTTGTTCCTGATCTTAAGGAAAATGTTTTTAGCCTTTCCCCATTGAGTATGTTAGCTGTATGTTTGTCATATGTGGCCTTTATTATGTTGAGATATGTTCCCTCTATTCCCACTTTGTTGTGAGTTTTTATCATAACTACATGCTGGATTTTGTTGAACACTTTTTCTGCATCTATTAATATAATAGATGAACATGGTAAAAGATTTTTATCTTTTAATTTGTCAGTGTGGTGTATCACATTAATTTATCTGTGAATATTGAACCAACCTTGCATCCCAGGAATAAAACCAACTTAATCATGGTGTATGATATTTTTAATATATTGCTGAATAGAGTTTGCTAACTTTTGTTTTTTAAAGATTTTTTCAACAATATTCATCAGGGATACTGTTCTATAGTTTTCTTTTTTTGTAATGTCTTTGTTTGGTTTTAGAATCAGGGTAATGGTGGCCTTGTAAAAAAAAAATTAGAAAACCTTTCTTCCTCTTGAATATTTTAGAATAGTTTGAAAAGAACAAGCGTTAATTATTTTTTGAATATTTGGTAAAATTTGCCATCTGGTTCAAGACTTTTGTTTTTTGGGTTTTTTGGTCACTGATTCGATTTTATTGGTAGTAATCAATCAGTTCAGATTTTCTGTTTCTTCTTGACTCAATCTTGGAATAATGTATGTTTCTAGGGATATATCCATTTATTCCAGATTGTCAAATTTATTAGCATGTAATTGCTCACAGTATTTTTTTAAACAATCCTTTGTATTTCTCTAGAGTCTTAAGTTACTTATCTTCTTTTATTTATGATTTATTTATTTGAGGCCTCTTCATTTTCTTCTTGATGAGTCTGGTTAAAGGATTTTTTTTATTTTGTTCATACTTTCAAAGAACCAACTTGTGATTTCATTGATATTTTGTATTGTTTTTCTAGACTATTTCATTTATTTCCACTCTCATCTTTATTATTTCCTACACTACCTTTGTGTTTTGTTTGCTGTTTTTTTTATAGTTCTTTTAAGTGTAAGGTTAGATTGTTTATTTGATATTTCTCTAGTTTTTTGAGGTAGGACTGTGTTGCTATGAATTTCTCTCTTAGGACTGCTTCCGCTGTGTCATATGTATGTGTGTGTATATATATATATATATATATA
>NW_011889112.1:1645775-1676616 GCF_000151845.1 Pteropus vampyrus | reverse complement strand
TCTTTCCATTTCTTTGTATCTGCTTCGATTTCTTTTAATAGAGTCTAGTAGTTTTCATTATATAGGTCTTTTCTTTACAAGTTTCATTAAATTTATTCCTAGGTATTTTATTCTTTTTGTTGCAATTGCGAAAGGAATTATTTTTTCCATCTTTTTTTTTCTGACACTTCGTTATTAGAGTATAGGAATGCAATGGATTTTTGAACGTCGATTTTGTAACCAGAAACTTGACTGTATTTGCTTATTGTTTCTAGTAGTGTTCTTGTGAAGTCTTTAGGGTTTTCTATATAGAAAATCATGTCATCTGCAAATAGTGACAGTTTGACTTCTTTGTTTTCTATTTGGATGCCTTTTATATCTTTCTCTTGTCTGATTGCACTCACTAGGACCTCCAATGTTATATTGAATAACAGTGGTGATAGTGGACAGCCTTGCCTTGTTCCTGATCTTAGAGGAAAGGTTTTTAGTTTTTCACCATTAAGTATAATGTTGTCTGAGAGTTTGTCATAGATAGCTTTTATAATGGTGAGATAATTTTCTCTTATACCGATTTTATGAAGTGTTTTGATGATAAATGGATGCTGTATCTTGTCAAAGGGTTTTTCTGCATCTATTGATATGATCGTATAATTCTTATTTTTAAATTTGTTTATGTGATGTGTCACATTAATCGATTTTTGTATGTTGAACCAACCCTGTGACTCTGAGATGAAGCCCACTTGATTGTAGTGTATAATTTTTTTAATATGTTGCTGAATTCGGTTTGCTAGTATCTTATTTAGGGTTTTTGCATCTGTGTTCATGAGAGATATTGGTTTGTAGTTTTATTTTTTGTGTGTTATCTTTACCAAGTTTTGGTATCAGGGTAATATTGGCCTCATAAAATGAGTTGGAAAGTATTGCCTTTTCTTCGATTTTTTGTAACAGTTTGAGGAGAATAGATATTAAATCATCTTTGAATGTTTGGTAGAATTCACTGGTGAAACCATCTGGTCCTGGACTTTTACTTTTTGTTAAGTTTTTGATGATTGTTTCCATTTCCATACTGCTGATCGGTCTATTTGGATTTTCTAGTTCTTCTTGATTCAGTCTAGGAAGGTTGTATTTTTCTAAATATTGGTTCATTTCTTCTAGGTTATTATATTTGGTGTTATATACTTTTTCATAGTATTCTTGTATGATTCTTTGTATTTCTGCAATATCAGTCATAATTTCTCCTCTTTCAGCCTTAATTTTGTTTATTTGTTTCCTTTCTCTTTTTTCTTTAATCAGTTTAGCCAGAGGTTTGTCAATTTTATTAACCTCCTTAAAGAACCAGCTCTTTGTTGCATTTATTTTTTTATCATTTTGTTGTTGTTGTTGTTGTTGTTTCCAATTATATTTATTTCTACTCTAATTTTGATTATTTCTTTCCTTCTGCTGACTTTAGGCTTCATTTGTTCATCCTTTTCTAGTTTTTTAAGATGAATGTTAGGTTGTTTCTTTGGGCTTGTTCTTGTTTTTGGAAGTAGGCCTGTAATGATATGAACTTTCCTCTTATGACAGCTTTTGCTGTGTCCCACAAGTTTTGATATGTTGTACTATCATTATCATTCGTTTCCGTGTATCTCTTGATCTCTCTTTTTATTTCTTCTCTGACCCGGTTATTCTTCAGGAGCATGTTGTTTAATTTCCATGTATTTGTGGTTTTTCTTGATTTCTTTTTGCAAGTGATCTCTAGTTTCAAAACATTATGATCAGAGAATATGTTTGGTATGATTTCAACACTCTTATATTTGTTGAGGCTATCTCTGTGTCCCAGTATGTGGTTGATTCTTGAGAATGTTCCATGTGCCCTAGAGAAGAATGCATAAGCAGCTGTTTTGGGATGGAAGGCTCTATAAATGTCAATTATGTCCAGTTGGTCTAATGCATCATTTAAGGATGTTATTTCCTTATTGATTTTCTGTTTGGATGATCTGTTCATATGTGACAGTGAAGTAGTTAGGTCCCCTACTACAATAGTGTTTTGTTTTTTTCTTTCTTTATTTCTGTTAGTAATTGTTTTACATATTGTGCGGCTCCCTGACTGGGAGTATAGATAAGTGTTATGTCTTCTTGGTGCGTGATTCCCTTTATCATTATGAAGTGTCCCTCAGTATCTTTCTTTACCTTTTTTATTCTGAAGTCTATTTTGTCCGCTATTAGTACTGCTACTCCCACTTTTCTCTGATTGCCATTTGCTTGAAATACCATTTTCCACCCTTTCACTTTGAGTCTATATTTGTCTTTGGAACTGAGATATGTCTCCTGGAGGCAGCATTTGGCTGGGTTTTGTTTTTTGATCCATTCTGCAACTCTGCGTCTTTTTATTGATGAGTTCAGTCCATTCACATTTATGGTGATTATTGAAATACGTCTTCTTATAGCCATTTTGTCTTTTGCTTTCTGGTAGCTCAGTGTTTCCATTGTTTCCTTGTTCTTGTGTTTCTGTTTTCTTTATTTTGGTTAGCTTTTGTGGGTTTTTCTTCTGGTTCTTCTTGTTTTATGTTATATATTTCAGCTCTGAATCTTTGGTGATTGGATACCATTACGAATATATAAAGGACACTTATATATATACAGTCATGCATTTTTTTTATGCACATGCCTTATCTCCATTTCCCTTTGCTAATTTGGATCTTTGAATCCTCCCCTTTTCAGTCACTGTTATCTCAATTTGTCTCTATGTATGCTGAATATTCATTACTATCTTGCTATACCAAATCTCTTATTATTATTTAAGCTTATAATGCCCTGTTCTTAGTAAGGGTTGCACTCATCTGCTTCTATTTGCCTGGTAGTCACTTTACTCCTAATTATGTTTTTTATTTTATTTTGTTTCATTTTGTTATTTTGTTTTAGATGAGCTGACACCTTTCAGTATTTCCTGTAGTGCAGGCCTCGTAGTGGAGAATTCCCTCAATTTTTGTATGCCTGGAAAGGTCTTAATTTCTCCTTCATATCTAAAGGAGAGCTTAGCTGGATACATTATTCTAGGCTGGTATTTCCTTTCATTTAATAGTTTAAATATTTGATTCCATTCCTTTCTGCTTGTAAAGTTTGCGCTGTGAAGTCCATTGATAATCTAATTGGTTTTCCTTTATAGGTACCATCTTCTTTTCCCTGGCTGCCCTGTGAATTCTGTCTTTGTCGCTAATTTTTGATAACTTTAATACAATGTGTCTTGGTGAAGGCCTTTTTGGGTTGCGATAATTGGGTGTTCTATGGGCTTCTTGAATTCCAAGCTCCAGATCATTCCTTAGATTTGAGAAATTCTCATCCACTATTTGTCTGAAAATGCTTTCTAGTCCCTGATCCTTTTCTTCACCTTTGGTAATGCCCATTATTCTTTGTTTCCTCTTCTGATGGTATAAGCCATTTCTTGTATTTCTCTTCCATTATTTTTCATTCTTTGGTTTCTCTCTTCTTCTTTCTGATTTATTTCTAGATTTCTGTCTTCAATATCACTGATCCTTTTCTCCACTTGGTGAACTCTATTTTCCAAGCTTGCTATTTCATTTTTCATCTCTTGCAGTGTGTTCTTCATCTCCAGAAATTCTATTTTTTTTTTTGAGGGTTTCAATCTCCTTGCTCTGCTCATCTAGCTGTTTTTTTCAATTCCTGAAAGTGTTGATTTGAGTTGTTTTGGATCTCACTGAGTTGTTTCAGAAGTACCATCCTGAATTCTCTGTCATTTATTTCTGTCATTTAAGTCACATATTTATATGTCTGTAAGCTTATTTTCTGGAGATTTTTCTGTTTCTTTCTGAGATGCCTTGTCACCTTGGTTGTTCATGCTGTTTAATGGACTATTTCTCCACCTGGGCATTAATGAACATGTATTCTGTTGTTTTTCCAGAAAGAAGATGTATTATATAAAAGTCTCTCTTTAGCCTGCTGCAAAGAAGGCACTTTTCTTTTGGTTTCCAGTAGGTGACGTCTAAGCCTCTTGGATCCTTGCTTTATATAAAGCTTAAATGTCTTTTTTACATTTTCTTATAGATAATCACTCTTGCTACTCTCAATTTCAGTCCCTGTCAGTGTTAGCAACAGTTTCGGTAGCGTATACTCAGATTTCCATGGGGGCTCCGAAGTGTTCTGTCTTGGAGGGTATGGGGGTGGCGCCCTCTGATTTGGAGGTTGGGGGCTGTGGCTCAGCCTCGGTTTTGCAACTGGGGCCAGTAAAAATCATCTGTCGTTTTTCTGCTGCCTGGTCTTGCTTCTCTGCTTTCTGCCCTGATGACTGGGCCCTGCTGTGAGCTGCTAGAATTTCTGGCTCTTCCAGGCAGGCTGATCAGGGAAGTTGATGCACTTTCACCCCTCCCCCTACTTCTGCAAGGAGCTTTGGAGGCTTCGAGGGGCAGCTTCTTTATTTCTCTGAGTCCACCACCTGACACCCGGGGTTCTGACCTGTGGTAGCTCTTATGTGCAGATCCCATGCTCAGACGTGCTGGTGTGCAGTTTGAGTGTTTTTTTGTTTTTGTTTTTACTTTAAGATGTTTAGCCTATTGTTGTTTCAGAGGGAGAGATCTGAGGACGTCTCTCAGTCCACCATGTTTCTTTGCCATCTCTAGTTTTACATTTTTAACTACATTTTTTCTGTTTTTTGAACGAGATAAATCCCATTTTTACCTTGCCCTATATGTCCCCACAAATTATGTAGCTAGCCTTGAGGACAGGACTTGAGAGAAGGCAGACTATTTTAAATTTGATGAACTAAAGATTGAGCAGCAAGTGATTTGGGTGGTAATATGAAAATGCAGAGTAATTTGGCAGAATTTGGCTGGAAATCTGGGGAAAGAAGTAAAAATTAGGTGACTGTGAGAAAGGAAGACTGGTTCTACAAAATAGTCGTTGACATAATTTTGAAAGTAGTGATAGAGAAATAGTTTCCAGAACTTCAGACTCAGTATATAGCCTATGAAATCAAAGGAGATGAAAAGTTTCAAAAACCACCTATTTGATCCAGGTTGTTGCAAAATACATTTTTTTAAATTAATTGTATTGAACTGAATGATGCCTAGGAGATAGAAAAGATAAGTTGCCAATAGCAAGTATACAGATAGATATAGATACATTTGATTACATATATGAATATATAATTAAATTTAAATTAATCAAATGTATATTTAAATGATAGAATTTACATGTAAAATACATACCATTTATATATAATCTTTATATGAATAAATCTCTATCTCTCTACATATATAATCTATACAATTAAGATTAACAAATTACCCCAAAGGACACACATAAGTTGGACTTGAACTCAGGATTTTCCTGGCTCAGAATCCTGTGGCTTTTCTACTTCACCATGCTGCTTTGTCTGCAATCTATCTTTTGATTTTTCTGTAGGGACTCTGCAACTTGATTACACTATTTTAGAACAGATTATTGTGCTACTTTGAAAAGCTTAAATAAATAGGATATATAAACTACCAATAATTTATCTAATGTAACCATAATATGAAATATTATTTTAAAAAATAAAATGAACTCAACTATAATTAAAAACCAAAAATGCTGAACCAATATAATATTAGTTGTACTACTGAGTAAAAGAAAAGGAGAAAGGGAAGCTGTATGAATGGGCAACAAAGGCGAAGGGCTTATTTATTGAAAAAGATGAGGGAAACCAGTGTTGAGACTGAGAAGCTCTGCAGTTTATTAGATGGAAAGAGGCAGGTTTTGAGAAGCCCTTTATCGAGATATTGTAAGCATAACTCCACTTCCTGTCTTCTCTTTAAGGCTAAACTTGAAAAAGTCTAAGCAAGCAGTCTCCCTTTTTTTTAAAATCTCTAGTTTATTCTTCCACTCATCTTTATCTGGTTTGTCCACAAAAATCTACTGAAACTACTTTTGTCAAAATTTCCAACAATTTTAACATTGTAAAATCCAGTGGTCAATACTTTGCCCTGATATTACTTTATGTCGTAGCAATATTTGACAGAGCTGTCTACTTTTTTGTTCTACTTATATTCTCATTTCTCAACTTATTCTCAACTCTCCTTCTCTATCCAATTTCAATGTTGATGAAGTTTCTCAGAACTTTGTTTTGAAATCTATTGTTTTTCCTTATTCTGTTTCCATGAGGGATGTTATCCATTTCCAATTAATTAAATAATACATATATTCCAGTGATGCATAATTGTAATTCCTTCATAGACTTAACCATATTTTGTTATTTATTTATTTATTTATTTATTTATTTATTTATTTATTTATTTATTTATTTATTTATTCTTATTTATTATTTATTTTCCAATTAAAATTTCAGCTACAACAATCATATGACTTTGTAAATTTGGTCAAGAAGCGGTTAAGGAAACAGGTCTAAGTTCTCAAAATGAGTAAGTGACAGAGCCAGAAATGGATTACAGATCTTCCTAATTTTAGAGTTGTTGCTATATGTTACTCTATATCTCATAAAATGAAAATTAGAGGGGATTTCTAAGTCTTACCAAAATAGAGTAGCTTAAAGTGTACCAACACTTCTGCCAAGAAAAATTTTCAAATCCAGATATAATGCAACATAAATAGTTGTTGAAAGCATTGAAGAGATACTAAAATAGCTAGGAATTAAGTGGCAAAAATCCTTGAGAAGTAAACCACATAAAAAAGCTCAACACTTGGTTGTTTCTCCCTTAAGGTATTTGCTGACATTAATAATAGAGAAATAAGTTGAATAGACCAAACAATCAATAACTCTTCTTGGATCCATAAGAGAGGAGAGGAAACAGGGCAAACCACTGCTCCTAAGATTGGAGAAACAGACAGAAGAATACAAGGAGTCATGGTTTACCAGAGCAGAGACTCACAAGAGGAAACCGCCTTGGGAACCAGGAGGAAACTGCCTTGGGAACCAGTGATGGGTGGGGTAGGAAAATCTGAGCTGTAATTGATAAATTGCTAGAGGCTTAGTTCAGACAAGTCTGAGAATTAAAAACTCAAGGGGTCCCAGCCATAGGAGGGCCCCACGATATTGTTAGTTTTACCTCTAGGAGCTTGACTGAGTTCCCACAGTAAATATTAGAGGCAAACCCCCTTGTGCTTCTGGCAGAAGAGGAAAAGGAACCATTTTGAAATATACTAGAGCATTGCACTCTTCTTAATAAGGCCTAACCTTAGGGAAGCTTATTAACCAGAATCTAACTTGCTGGGTTATTACCAAAGCCTCACTGACCTGGGGAAGGTAAAGACCCATCTCCAGCTCACTCTAGCCATCCTGCCCCACCTAAAGTGGTTAACAACACTGAAAGACACTTGTGAAGTTTATATTCCAGAGGCATAGACTCACTAGAAGACAGAGATTTAATCCTAAGATTATAGAATGATTTCCTTCCCCTAACACTAGAACCAGACATGGCAGTGATATTGGCATTATAAGATCGAGAATTTAAAACAACTATGATTAATATACTAATGGCTCTAATAGATAAAATAGACACCATACAAAAACAGATGGGAGAGATAAGAAGAGAGATAAAATTCTAAGAAAGAACCACCTGCCCCTTTCCCCCAACCCCCAAATGCTAAAGATCAAACACACTGTAACAGAAATGAAGAACACTCTTCATGGGTTTATTAGTAGACTGGACATGGCTGAGGAAAGAATTTCTGTGCTAGAGGATTTATAAATAGAACCCTCAAAAAATAAAGAAGCAAAGAGAACAAAAACTTAAAAAAAAGACAGAATGGAATATCCTAAAACTGTGGGACAACTACAAAAAGAGCAACATATGCATAATGGGAATGCCAGAAGGAGAAGATAGAAAGGAACAGAGAAAATATTTGAAACTATAGTAAATGAGATTTCCTCAAATTTATGTCAGAAACCAAACCACAGACACAGAAATCTTATAGAGCACCAAGCATAATAAAGCAAACAAACAAAAACAAAAAGAAACAAACCTATACCTAAGCATATCATTTTCAAATGAGAGTAAATAGAAAATAAAGAAAAAAGTCTTAAAGAAGCCATAGGAGAAAAAACTTAGCTATTGAGGGATAAAGTTAAGATTATATTTGACTTCTCCTCAAAAACCACACAAACAAAAAGAGAAGAGAAATATTTAAAATTTTGAGAGAAAAACACCACTGACCTAGGATTCTGAACCCTACAAAATTATCCTTTAAAACTGAATTAAAAAAGCTTTTTCAGACAAAAAATTGGAAGAATTAGTTGCCAGGACACTTGTCTTGCAAGAAATTTTAAAAGAAGTTATTTAGAGAAGGAAAATAATATAGGTTAGAAACTCAGATCCATATAAAGTGAGAAAGAGCTTTAAAGAAATATCTAAGTGAAGATAAAATAAAAGCTTTTATTTTCTCATTCTTTTTTATACAGAATTGCAATATACATATATATATATAGATATATACATATATCTATATCTATATATACCTAAAATGAAGAGACAAACAACATGTTTCATATAAAAAAATAAGAGGAAACTCCAGAAAAAGAACTCGAACAAAATGGAGGCAAGCAATGTACCAGATACAGATTTCAAAATATTGATTAAATGCTCAAAAAAAAAGCTTAGTGAGGACTTCAACGAAGAAATATTAAGCATAAAAAAGAAACCAAGAAAAAAAGTCATAAATAAAGAATACAATAACTGAAATAAAGAATACACCAGAGAAAATCAACAGCAGGTTAAATGAAGCAGAGAATTGAATCAGTAATTGGAAAGACAAGGTAGCAGACAATCTCCAATAGGAAAAGCAACAACAACAACAAAAGAATATAAAAAATTAAAAATAGTTTAAGATACCTCTGAGATGTCAAACACATTCACATTATAGGGGTAGCAGGAGAAGAGAGAGAGCAAAGAACTGAAAATCTTTTAAAGAAATAATAATCGAAACCTTCCCTAACCTGGCAAAGGAAACTGACATTCAAGCCCAGAATGTACAGAGAGTAACAAATAAGATGATCCCAAAGAGGAAACCCACACCAAGACACATCATAATTAAAACACATCATAATTAACAAATAAGATGAAACCAAAGAGGAAACTCACACCAACACACTTCATAATTAAAGACAAAGGGGGAATTTTAAAAGCAGTAAGAGGAAGTCAGCTAATTACTTAAAAGAGAGCTCCCATAAGACCATCAACTGACATTTCAGCAGAAACTTTGAAGGCCAGAAGGAATTGGCATGAAATATTTAAAGTGATGGAAGCAAGGACCTACAACCAAGATGACACTACCCAGCAAAACTAACATTTGGCATCAAAGTACTGATAAATCTTCCCAGATAAGAAAAATCTAAAGGAGTTTATTACCATCAAACCAGTATTATAAGAAATGTTAAAAGGACTTCTATAGGAAGAAGAAAAAATATTAATAATAAATGGCAATAATTACATATCTAACAACAAAAGTTTAAATGTAAATGGTTTAAATGCTCCAATAAAAAGATATATGGTGGCTGAATGGATAAGACCCTTACATATGCTGCTTACAAGAAACCCATTACAGACTTAAAAACATACAGAGATTGAAAGTAAAGGGATGGGAAGAGATATTTTATGCAAATGAAAACAAACAAAAAAGAGTAGTAATATTTATATTAGACAAAATAGACTTTAAAACAAAGACTATAATAAGACAAAGAAAAACTTTTATAATGATAAATTAATTAATCCAACAAGAGGATATGACCTTTGTAAACATTTATGTACCCAATATAGGAGCACCTAAATATATAAAGAAAATATTGACTAACATAAAAGGAGAAATTGAAAATAATACATTCATAGTAGAGGATTCTAGTACCCTATTGACACCAATGGACAGATCTTTTACACATCAAATCAATGAAGAAATAGAGGCCTTAAATGACACACTGGACTAGATGGATTTAACTAATCTTTTTATGTCATATGACCCCAAAGCAATAGTGTATACATTCTTTACCAGTGCCCATGAAACATTTTTCAAGATAGACCACATAACAGACAACAAAACAAGTCTCAATAAATTTAAGAAGAGTGAAACCATATAAGTGTCTTCTTTGATCACAATACAAGAAAAGAAATGAAAAATACACAAACACATGGAGACTAAATAACATGCTACTAAACAATGAATGAGTTAACAATGCAACAAGGAAAAAATCTAAAGATACCTTCAGATAAATGAAAATAAAAACACAATGAACATAAATTTATGGGGCAAGGCAAAACCAGTAAAAAGAAGGAAACTCATAACAATACAGGCCTACCTCAAGAAACAGGAAAAATATCAAATATGAAAAATCTCAAATATAATCTAACCTTAGACCTATAAGAAGTAGAAATAGAACAGCAAACAAAAGCCAAAGAGTGTAGAGGAAAGGAAATAACACCAGTTGGAGTGGAAATAAACAAAATAGAGACTAAAAAATGAAAAAGATGAATGAAACCAAAACTGGTTCTTTGAAAAAAATTTTTAAAAAATGATAAAATTTTAACCAGACTCATCAATGAAAAAAGAGAGAGGCCCCAAATAAATAAAATTAGAAATGAAAAAGAGGAGAAGTAATCACTGACACGACAGAAATACAAAGGTTTATAAAAAAATACTATGAAAAATTATATGCCAACAAATTGGACAATCTGAAAGAAATAAATTCCTAGAAACTCAGTATCCTGAGATCGCATTAAGAAGAAACAGAAAATTTGAACAGACCAATGACTACTAATGATATGGAATCAGTAATCAAAAAATTTCCAACAAATAAAATCCTGGACCAGATGGCTTCACAGGTAAATTTTACCAAACATTCAAAGAAGAATCAACATCTATTCTTCTCAAGCTATTCCAAAAATTTCAAGATGAGGGAAGGCTCCCAAATTAATATTATGTGACCAGCATTACCCTGATTCCAAAACTAGACAATGACATTACAAAATAAAGAAAGTTATAGATTGATATCCTTGATGAATGTAGATGCAAAAATTCTAAACAGAATATTAGTAAACTGAATTAAGCAATACACTAAAAAGATTATATACCATTATCAACTAGAATTTATTCCCGGAATGTAAGTTTGAATCAATACCTGCAAATCAATTAATGTGATATACCACTTAAACAAAATGAAAGATAAAAAGTATACACTCCTATTAATAGATGCAGTAAAAGCACTCAACAAAACCCAGTATCTTTTTATGATAAAAACTCTCAGCAAAGTGGTAATAAAGGGAACATATCTCATCATAACAAAGGTCATATGTGACAAACTCAAAGCTAACACCATACTCAATGCTGAAAAGCTAAAAGCATTTTCCTTAAGATCAGAAACAAGACAGAGGTGTCTACTTTCAACATTTTTATTCAATGTAGTACTGAAAGTCCTAGCCACAATAATTAAATAAGGCAAAAAAAGGCATATAAGTTGGATAGGAAGAAGTAAAACTGTCATTATTTGCAGATGACATTATATGATATGTAAAGAACCTTAAAGATTTCACCAAAAATTATTTGAACCTATAAATTAAAAAATTTAAAATAGTAGAATAAAAAATTAATATTTGGAAATTGGTTGCATTTTTATATACCAAGAACAAACTATCAGAAAGAGAAATTAAGAAAACGATCCCATTTTTAAGTGCATCAGAATAATTTAATACCTAGGAATATATTTATCCAAAGAGGTAAAAGTCCTGTACTTAGAAAATTCTAAGACATTAAAGAAAGTAATTGAAGAAGATATGAATAGATGCAAACATATACCGTGCTCCTAGATAGGAAGAGTTAACATTGTTAAAATGTCTATGCTACCCAAATCAATCCATAGATTTAATGTAATTCTTATCAAAACAGCAATGTCATTTTCCCCAAAAGTATAACTAATAATTCTAAAATTTATATAGAACCACGAAAGACCCTGAATAGTCACAGCCATCTTGAGAAGAAAAATACTTTGGGGGCGGAGCATCATGCTACATGATATCAAAGTATATTATAAGGCTATCCTAATCAAAATAGCATAGTACTGGCATAAAAACAGACACATAGATCAATGGAACAGAATAGAGAACACAGAAATAAACCCATGTGTATATGCTCAGTTAATCTATGACAAAAGAGACAAGAATATACAATGTGGATAAAGACAGTCTATTCAATAATGATATTGGGAAAACTGGACAGATACATGCAAAAAATGTAACCAGACCACCACTTATACCATATACAAAAATAAACTTAAAATGAATTAAAGACTTAAAACTCCTAGAAGAAAATATAGGCAGTAAAATTTCTGACATTGCTCTTAATAATATTTTTTCTGATATATCTCCTCAGTCAAGGGAAACAAAAGAATAAACAAATAGGACTATGTCAAATAAAATTTTTGCACAGGAAAGGAAATCATCGACAAAATGAAAAGACAACATGCCAACTGGGAGAAGATATTCAGCAATGATACATTTGATAAGAGGTTAGCATCCAGAAGAACTCACTCAACACCAAAAATAAAAAACCTAATAATCTAATTAAGAAGTGGGCAGAAGATCTGAATATACATCTCTCCAAAAAGAATATACAGATGACCACAGGCATATGAAAACATGTTCAACATTACTAATCACCAGAGAAATGCAAATTAAAACCACAATGAATTATCACCTCGCACCTGTTAGAATAGCTATCATCAATAAATCAACAAACAACAAGTGTTAATGATTATGTGGAAAAGAGACAACCTTTGTGCACTGTTGGTGGGATTGCAAATTGGTGCAGCCACTATAGACAAGAGTTTGGAGGTTTCTCAAAAAACAAAATAAAAATAATAATACCTTGTAACCCAGCAATTCCACTTCCGGGTCATAATTCACTAATTCACTAATTCAAAAAAATATATGCACCCTTATATTAATTGCAGCATCATTTACAATAGTCAAGATATGGAAGCCATGTATGTGCTCATCAATAGATAATTTGATAAAGATGATGTTGTAGATATATACAATGGGATATTAGTTGGCCATAAAAAATGAAATTTTACTGTTTGTACCATGGATGGATCTAGAGCATGGTATTATGCTAAGTGAAATAAGTCAGACAGAGAAAGACAAATACCATATGATCTCACTTATATGTGGAATCTAAAGAGCAAAATAAATGAACAAACAAAATAACAAACTAATAGATATAAAGAAAGAAATGATGGTTGCCAGGTGAGAGGGGTTTGGGGTAAGTAAAAAAGGTGAACAGATTAAGAAGTACAAATTAGTAGTTACAAAATAGTCATGGGGATGGAAAGTACAGCAGAGGACATATAGTCAATAATATTGTGATAACAATATATAACGACAGATGGGTACTGGACTAATTGTGGAGAATCACTTTAAATCATACAAATTTTAACTACTATACTGTTCATGTGAAACTAATATAAAATAATATTGAATGCCAACTGTAACTGGAAAAATAAATAAATAAATAAATAAGTTAAAAAATAAAAAATAAAAATAAAACAGCAATAAGACACCACTACATACCTTTTAAATGACCAAAATTCAGAACAGTAACAATGCCAAATGTTGGTGAGGATGAGAGCAACAGTAATTCTCATTCATAAGTTGCTGGAATGCAAAAGTGTACAGCCACTTTGGAAGACATTTTTGTGGCTCCTTGAAAACTAAATATACTTTTAGAAAATGATACAGCAGTTGTGCTCCTTGGTTCTTACCCCAAAGAGTTGAAACTTATGTTCATATAAAAACCTGCACGTAGATATTTATAGCAGCTTTATTCATAATTGCCAAAACGTAGAAGAACTTAGAATGTCCTTAAGTAGCTCAATCATTTAATAAACTGTTGTACATCCAGAAAATGGAATATTATTCAGCACTAAAAAGAAATATGCTATAAGCTATGAAAAGACATGGAAGAGTCATAAAGGCATGTTTCAAAGTGAAAGAAGACAATCTGAAAATGCTGCATACTGTGTGATTCTATGTGACATTCTGGAAAAGGCAAAACTATGGAGACAGAAAAGTGATTAATGGTGCCAAGGTTTGGTAGAGAAAAGAAGAGGTAAATGAGAAGAGCACAGTCAATTTTTAGGGCAGTGAAAATACTCTGTATGGCATCATAATGATGAATATACACCACTATACATTTTTCAAAGCCATAGAATATACAACACCAAGAGTGAACTCTAACATAAACTATGGACTTTGGGTGATTATTATGTGTCAGTATAGTTTCACTTTTGGTAAAAATGTATAATTATGATGAGTGATATAGATAATGGGGGAGGTTATGCATGTGTGAGGCAGGAGATATATGTTTCCTCTCTTAATTTTGTTGTAAACCTAAATATTCTCTGAAAATTAAAAAGAAAGATAAATAAAGAATTCCTAAATGTTGGGAAATAATGCAGCACATTTCTAAATACCTATTGATAAAAGAAGTAATAACAATGCAAATTTGAAAATGTTGTACTGTACACTGAATGATAATAAAAGTAAATATATACTATATACTCTTTTGAGATATTGCTAAAGCTATTCAGAGACGAGATTAGGATTAAATATATATATTTAAATAAGAGAAAAGCTTAAAACCAAGTACCTAAGTATCCATTGCAACAAGTCAGAAAACGTTTAGTGAATTAAATCCAAAGAAAGTAGAAAAATAAAATAATGAAATTAAAAGATGAAATTGATTACATAGGAAATAAATGTACTGGATGGAAAAAAAAATGCAAAGCCAAAGGTCAAAGGCTGTTTTGTGAAGAAAATTAAAAAATAGTAAATCTCTAACATGAATAATCACAGGGAGGAATGTGGTTCCAGACCATGATGGACTAGACATATTTTTCCTTAGTCCTTCAACAAGATATAATTCAAAATTGGACATTATATAGAAAACAAACATGAGAACACTCAAAGATCCTTGATACAAATCTGGAATGAGGACTGGATACAGAGCTTGGGACAATGTTCCCTGTTTTTTATTGTCTGTCTGTTTGTTTTGTTTTGTTTTGTTTTGTTTTGTTTTGTTTTGTTTTGTTTTCTCATATAGTTCAAACTGCATGCTGGAAAAATAAGCAACCTAAAGATCTCATAAGAAACATAAACTCAAGCCCCAAGAGAAGCCTGGTTTTTCTATCCATAAATCCATGAAGGGGCAGCCCAGCAAGACAGATAACTTTTAGACAATAATTGTTTTACTTTAGCCAAATGCCACAGAAAAAACTGTGACCCCACCCCACACGTAAGGGTAAAGAGACATAAAAGAAACATGAAGTTTCTATACTTCACTGGAGCTGGACTTCATCTTAACAATTGTGGTTGATACATAAATATACACATGTGATGAAATGGCATACAATTATATACACAAAAAATGTATGAATATCAATTTTCTTATTTCTATAATGTACAATAGTTATACAAGATCTAACCGTTGGATTAAATCTATACTGAAATAATAGATAACAATAAGAAACAATGAAATATTGCTACATACAATTATGTGCACACATCTCTCAAACATAATGTTGAGCAAGAAAGTCAGACATAAAAAAAAGTACATACTGTATGATTCCATTCTTACTTGGCAACAGAGATAGGAATTGGGAAAGGGCATGAGGGTTTCTTGGGTGCTGATAATGCTTTATTTCTTAATCTTGGTTGTAGTTACACAGGTTTGTTCACTTTACGAAAATTTAATGAGCTGACATAATCTGTTCATTAATAAATAAGATATTTTTTCAATAAAAATTTACTTTTAAAACCATAGAAAGAATTAAAGAAAACATTGAGTGACAGTAGTTCATCCAAAAGCTGAAATGCCTGTGGGCAAAGTACAAACTAACTTCACACATGCACACGCACAGAGATAGGTTACAGATGGCAGCAGTCAATGAGAGTATCTGAGAACTAAAAAGTTGAATATTAAGAATGTAATTTTTGATCCTCTAAGTTTCAACTAAGCTACATATTTGAGTCTTACCACTTTTGTCTCCATTTTCTGAGAATGAAATAATGTATAGTTCATCAAGCAAAGGGAAATATTTCTTCTTTTATCAATATCACAGAGAGGAATTACCACTTAATTGTTTTTCTCCTTCATCCCATTAAGAACCAGGAGAAGGAAGGCATGCTTTTTCCCTTTAGACACTGCTTGTTCTGTGCGGAAAAACAAAACTGAACAAAATAGAAATATGTTTGCTCTACCACCATCAACTCTCTCTCAACACAAAGCCATGTATGTAACTGAATGAGAGAAGATATTTGAAAACAGTGCCTCTGATAAGTGTCTAATATCCAAAATACATAAAAAAATTCATTCAATTCAACAATAAAATAAAGTCAAATTAAAAAATGAGCAGAGGACCTAAACAGATACTTCTCCTAAGAAGACATATAAACAGCCAACAAACATATGAAAAGATGCTCAACTTCACTGGCTATTAGGGAAATTTAAATCAAACCCACAATGAGATACTATCTCACACATGTTAGAATGGTTATTATCAAGTGACAAGTAATAACAAGTGTTGAAGAGGTTGTGGGGAAAAGGAAACCTTATACACTGCTAGTGGGAATGTAAATTGATATAGCCACTCTGAAAAACAGTATGAAGATTCCTCAAAAACTTAAGACTAGAAACACTATATGACCCAGCAAACCCTCTTCTAGGTATCTAACCCCAAATTTTGAAAACATTTATCCATAAAGATATATGTACCCTGATATTCATTGCAGCATTATTCATGGTGGCCAAGACATGGAAACAACTGAAGTATCCTTAGATAGATGATTCAATAAAGAAGATGTGGTACATAGATACAATAGAATATTACTCCGCCATAAGAAAAGGTGAAATACTGTCATTTGAGACAACATGGATAGATCTCGAGATTATCATGTTAGGTGAAATAAGTCATATAGAAAAATTGAGAACCATATAATTTCACTTATATGTGGGACATAAACTGAAAGCAAAAATGAATAAGACAAACAAACAGAGACTTATGAACACAAACAACAGTTTAGTAGTTACCAAAGGGAAAGAGGGGAAGGCTGGGAGGTAGATAGGGTAAAGGAGGTCAAATATATGGTGACAGAAGGAGATTTGATTTGGGGGATGAACATACAGTACAATATACAGATGCTGTATTATTGAATTGTACACTTGAAATCTATAGAATTTTATTAATCAATGTCACCTCAATAAATTTAATTAAAAAGTCAATATAATGAAAGTCTATGTTAAAGATAATATTTTTACAATCCTACTTCATAGTCAGGGCCTTTGAGACATCATCAGGCTAAAGTACATACAGAAACTTATGTATGTCTGGGATGGAAGGGACAGTGCCAGCTGGAGAGCTCCTGGTATAATTTAGGCCCAAATGACTGAATGTTTGGCAAATTGGACCAGAACCACTGCTCTTAATCTTGAAAACACTGAGAATCTCAGGTGGTGCTTCCTGCATTCTCTTGTTTCTCGTGATCTATTGCAATAATTAGAATTCAGGACCTGGAACCTGACTCTTTGATACTGGGACTTGATTCAGTCACTTATAATTTGGGGCCTTACTTAACTTCATTGTCTGCTTTATCATTTGCGAAACTAGAAAAATAAAAGTACATACTTAATTGCTATGAGAATTTAAAGGGTTTAATATCTACAAGTTTATCTTACAGTGTCCAGCACCTAATGGTTACATATAATTACTTCTCCTGAGCAGGTAACAAAGGTATGGAATAAAGAAGATCAGGATTCCCTCTATTTTTCTGTATACTCTAACTTTTTTATGAGTCATAATATGGAACATGCACTAGAAAGGGGAGTAAGTAAAAATGATTAGGATATTTTCAGCACAGACACACATATAAAATCATAAGAATCTACCCCAGAATTTTGAAAATATTTATCCATAAAGATATATGCACCCCGATATTCATTGAAGCATTATTCATGGTGGCCAAGACATGAAAACAACTGAAGTATCCTTAGATGTTTCAATAAAGAGGATGTTGGTACATAGATACAATAGAATATTACTCAGCCATAAGAAAAGATGAAATACTGCCATTTGCGACAACATGGATAGATCTTGAGATTATCATGTTAGGTGAAATAAGTCAGATAGAAAAAATTGAGAACTATATGATATCACTTATATGTGGGATATAAACTGAACGCAAAAAATAGACAAGACAGAGACTCATGAATATGGACTACAGTTTAGTGCTTACCAGAGGGAAGGGGAGAAGGGGTGAGGACGATAAGGGTTAAGGGTGTAAAATATATGGTGACAGAAGGAAATTTAACTTCAGATGGTAAACACACAATGCAATATACAGATGATGTATTATTGAATTGTACACTTGAAACCTATATAATTTTATGAAGCAATTTCACCTCAACAAGTTTAATTATAAATAAAAATAAAATAAAATGTTTCACAATCATAGAATGACTGATGTTCATCTAAGAGTGAGCACTGATTAAAGAGAAAAGAAAGAAAGGACAATAATTAGGATTATATGCCACTCACAGCATTTTATCACAGCAAGCTCATGTCTTGGATTTCATTTCTTTTGTGGCAAGTTCTGATTGAAATTAGAACAGTTCAAAAAACTTTATGAGCATGTTGTAAACAGAACCAAATTTAATCCAACAATCTAGTTGTTTTATTTAATCTAATTTTTCTAAATAACAACACAAAAACAAGTAAAAACACAGAATCAAGTACAAAGGATTTAATAAGAAATATTATCCAATGATAATTTATTTGAATTCCATGTTGGTTACCACTACACAGATTCAAACAAATTAAAAAAAAAAAAGAAAAGAAGAAAAAAATTAATTAAAAACTGTCACTGTGGCTTCAAGAGGCTTAGCCTAGTGGTATTTCAAATGAATCATTACTTGTCCTTATCAGAGCCTTGGGACTCACAAGTCCTTACATTGGAGAATGTGCAAATGTCACCAGGCCAGGAGAGGAGTAGCTCTTCTTGCCCTGGACTGAATTCCAGGGTCTGGTTATGGTGCTGATCTAGGTTTGGTCTGTTTATTTCTTGGATTTGACTGCTTTGTCACTTCCAACACCTGCTATCAAAGAAGGACTGGACCTGACATCCCAGCTCCAGGTGTGACTCTGACTGCCTTCAGATCCACTGGTCATGAAAGCTCTATTCCAACGCCTATTTCCTGTCCTTGACCCTTAACTGTAACTCAACATCTTCATCCCAACTGGTAGATTTGGTCCCTCTTGGTGTAGCAAGCTCAGAATAAAGAGGTATCTATCTTCCTGGGGAAGGGCTAGGTTTATTATTTATTTACCATTTGCTGTGTGCTTTATAGAGATCAACTATCTCAACCCTTAGCATTCTTTGAACATTGTTTATGTTATTATTGTCAAATTATAAAGAAAGAAACTGAGCTTTATAGCAGTCAAGAAGTATAGCTAGTGAGGAGTAGAATCAGAATTCCAGCCCTGACCTGGGACTATCTAAATTTAAATCCAGTGTTTGTTCCACTGCTTTTCCACACACAAGGAAAAAGATAAACTGATAGTCTAGACTAAGCCCCTTGCTTTACTGACCTCCTTCTCTCCATATGCCCTATGGTTTTTAGAAAGATGACTCTATGAGAAGCTAAATTACTATCAGGATCTTACCCCCACCTGACAAAAATTGTGGTGCTGCTCAGAAGATTTATAATAGCTCTGCAGGCTGTGGGCAGCCTCTTCCATAGTACAGAGGCAACACCCAGACCTAGAGTTAATAAACTGTGATTTAAAACACATGGTTAATGGGGTCAAGGCTACATCCTCATTCCACGCAGAAATATTGCGAAATATTGTTCCAATGATCAGCCGACTTAGACAAGCCCACACATTTGCCAGCAAAATAGCTCTGGGCCTGCTATCGTATAGGTGGCCGATGACATGGCCTTTACGTGGAGAAGGCAACTGCAGTTTGGTCACAGTGGGCAATGACAGGGCTCTTCACCAAGGACTGAGCAGAAAAAGATAGAGTCCCCAAAGTGTTTTACTGCTTCTCTCCCAGACCTTAGCTCTGAGAAGTCCACTCGGACTCTCTAGCTACTGAATCTCAGTCCTGATTTCTAACCTCTGCCTAGTTGTGTTGTCGCCAGGGCCTCCAGCCACCAGTCAGATGGGAACTTGAAAGGCTATGTGTGATCCAGGTAAACACAGTAGGATCTAAGATAATAGCCCAAATAGGTAAATATTTGCCATAGGAGCTGCTTTCAAACCTCATCCTATCCTATAGGTGGTATACAAACTCAGCCTGATCCTTGAAGCCTTGCCCTTTCCTCAGTATTTTAGAATAATTCATATTACTGCAGAGATTTTCAAAAGACTCAATCTGAGTCAGCCAGTGATTCTGTGACTCTAAAACATGCTATTTGGGGCTACTGTATAGGAAGCTTTGGGTGGCTCTAGGGCAGGTGTTATATTATCTTTCTGCTCTGGACAGACATATCTAGATGCTTTAGTTCTGATACCACATTTTAGAAATGATGTAAAAAAACTGATGCCTGGCCTAAGAACAACTTGAGCAATAAGGTGGCTCGAATGGATGAATCAATATAAAAAAGAATCCATTTCTTATTCTCACCACTTCTTGCTTCACATACTGTGGCTTTCCTGTGTCTGATGGAAAAGAATTTTAATCCTAAGAAGACGTGGGTTTATTATTTAGACTATCATTGAAAAGAAAGGAGAAGAAGAATAGGAGAGGAAGGGGAGGGGAAAAAGAGGAAGGACTGGTACTTACTGAATACTCACTGCATGCTAAACATTTTGCATGGATTATTTTATTTGATCATTTAAACAATCTTAAGATGTAGGCACTCATGTTTCCCAAATTTTCAGATAAGGAACTCAGGCCTAGAGAGGTTATATAACTTCCTCAAGGTCACACATACAGGAGTGAGGGGACTGCAACTGGGCCCAGACAGTGAGACTTGAGCCCCTACTTCCTGCCTTGAGGTTGTTCTAATAGTTTGTGTCTGCACAGGTTGCTATCATATGGACAGATCTATCTACCTGTGTTAACAGATTGGTACTGAATAAATGCACAGTATTATTTACTGGATAAATGTTAACTTCTAGACTATATCAAAAAAGGCAAGGCTTAGTACCAAAACTCTCAGCTAACAGGAATTTTATTCACTCATTTTTTTGTTTGTTTGTTTGTTTTTAAGGTAAAATTCCAGGATAGTCCATGGGATCGACAACATTAGGTTAAATCTTCTATACTTTCTTAAGTGCCAGACCAGTCCCAAGGAATTGGAAATTATGTTCAGAATTATATCCCCAAAGCTACACCAAAAAGTCTAATCCTTATAGTAA
This sequence comes from Pteropus vampyrus, assembly GCF_000151845.1. NCBI lineage: Eukaryota > Metazoa > Chordata > Mammalia > Chiroptera > Pteropodidae > Pteropus > Pteropus vampyrus. Next base: position 1,655,246 of record NW_011889112.1, on the reverse strand, counting down.
CTTGTGGAGTTTGAATTCTGAATCGGGGATCTCATACATTCTGGCCTTGTTTCTGGCAATAATTGACTGGGTGACCTTAGAGGAGCCATTCGATATCTTTGAATCTCAGTCCCCTCACTACAAAATGAGAGGTTTGTACTTCCTGATCCTGTAATAGTTAAATATAATTAAGTAAATGTTGAAACTAAAAAGATGTTCATATCGCCATCCTAATTCACAAATTGACTTGGGTGCAGTAAAAAAAAGAGACAAGTTGCTCTTGTTGCAGTCAACAGAGGGGCCCTCCTCAGCCTGGTTTGGGGCAAAGGAAGAACTTGTCAGGAAAAGTAATGTTTCAGCTGAAAAGTGAGGGGTGGTGTTACCTGGATGAAAGAGAGCAGAAAGCATTATAGCCAGAGGAAACAGCAAGGATGAGGCCCAGAGATGGAAAAGAGGTGGCCATATAATTGATCATAAAAAGTGGGGCATGTTAATAATTTTACCAGGACATTAGGCATAAGCCCAATGTCTGTAACAGGCCAGCCAGGATGAACGGGCATCCTAAACACAGAACACATTAAAATGTTTGGTTTCATCCTGAGAGAGATTTAGAGGCCCTGACAAACTTCTTTAATTTTTTCCTTTTACATAGGTTGCATAGATTTATAAATCTTATTTTTATTTTTTGACAAATTATTTTTATATACAGTAAGGTATAAAAATGTTAAGTTCATAGCTTGAAGAACATTAACCTATTTATACATCCAAGTAACCATCACTTGGATCATGATATAAAACATTTCCTGTTCTGCAAAAGGCTTCCTCCTGTGCCTTCCAGTCATTCCCTTCTCATTACCAAGGGTAGCCACTTTTCTGACCTCAACTGAACTTCATCTAAATGGAGTCACACAGTAGATCCATTGCAAGAATCTAATGTTGGGGGTGAGTGATGTACCACTTGGTTTGCTTTTGGTGCATTTGAAAAGATAGTGCTGACTGCAGAATGAGAAATGGATGGGAGGAGACTGGCCTCTGGCTGGGAGATGAATTGAAGGACAGAGGTGACAGGGGCCTGAATAGGGTAAAGTATAGAGAGGATGGAGAATAGTGACAGGTGGGAGTGAGATCACCCATACCTGGTGACTGACTGCGGTGTGGGAGATGGAATAATCAAGTTTGAGCCCTGACTGCTGTCTTGGCCGCTGGGGAGTGGAAGATTCATGCGCTGACCCGAGGAACCTGGAGAGGAGCTTTCAGAGGAAGATAACGAGCATGATTCCGGGTGTCTAGTTTGTTCAGTTTGAGATACTTAAAGCTGCCAAGTGGAGGGGCTGTACAGGCGATTGGAAATGTGAGTCTAAAGCACCAAGAGGTGGATCAAGCAAGGGGACATATTGATAAGTTTAGGCAAATAGATGAAGTTGTGGGCATGGGAGAATTGCCCTGGGAGAAAGAAATCAAGAAGAGAGCAGACAAGAACCCAATGTTTATTGAGAATAGAGAAAAGCAGGTCCAAAAAGAGCCTGAGAGGAATCCCAGAGAAGTGAGAGGACAACCAGGAGAATATGACACTGCAGAATCAGGAGGAGAGAGTGTTGCCTAGAGGGAAGGAGTGTCTTTTACAAATGCTATAAGTCTTATTTAGCATTGATGAGGTTCAAATTCTCCTTTTCCTACATCCTTTCTCCTGGGTAATGACTATTAGGTTCTTAGTGAGAAATTTTGAATCATACTATTGGGATAGGTCTGAAAAACATTATAAAATTCTACCGAAGTCTGAATTTACTCCTTTATGTGTAATCTTGAAATGCGTCACTCCCATCATGGAGAGCTTGAGGTCAACAGTAGTTTCTCCCACGGATTCTCGAGGCAGGAAGTTATTCCTTTCAGCTAGATAATCAATGGAACCTAGATGCCAGCTTTCCCCTCCACCTTTACTATCCCTGAGGTCATCAGCACTTATCTCCTGAATGAGGTCACTTTCTACCTTTCCTTCTAGAAAAATTGAATAAATAGAATGAAACTGCAAAACAGACAAAAACCCTGTGAGATCATATGATAATAGTAACAGTTGTTCATATCATCTGTTTCGGGCTAAGCACTTTATATGCCTTATTTTATTCTCACAATAGCCTTGTAAGTTAGAACTTTCCATTTTTTCAGATGTAAGATTTGAGGCCCCCACAGCCACGGTACTGGTAGGTTGGGTTTACATCCACATGAAACTGACTGTAGGATGGGCCAGCCTTTCCCCTCCACCAGGCAATGTTTCACGAATGTGTAAGTTCCCCTTGAGAATGAAATCCTAAGTAACAAAGGAAGATTCTGGGGGCAAAGTTATGTCCATTTATTTCAATAAATGTGCATCAAGCTCCCTTTATCTCAGGCATATTATTATATTGTTGGCACTGGGGATTCAGAGGAGAGAGCTCTTGGGTAAGTTACCTTTAGAGAGAAAGATAACAAGCTAGTGGGCAATATAAAGTAATTTCAGTTCAAAATAAGTACTCTAAAGGAAATAAGGTGACATGATTGAAAGTGACCTAGGTGAAGTGAATATTTAAGATTAGGTTGTCAAAGAAGGTCTCCAGGAGCCCAAGTTCCAGGGACCAACCCAGAAGCTCCTGCTAGGTTGGAGCTACCACCAGGCTGCACAGGTTGCCTTGTTCAGATGCACTAACACCATGCTCTGACTCTGTGAGCGACAGGTACAATGTGTACTGGCTAAGGAACTGGGATTATCGCACCAGTAATATTTCTCACGGGAACCAAGCAAATTTCATTTCTAAGACAGAGTAAAGACTTCAACAGTAAATCAGAACTGACATAAGAAAGAGGAGGAGAATATATAATATAAACAGAAGAATGTATTGACTTATAGTTAACAACTCCTTGGCTCCCCAAATTAAGAGAGCCTTCAAAAATATCTTAAAGCTAAGGCACTGACTAGATGAAAGCATAACGATTGTATCAGAAAGATAGTCTTGACAACCTATTGCTTCCTAAGCAGAGATGGGGCCTTGGAGGAAATTTTTCTGACATAGGTCCACAAGTGTGGTCCAAAGCTAAGGTAGATCTGCTGCTAAACCAAGGAAAGGACAGCTTGATCACCAAAGGCTCACGGAGTAAGCGTCATGTGTGAGAAGAGATGAGTTAATGATTTTGGATATCATTTCCCTCTTTGGAGCTCAGTGCAAATGAAATATGTTCCTTATGAATAAATTAATGAATGAGTGAATGAATAAATTCCTGACAGGACATAGATGCCAGGGTTGGCTTGGAAGGAATTCTGATTTTCATGGAGATGAACTCTTGGGACTGGAGTGAATATGAGGGTGGGGGAGGCAGTGAGTTGTGGCAAAGCCTCAGGATTTATTAATGAGGAAACTGGGGGCCAAATGTTAAGTCTGTGGAAGGTTAGTGCAGGTGCTTCCTCTGAAGCTAAGCTTTCTGGGCACTTAAGTCCCTGGAAAAAGCCATCATTTCCTTGGAACTGGAGACCTCCTGGAAGGGCTCGGTCAGGGAGGTGGGAGTCCCTGGTCCAGCTGTGAATGAGATGAGGTCCAGTCTGCCCAAGGGCTGGGGTTGGCTGTGTGGGGCCAGAGGCCACTGAATGTGAAAGCTCACCCAAGGCAAGGGTCCTCCTCCTTCTCAGGGGATCAGAGCTTGGTAAATGCCCACCTTCAATGCAGAGGAGTACTGTTATCTCCTTAGAAGACATGAACTTGCCCTAGTACAGGGAAGCTACTGAACAGGAAGCCCCTTGCCAGGACTTGAAGTTTTCAGTACACTGCAGTTAAAGGAAGTCAGTGCTAAGTTAACAGGTTTGTAGTGCTGTGGGAACATGTGAAAAGGACACTGGGTACATGCTTCTTTCCCAGGCCTGGAATGTGAGCAGGTCTCTAGGGAAGAGGAAAGGCTGAGCACAGTGATGTAACTCTTAGACACTGTTCATGGGACCTACTTTCCTAAGGACTGTACCTACCTCCTTGAGGGTCATGCCAGGACAGGAATTCCCTGGGAGGAGGAAATTCAACTGCTCATTTGGACATTTGGGGCCACACACATACACTACAATTATGCTCCTGTTTCCACAATTCTGCTGCCACCTGACAGCCTTGAAGGAGGTGGGTTGTGATAAAACAAGCCCAGGCTTCCATCTCCTGAAACTAAGGAAAAGCATGGGTCCATCTCACTTATTGTGTTGTTCCTTACAAGCCTCAATGTGTCTTCTGTCTCAAGGTGGACTCAGCTCGGTCATAATGATATTATTTGTTAAATTGACCTCTCTGTGCCTGATGTGGAGGAGCTCCTCAAATGGAACATGCTCATGTTCCTGCCCTTCCCACATCCAGACACTCAGGTGGAAAGTTCTCTCATTGTGTCCTCTGACTCATGGTCTTGACCAAAATTCCTCCCTCTCGTCCCCCTGCTTCTAGTGTCTCCTCATCAACCCATCTTTCTCTAACCTCACTGTTCATGGTGTTGCTGCTTAGACACTTTAAGGATGCCTTGCTGTATGCACATGACACTTTTGGATGTCAGCATGCCCCTCCTGAGTCCTCTGCACCAGAGGTCTCCATCTCCTTTAGGAACCAGGCTGCACAGCAGGAGGTGAGTGGCTGGCCAGTGAGTGAAACTTTATTTGTGTTTGCAGCCGCTCCCCAGTGCTAGCATCACCACCACAGCTCCATCTCAGATTATCAGGCATTAGATTCTCATAGGAACACCTGTCCCTGGTGCCAAAAAGGTTGGAGACTACTGCACTGTGATCACAGAGTCTGCACTGTGATCCTGGCTCCTCTCTCCAGCCTTTTGCCTCACAGTTTCCTTGCTTGGGAGAGTTTTTTTTTATTTTCCTCCTAGATTATTGTGGAATTATGAAGGTACACAGTTGGCCTTTCCTTCAACTCCTCTGAATCCCTTCATATCCAATCTGTTCTTCAGGATCTGACTTTGGTACCCTTCTTCTCTTTGGAACTCTGAAGTCTTATAGTCAGTTCTACTGTGTTAATAATTTCACACTTAACACTTACTGTCCTTTCTTAAATAGAGACCCTCGAAACCAAGAGATAATTATCCCATCTTTAAGTCACCAGCCTACTGTACACAACACACATTCTTGGCATTACATCAAAAGAAAGACCCTAAAGAATCAATCACCAGAAAAAAAAATGTGTCTCAGAAAGTTGTAAATTAATGGACAAAGACCCATATTAAGAAGCTAGGAACATTTATAGAAGGAAGTAAGTAATAAGATGAGAATAGGAAGTAGTACAATAGGAAAAAAATTCACTAGAGAAGATAAATACAACCAAAGCTGTTTTGTAAAAACTAATAAAAATGATGCACACTGGGCAAGATTAACCAAGGGATAAGTGGTCAGCTCTTGATGGTTCTTAATCTAAATGCCTTTGAGATATTGGGCTTAATTTATCAAAACAAATCTGAAATCCCTAAAAGTCATTCCAATCTGAACCTGCTGGTTCATTAATATTTACTTAGCACTTCTCTCCAGGACCTATCCTCCTATCGCTCTGGGGTCTTAGCTCCTAAATCCAGCTGAACAGGAGGAGGAAGAGGAAAGTGTGGAGAAGGAAGACAGGGAAAGCATAAGACTGTTACATGTTATGCTCTATGCCTTCCTGGAATCAGAAATCTTAAGTAACTTGGAAAATAGAGATGTCATCCGAGTCCCTACATGACTACAAGTCATTAAAGATCAGAGAAGAGCTGAACAACACTCACACAAGGAGTGTAACTCATCCCTACACTTGGAGACAAACACATGGCATTGGAGAAGATGACTTGCTGAAACTCTCCTTGAGAATAGTTCTTCCTTTGAAAGAAGAAACCAAGACTTGATTTACAAAACCTACCATAGAGCTGAGCTACTTAATCCAATTTGCTGAGTCATTGCAGCAGAATTTCAAAGTTCTGCTTTATAAATGGATAACTTACATTAGAATGACATATGCAAATTTTACTAAGCATTTATTGGCTTACTGTGAGCATCTATTTCAGGACTAATGGAGACGTTTCTAAGTTTGTTTTAAAAAATTGAAAACATCATCAGGAAAGACAAAGATTCTAACAAGGCACTTGGAAGTAGGTAACATGTGAGAGAGTAATTTAACTGAGACCCTTGCCCTCTCATTGGAAATCTGTCTACCTAGCCAAGGAGATCCTGCAGGGCCACCGCGAGGGCACAGTAGAAAGACCTTTCTGAGGATTCAACACTAATGAGGATCAGTCCTTTCAAACTGCTATCATTCAGCTGCAACCAGGACATCTTGCAATTCAGCCTATGTTTTCTGGGAACCTGATATGTATCAGACACTAGAGTGGGGTCTCAGGACACCCAGATGAATTAGGTATAAATCCTGCCCTTGAGTAACCCACAGTCTCTCTGAGAAGACAGTCATCTGAACACAAATATAAGGTCCAGTGTGATAACAAATAGAAGATACACAAAGATTCTTTTTATATGAGTGAAAAGAGTGAATGAATGGATATAGATGCTAGCAGTATGCACAATGTGCTCTTTAGTTTTTTAAGTTCTCTGGCTGTCCTCTGCTACCAAAGTCATATTAAATAATATGAACATAATAGTTATCACCCATGGCACTTTTAGGAGTGAAAGGACACCTACGAATAATTGCACAAGAACAACAAGAGTGAGCCAGAATTGTCCTAAGCGATAGGATATATGATAATCCTAATAATGGGAAAGTGAAAATACAGGGAAGTGTAGCATGTGAAGAATATCTATTTGTCTTACACTAATTCTTTTTGTTTTAATTTAAAAAATTAATTGTGGAGAAACCTATATAACATATGATTTACATTCAAAGAACAGTTACAAGAATCTAGGTTCTTGTTACTTATCATTTTGTGCCCTTTACTGAGTTATTTAACAGCATGAGTCTTGGTTTTCAGATCTATAAAATGGGGACAGTACCTTATATTGTTGTGCCTGTATAAGTTCCTGGCTAATATACTTATAGTTCTTAGAAGAGTGCTGGTACAGAGTGATCCATAAATGATGGAAAGTCATAGTGGCAATAGCTAATTGCTTCCATTCCTTAACACTACCTAGTGGACATTATTATCTTTACTTCAGACATGAAGAAACTATAGTTTTTAGCTCTCAGTGATGCCACTGAAAGTGTGAATTTGATGATGTGACAATACTTATCAAGAATGAGTAGAAGAACCCTGAGGACATTATGCTAAGTTAAATAAGACAGTCACAAAAAGAGTAATACTGTATGATATGAGTTATCTACAGTAGTCAAATAATAGAGACAGAGGTAGAATGGTGGTTACCAGGGGCTGGCGGGCAGGGAATGGGGAATTGTTGTTTGATGGGTATGCAGTTCCAGTTATGCAGTATGAAAAAAGTTTTGGAGATTTTATGCACAATAATGTGAATGTACTTAACACTACTGAACTGTATACTCAAGAACAGAAACAAAGATGAATGAACCTAAGTAACTTTCAAGAGTAGAAAGTTTCCAACTAGCAGAAGCAGGTCTTAAACCCAGACCTGACCCTAAATCCTTTATTGTAGCTTTATTGTAGTTCATGTCTCTCAAACTTGAACATGAACACAACAGGAAAAAAATATGTATTGAGGTGTTATAATGATTATGAAAATGTCTGGGACATTGTAAAGCACTACCCATATGTAAGTTTAAAACTATTGCTATATAGTCTGCTTGTAGAATCCTAATGAAATTTTACTATTTTGTTTCTCCAATAATTTACCACTACTCATCCATATCTAATTGAGTATCATTTTTTTATTGGTTCTCCTTTAGCAAGTCTTTTCAAAACTTGTCATTTAATTTTCACAGAAACTACAACTCTTTTTGTAATAGCCTTTGTTTTAAAGTCTATTTTGTCTAGTATAAGTATTGCTACATAGATTTTTTTTCATTTACATTTTCATAATTTTTTTTTCCATTTCTTTACGTTCAATTTATGTGTGTGTTTGGATCTGAAGTGCATCTCTTGTAGACAGCATATGTAAATGTCTTGCTTTCTTATCCATTTAGCCACCTTTATCTTTTGATTAGAGCAATTCATCTTTTTTCATTTGAAGTAATTGTTGATAGATATGTAGTTATTGTAATTTTATTATTCAATTTTTCTTGTTGTTGTTGTACTTGTTGTCATTCTTGTTCTTGCTCTACTTCTAGTTCTTGTTCTTCTTGTTCTTGTTCTTCTTGTTCTTGTTCTTCTTGTTCTTGTTCTTCTCCTCCTTCTCCTCCTCCTTCTCTTTCTTGTTCTTCTTCCTGTTCTCATTCTCCTTCTCATTCTCCTTGTTTTTCTTCTCTTTCTCCTTCTTCCTTATCGTTCTTGTTTTCTTTTTTGTTCTCGTTCTCCTTCTTATTCTCATTCTCGTTCTCGTTTTTCTTCTCCTTCTCCTTCTTCTTCATCTTCATCTTTGTCTTTGTCTTCTTCATCTTTGTCTTCTTCTTCATCTTCTTCTTTGTCTTTATCTCCTCCTCTTCCTCCTCCTCCTTCTAGAAGTCTCTCCAACATTTCCTGTAATACTGGCTTGATGTTGATGAACTCCTTTAGCTTTTTCTTATCTGGAAAGTTCTTCAATTCTAAATGATAGCTTTGCTGGTGGAAGAATCTTGGTTGTAGATCCTTGCTTTTCACTACTTTGAATATTTCATGCCAATCCCTTCTGGCCTGCAAAGTTTCTATAGAGAAATCAGCTGAGAGTCTTATGAGAGCTCCATTGTAAATAACTAACTGCGTTTCTCTTGCTGCTTTTAAGATTCTCTTTTTGTCTTTAACCTTTGGCATTTTAATGATGATGTGTCTTGGTGTGGGTCTCCTTGGGTTCTTCTTGTTTGGGACTCTCTGAGCTCCCTGGAGTTGTGTGTCTCTTTCCTCTCCAGGTTAAGGAAGTTTTCCATTATTATTTTTTTCAAATAGATTTTCAAATCCTTGCTCTTTTTCTTCTCTTTCTGGTACACTTATGATGTGAATGTTGGTACACTTTATGTTGTCTTAGAGGCTCCTTAAACTATTCTAATTTTTTTTTTTTTGGATTCCTTTTGTTTTCGTTGCTGCTGTTTTGATTTGGTATTATCTGCTACCTTATCTTATAAATTGCTAATTCGATCCTCTACTTCATTTAATCTGTTAATTCCCTCTAATTTATTCTTCATTTCAGTATTGTAGTCTTAATTTCTGACTGTGTTTTTGTTTGTTTGTTTTCTATCTCCACTTTTATGTTTTTTATCTCTTTGTTAAAACTCCCGCTGAGTTCATCTACTCTTCCCCTAAGTTCATTGAGCATCCTTATAACCCTTGTTTTGAACTCTGCATCTGATAGATTGCTTGTCTCCATTTTGTTTAGTTATTTTTCTAGAATTTTATTCTGTTTTTTCATTTGGGACATGTTTCTTTGTTTCTCCATTTTGGCTGCCTTCCTGTGTTTGTTTCTATGTATTAAGTAGGAATCAGTCT
>NW_011889112.1:1643437-1645725 GCF_000151845.1 Pteropus vampyrus | reverse complement strand
TTTATTCTGTTTTTTCATTTGGGACATGTTTCTTTGTTTCTCCATTTTGGCTGCCTTCCTGTGTTTGTTTCTATGTATTAAGTAGGAATCAGTCTCATGGTCATAGTAGAGTGGCTTTATATTGTAGGAGTCTTGTGAAGCCTATTAGCGCAGACTTCCCTGGTCACTTGAGCCAGGTGCTCAAGATATGTCACTTGTGTGGGTTTTGTGTGTCTTCCTGTTATAGTTGAGCTTTGGTTGTTGTTTGCATGTCTGTGGGAGGGATTGACCCTTGAGTTGATTGTTTGAGAGAAATGGCTGGTGAGGGTTTGACACTACATAGCATGATTCACACTTTAGTAGGGCTCTGGTGCCTGCCCTTTGGGTATGTCATCCTCAGATGCAGTTCTTTTTTTTTTTTTTTTAAGTTTATTGGGATAACATTGGTTAATACAATCATATAATTTTCAGGTGTACATTATCATTTGCCAACTGTATATTCTATTGGGTGTTTACTACCCAAGGTCCAGTTTCCTTCAGCTACCATATATTTGATCCCCTTTCCCACTTCACCCTCCCCCTAAACCCTGTATTTGACCCCCTTAACTCTTTCTACTTCCCCCCTCCTCCCCCATCCCACTAGCAACCACTAGTCTATAGTCCTCTGGTAACCACTAGCCTATAGTCCATGTCCATGAGTCTCTGTTTGTGTGTCCTGCTCATATGTTGCTTTTAGGTTTATATCCCACATATAAGTGATATCATGTGATTTTCAACTTTTTCTGTCCGGCTTATTTAGCTTAGCTTGTTTATCTTGAGGTCCATCCAGGTTGTCGTAAATGGCAGTATTTCATCTCTTTTTATGGCGGAGTAATATTCCATTATATATATGTGCCACAGCTTCTTTAGCCAATCATCTATCACAGGACACTTCAGTTGCTTCCATGTCCTGGTCACTGTGAATAATGCTGCTATGAACATTGGTGTGCAAATATCTTTTCAGATAAGAGTTTTCAAGTGTTTGGGGTAAATACCCAGTAGAGGGATTGCCAGATCATATGGTAGATCAATTCTTAGTTTTTCGAGGAATCTCTATACTGTTTTCCATAGTAGCTGTACCAATTTGCAGTCCCACCAGCAGTGAATAAGGGTTTCTTTTTCTCTACATCCTCTCTAATATTTGTTATTACTTGTTCTGTTGATCATAGCTATTCTAACAGGTGTGAGATGGTATCTCATTGTGGTTTTGATTTGCATTTCCCTAATAGCTAGCGATGTTTAGCATCTTTTTATAGAGTTGTTGGCCATTTTTATATCCTCAAGGGAGAAGTGTCTGTTCAGGTATTCTGCCCATTTTTTTGTTTGGATCAGATGCAGTTCTGAGTGGTACTTGGGCTCGGGTTGAAGCCGGCCACTGAGTGAGCAGGCCTCAGTTTCCTGAGAGGGGCCTAGTTGCAGGTTGAGTTCAGCAGCAGCCTGTGCACTGCCTTAGGTTACCTGGCAAGAGTTACCAAGCAACCCACAGATGGCCACCACCTGTGCTGGGATTATAGGTGCCTTGAGAGGCCAAGCCAGAAACCGAGGCTGGCTAATGCTAGTTTGGGGCTTCAGGCTGCTCAGAAAGAAGTACGGGGCATACTGAGGTCAGATGCTGCTTGTTTGGGTTTTGTGAACCTTTGAGAGATTTTAGGAAAGTCTGCAGCATGAGCCAAGACTGGCTATTTGTATAGAAGAAAACACTTGAAGTGGCTTGGGTGGGCCTGCAAGTTGGGAGAGGCAAGGTCTCAGGGAACTACCTGGGTGGGGGACCTGTGTTAGTCTCCACATACTGGTAGAAGGAAGAGTTCAACAAAGACAAATGGATTCTGTCAGCACCTCTGTCTGGGAGAAAGCTGCCCTTCCACTCCTCACCCCAAGCCAGACAATTCAGTTTCTCCACGTGTGGCCCTGGCACTCCTTGAGCTGCTGCTCTAGCACTGGAGCTCAGAGCAAGTGAGCCTGTCAGTGATCAAGTCCACATGGGGCCTTTAAGAGAAACATCTGTAACTCTTGCAGTCCTCCATCTCACTCAGCCATGATCTCTGCTGGTTTTTATAGCCAGAAGTTGTGAAGACTTATCTTCCTGGCACTAGAACCCTGGGTTGCGAAGCCTGGTGTGGGTCAGGAACCCCCACTCCTCCAGGGGAACCTCTGCAGCTGAGATATTTCTCCCAATTCTCGACTGCCACATGTGGTTGTAAGACCCGCCCCTTTCGCACCTCTACCCCTCCTACCAGTTTCAAGCTGGCTTCTTCTGTATGTCCCCAGTT
>NW_011889112.1:1630932-1643387 GCF_000151845.1 Pteropus vampyrus | reverse complement strand
AGGACACTTCAGTTGCTTCCATGTCCTGGTCACTGTGAATAATGCTGCTATGAACATTGGTGTGCAAATATCTTTTCAGATAAGAGTTTTCAAGTGTTTGGGGTAAATACCCAGTAGAGGGATTGCCAGATCATATGGTAGATCAATTCTTAGTTTTTCGAGGAATCTCTATACTGTTTTCCATAGTAGCTGTACCAATTTGCAGTCCCACCAGCAGTGAATAAGGGTTTCTTTTTCTCTACATCCTCTCTAATATTTGTTATTACTTGTTCTGTTGATCATAGCTATTCTAACAGGTGTGAGATGGTATCTCATTGTGGTTTTGATTTGCATTTCCCTAATAGCTAGCGATGTTTAGCATCTTTTTATAGAGTTGTTGGCCATTTTTATATCCTCAAGGGAGAAGTGTCTGTTCAGGTATTCTGCCCATTTTTTTGTTTGGATCAGATGCAGTTCTGAGTGGTACTTGGGCTCGGGTTGAAGCCGGCCACTGAGTGAGCAGGCCTCAGTTTCCTGAGAGGGGCCTAGTTGCAGGTTGAGTTCAGCAGCAGCCTGTGCACTGCCTTAGGTTACCTGGCAAGAGTTACCAAGCAACCCACAGATGGCCACCACCTGTGCTGGGATTATAGGTGCCTTGAGAGGCCAAGCCAGAAACCGAGGCTGGCTAATGCTAGTTTGGGGCTTCAGGCTGCTCAGAAAGAAGTACGGGGCATACTGAGGTCAGATGCTGCTTGTTTGGGTTTTGTGAACCTTTGAGAGATTTTAGGAAAGTCTGCAGCATGAGCCAAGACTGGCTATTTGTATAGAAGAAAACACTTGAAGTGGCTTGGGTGGGCCTGCAAGTTGGGAGAGGCAAGGTCTCAGGGAACTACCTGGGTGGGGGACCTGTGTTAGTCTCCACATACTGGTAGAAGGAAGAGTTCAACAAAGACAAATGGATTCTGTCAGCACCTCTGTCTGGGAGAAAGCTGCCCTTCCACTCCTCACCCCAAGCCAGACAATTCAGTTTCTCCACGTGTGGCCCTGGCACTCCTTGAGCTGCTGCTCTAGCACTGGAGCTCAGAGCAAGTGAGCCTGTCAGTGATCAAGTCCACATGGGGCCTTTAAGAGAAACATCTGTAACTCTTGCAGTCCTCCATCTCACTCAGCCATGATCTCTGCTGGTTTTTATAGCCAGAAGTTGTGAAGACTTATCTTCCTGGCACTAGAACCCTGGGTTGCGAAGCCTGGTGTGGGTCAGGAACCCCCACTCCTCCAGGGGAACCTCTGCAGCTGAGATATTTCTCCCAATTCTCGACTGCCACATGTGGTTGTAAGACCCGCCCCTTTCGCACCTCTACCCCTCCTACCAGTTTCAAGCTGGCTTCTTCTGTATGTCCCCAGTTGTAGAACTTCTGTTCAGTCGGACCTCAGGTAACTCCCAATGATGGCTGTTCTGTAGTTTAGTTGTAATTTTGATATGATCATGACAGGAGGTCAGCACAGCATTTACCTACTATGCCATCTTGACCGGAAATCCCTGCAAATATATATATATTTTTTATAAGTAGAAAGAGTACACTGGGAGATACAGAGTAAGAAGTACAGTATAGTAAATGCATAAACTGGTAACATAGTCATTTATTATCATTATCAAGTATTATGTGTTGTACATAATTGTATGTTCTATACTTTTACTTGACTAGTAGCACAATAAATTTACACCAGCATCACCACAAATACATAAGTAATGTGCACCATGATGTTATGATGGCTATGATGTCACTAAGTGATAGGAATTAGTCATCTCCATTATAATCTTATGGGACCACCGTTGTATATGCCATCCATTGTTGACCAAAACATAGTTATGTGGTGAATGACTCTATCTCTATGTGTCTAGTTCTATGCAATTTATCACCTGTCAATTCATGTGACCACCACCAAGATAGAGGGCAGTTTCATCACCACAAGGGTCCCTTATATTATCTTTTATAATGATTGTTGTCTTGGCAAGGCGTGTGCCAGGTGAGATGTGAGATGTGCCAGGTGAGATGTGAGAGGTACAAGGTGACTATATCATGGCAAACAGTGTCAGTATACAATACTTCTCCTTACCCTGAGATGGAGCATTAACATGGGGGGAACAAATAGCCACCCAACTCCTTAACATCAATAAACAAAGAGGGCACAAATGAGAGACAAAACAGATTTGTCAGTAGATTTCCATTAGTGTCTTTGCTGTGCCATATTCTTTCCTTTCATTATAAGAAAGTCCTATAACTTACTGGTCTGTATCCACACCGCTGGAGTGGAGAGAAGGGCTGCACCACAACACAGACCATGTAGCTCCTTGGGCACAGACCATGTGGATGTGGGACTGAGGTGGATGTTGGCACTATCTATGCTGGTCAGATAGGCCCCTCCAGCTTGGCTCTGGGGGCCAGCCCCTCTCAGCAGAAAACCTTTGAGTCATGGACCATCCTCCTCACAGGATATTCTGAGGATTCATGGATCACTTGGTGCCAGAATCACAGATTGTTTTGTATCCACCACCTGTAAGAAAGAAGAACCAACCAGTGGTCGTTGGTTGATGGTGGTAGATTGCTTCACATGTGTGCATTTTCTCATTGACCCAAGCTTTCTCCACCTTGCTGAGGCAAAGACCTTAGAGAAGGATGTGGATGGCAACAGGCTGCCAGGGTGACATGGAATGTTTTCCATGGACCTCTGCAGTGTAAATTTTGGAGCCCCCACGTCCATGATGCTCAGATTCCTTATGCTCAGCTAGCTCCTTGTACCCTATAGGTTTATTGTAATTTTCATAATAATCTCATTAGCATGCCACAGGCTTGGCACTTTGGAAAACAAACAAGCAATCTCTTTGAAATAAGACTAACACTCAACTGGGGCCCAAAGTGGCTGTAAATGAAGACGATATCACCTGCTAGCAGATTAAGCTGTGACAACTATCTCCTACTTATGCCATGAGTGCCCTGGCTTCCCTAGTCTTGGTTTTGTTGTAGCCACACTATCTGCCAGCATATGTATGTGACCTTTCAGAATCTCCTAGTATTGTATTCTGGTTATCAGACATATCAATGACCTCCCAATACCCAACCTACAGCTTGGTTTATTAGTGATCTGACTCTGTGGGATGATGGTGGAGCAGAGCTTCTCCTTGCAGTTAAGTGACATATAAGAATGCCAGCAGGCTATATAGAGAGCTGGGTTTTCTCTCTCCTATTATTTTTTGAGAGATAAGATATCAACATGCAAGGTACAGTATTTTATGTAGATGTCCTGAATTGCTCTCTCTTTTCTACTGGACCCATTTCCAAGCAAAGCCTTTTCACTTTTTAGCTCATCTGATACTATCACTTTGTTAGATGTGTGTGCATGCATGGATGTTTGCATGTGGATGTGGGACTGAGTATAGTCAGTGCTGACCCCATGTACTATCTCTCTGTAATCCATATTCTTCCTGCATTTCACTGTCCAAACAGTAGTGACTAAGCTTATGCAATTGCAAGTATTTAAATTTAAATTAGTTAAAAACATATAAGATTAAAAATTCAGTCACATTAGACAAATTTCAAGTGTCCCATAGCCATGGAGTGGTTACCATATTAGAGACTGCAGATTTAGACAATGTATCAATGCAAAATGTTCTTTTGGACAATACTGATCTAGAAAGCTCTAAATAAAGAGAAAGTATGGCTTCCTTGCCTTGAACTGTTTTCATTTAAGGTCAAAAAGGGAAGAGTTTTGTGTTGTTGGCCTTTGAGTCCTGCTGTTTCTGTTGATGCTTTTCTTAGCAGTTTTCACTAATATCTGAGGCCTTAGCCTGTGTTACTCACGGTGATCTACATTCTGCATATGGGTCACTTGGTACACATTACAATCACTGGTGCCTGTGCTTACTCCTACAGAGCTTCTGGTTCAGGATTTCTGGAGTGGGACCCGTGAATCTTCTTTTTTAAAGGGAGCCTTTGGCATAAAGAGGCCAACAGCGAGCCCAGGTTCTGAGTCATCATTAGGCAACACAATCTCAGGAAGAGAAAATTCATACCAGAGAAGAGTGGTTGCCACCTACATATCTAGGCAGGAAAACTCAAATCCAAATTTGAAAATATCGCATCCACTAGAAAAAATATTCCTAAATTGTGCTGTTTCTGCAGAGAATACTCTATGCTTGTCACCCCTGAAATGTTTGCAGTTGGGCCCTGGGGCCAAAGAACACTTCAGCTTCCCTTCTCAACTAGTCTTCTTCCTCGACCCTGGGCTTGCACCTTCTTTCTGTGGCCTAGGTTCTGTTTCTCCCTCTGACCTCATCATGATGTCAGCATGGTCTGAGAAGCTGCTGGCCTTTGAGTTGGGACTCACATCTTTGGCTCCATGATCTTCAGGCCCAGTACTTCCTCTCCATCCTCTCCTGAGCCCAGGCTTTGAACCAGCCTTGCTCTTTTTCCTGAAGAAGAGTTCTGACAGTTGGCACCATCTCCTGGTCCATCATCTCAAAACTTGCCCTCCATCCTGACTCCTTGCTCACATCTAACACTGATGCTAGTTTATTTGCATGCAGAGAATGCAGTAGGGACCAGGCTCTGTTCTAAGCTATTTCTGTATGTTCTCTCAATTTTCTTAGCATCCCAACCAGGTAGAGGCTGACATCATCCACATTTTGCGGGTGAGTAAACTGAGGTCCAGAGAGGTTAAGTAAATTACCCTCAAACAACACAGTTGATGGTAGGGTCAGGATTCAACCCCAGTGAGTTTAACTGATCCAAATCCTGTTAACCAATTGCATTATAGTCTTTTAATGTTACCAATTGCTTCAGCATTTTATTTAAAATTATGTTGAAGATATAAACTTTTTATCTTTCTCTTACTGATAACATCTTAGCCTATGAGTCAGAGTTTTAAGAGAAAAATTAATGACAGAGAAGATTTTATTGTCTTCCAACTGCATATCCTTTAATTATCTCCAACATAAGACAGGAGTCCAGAGGGCAGCCCTTTGAGGAGAGGAAGGTATGCTGTCCAGATTCAATTCAGGGCAGGATTCCAAGTTAACAGCCTGATTACTCCTTAGGTGTGCCTAGAAGCAAACGGAAGCATGTTCGACTGGGAAGTTTCTTACCTCCTGTTTGAGAGTTCTGGCTAGAAGAGTCTTGCTTGCCCCAATCCCAGGGGGACCAGGCTGAGGTGCAGGGTGAAGCCTGTGGCTATAGCATGGTGTAACATGTGCCTATACAAGCCTGAGTAAGAAGATCTCTGCTCACCTGCTGAACAACAGTGTGCTTACACTCCACTTCCTGTAGAGTACAGAGCCATATTCAATAGGCAGAGATGGCTTACTTAGGCACTAGCCCATCTAAAAGCACCTGGGAGTGCTCCAGAACAAATTTCCATAGCAGGAGCTGGCAATTTCAGAGGCAGGCTGGATGGAGAAGAAACAACTTCTTAAAGGCAAGGTCTGGATGAGTAGAGACTCCTCAAAGTCCTGAGCTAGAAGTGAGACTGTAGATGTAAAGACCATAAAGGAGAGAAAAAGATAAATAAGGTATCCCATCCAAGGTGTCTATGTATGGTGGAAAGAGAGTTCTAAGAGGCAGGTGTGATTCCAGATGAGAGACACAGGTTGGCCTCAGAAAATCCAATGCAGATGCAGAAAGTGGGGTGCTGTTAGGTAACTCAGAGCCAGGGCTCGGGTCTGTCACAGTGAGCTTCTGTTGATCTCTCTCTCTCTCTCTCTCTCTCTCTGCTCCCACTCTTCTCTCTCTCTGGAGGCCTGGAGACTGAGACACATTCTATTATAGTGATATGAGAAAGAACATTCTCCTCTCAGCTCTGACTGCTCAGAATCTTGGGTAAGTATGTTGACTCAGAACCTCCATCATCTCTCCTGCATGACAGGGGTGCAGCATCTACCCAGAATCCCTTCCAACACCTTATTTCTGTCCTGGGGCTCAGATGAGATAATGGATGAGAATGTGCCTGGAGAGCTGGCAGGGCGAGGGGGTGGTGCAGAGCATGTGCATCTCACTGCTGCCCAGTTATGAGGGCAGGAAGAACAGGTCCCAGGCTGTAGGGATCAGAATTTCAGAGTCCTCTTCACATAAACACTGGAGTCCAAGCAGGTTTCCATCAGGCAAGTCAAGTAATTGAGCTCAGGATAGATTAAATCCAGACACAGCCTGTGTTTAGTGCCAATTACTCACCGCAGCAGGAGTGGGTGAAGGGCCTGCACTATGTCACACTGAACCTTCTGGCAACTGACTACTCCTTCTAGCTCAAGGTGAACTGACCTGAAATAATAATAGCTATGACTTTGGGCTTCATTTCACCTGGAACTGCACTTTGCTCAGATATGCTGCTGCTCAGGCAGACGGCTTCTTTTCACCCGGTTTATAGTGGAGGACTAGGCACTCAGGACTCACTGTCTGCCTTCTGTCTAGGCTGGGCTGGCAAGGAGGAAAGGAAATGAAGCCCACGCATGCTCTTTCCACTCATCTGAGCAAAAGGTACAGGCTGGACTATTAGGAAGAAAAGATGCTGTGATGCATCTTCTAGCGCTGAGTTCACAGCTTGGGAGGAAAACAACCCAGATTTCAGAGTGTCGCTCCCCACCCTGAAGTGGCTTAAGTCCAGCCATGGTTTCAA
Organism: Pteropus vampyrus; assembly: GCF_000151845.1. NCBI lineage: Eukaryota > Metazoa > Chordata > Mammalia > Chiroptera > Pteropodidae > Pteropus > Pteropus vampyrus. The sequence goes on along the minus strand of NW_011889112.1, from coordinate 1,636,742 downwards.
GCCAGCCCCTGGAAAGCCATAGATATGCCCTCTTCAGGGCCACCCAGAGCTCCACCTTCATAACAACTCAGCTCACTCCCAAAGCTGGAATGCACAAGCAGGGACCCACCTGGTGAGAATTTGAGAGGAAGGTCCCTTAGGGTGGTCAGCTTGGTACTTTGAGCAGAACAAAATATTAATCTGAACCAAGGAAAATGTTGAAGAGAACCTTGGAATAAATCAGAAAGCAGCCAGGCCTTGGGAAATGGGACTGGTGGCTTGGCAGTGTGACTTTTCATTCCCTGTAGAGAAGGGCAAAGATCCAGTGGTGAGTACAGTATAAATGAGTCACTGGCTGGTGCAACAAAGATCCAGATGAGAGCTCTGTCATTGAGAATAGGAACCTTTTTTTTCTGGGATTTTTCTTCTCATTTTTCAATGCAAAACTTTCCCACTGGTTTTAATTTTTTCTCTTAGCAAATAAAGACTGTGTATTAGTTATTTATTGCTGTGCAACAAGTTACATCAAAATATAAAATCTTAAAACAGCAAACGTTTATTATATCATGCAGGTTTTGAGGGTCAGGAATCTGAGAGTAGCTTGATTGAGCAGTATTGTGTCAGAGTCTGCCACGAGGGTGAAGTTAGGATGTTGGCCAGGGCTTTTTTCATCTGAAGGCTTGACTGGGGCTGGAGTTTATGCTTTCAGGATAGCTTCCCCACATGGTTATTGGTTGCAGGGCTTGGTTCCTTGCTGACTGCTAACAGGAGACCTAATATCCACTGAGTGGATCTCTACACAGGCTTCTTGAGTGTCCTCACTTTATGGCAGCTGACTTTTACCAAAGTAGGAGATCCCAGAGTGAGGAATAAAGACAAGCAAGAAGCCACAAGGCTTTTTATGACTCAGAGTGACAGGCAGAATTCTGTGATGGCCCCTAGATTCTACCCCCTGGTGTATATGCTCTGTGCAATACCCTCCCTTTGAGTGTAAAAAAGACATATAAATATGATGGAATCCCACTGCCATAATATGTTACATTATATTGCAGAAGGGATATTATAATTACGATATCCCTAACAAGTTGTCTTTGAGTTCATCCAAGGGTGATGGGAGAAGCTGATTTAATGAGGTTGTCCCTTAAAATGGATCAGAGAGATTTGAAGCCAAGGATTTTCCTGCTGGCCTTGAAAGAGCAAAGTACCATATTGTGGAGAGACCCCAAGACAGCCTCTGGGGTCCCCAGCTAACAATGGGCAAGATTAGGGGCACATCAGTCCTACAACTACAAGAAACTGGATTCTGCCAAAAACCTGTATGATAGAAGAGGTCTCTGAGCCTCAGACAAAATCTCAGTCCAGTCCACACCTGATCTCAGCCTTGTGAGACCCTGAGCAGAAGGCACTGTCACATTGTGCCCAGACTTCTGACCTACAGAGCTGTGAGATAATAAGTTCATAGTAATTTGTTACATGGCAAAAACAAACAAACAAACAAACAAAAACAAAAACAATACACTCAGTCTCTGAAATTGTACAGCACTGCTTCTGCCTTCTTTCTATTTGTCATAGGCAAGTCAGTAAGTTCACCACACTTATGGGTAGGGGTTTGCTGTTTGAAGAGAGTGTCCAAGAATCTGTGGACATATTTTAAACCAGCACAGACCAACAATGAGTGCAAGTCAGGCATGTTGATACACCCAACACAGACATGAACACTGGCCAATGTTTTTAACATTTTGAGTGAACTCATGCAGGATGACTTTGCAGCCTTAGGTACGGAAAGTGAGAGTTTTCTTTTAGGAAGTGAAAATTCCAGCTATGATGTGAGAAGTTGGTGCATTTTTTTCCCTTTTGGTGTTCCCTTGTGAGCAATCTATAGAGTAATTGTGTAGAGGTGGGATGAGGATGGAGAATTCCTGTCTTTAATTTGAAAGTTGGAATGTGTTAATCAGCCTCAGTCTGAACCTTGCAATTGTGCTGAATTTGGAGAATGTTAGCACCATAGATTTCCCAGATGGGGCAGGGTGAGGAGGACTAGGGTGGAGTTCAGATGACAGCCCACAGGCAACATCTTTTGGGACTCTTTCAGCAGGACAAACACATCTGTCCCCGAAGCTGCATTACATTTCTCTGCTATAAAACAACTCGTGACTTTGGGTGAAACAGTCTTCGATGTTGGCTATCATCAGTCCTTGAGGCAACTGAGAGTTTTCCAGATTTTCTTGGACTACTAGCGATCACCCATTAAAAGCACATATGCTGCCAGGGAATTTCTTTAATTCCCACAAAATTTCCTATTATGTGGCTAAATAGATGAGATGAAAAATATTGTTTTTGAATTGCAGCTTCTCCCTCTTAAATGTTTGCTTTCTGTGTTCCTAAGGGCTAAATGCTTCTGAGGTCTGGGTTGCAATGAAAGGCAGTCTGGGTATGGGACGATGGCCTAGAAAACCATCACTTTTATGGACAGACAAGGGCCACATGCCTCAGGCTTTATCTTCTCAAGAAGTAGAGAAGGAAAAACAAAAAGTGGATAATTTAAAAACATGTCAACAATTTGGAAAAAGTCAGAGAAGTCAAAAAGCCATATGAGTTTTTGAATAAGCCAAAGATCCTGCCTGGATTAGGTAAAAATCCCCGAAGGCTTTTCCTACTGACAGCAGCTCACAGTTTGGTTTTACTTCATTTAAGCTGTTGCTGGAAGCCTGTGTCAGGGTGGGTGGGTGGGCATGTGAACATGTGCAGACTGCCAGGTAGAGGGGATGGTGCTAGTCAGGACCACCTCCCAGGCTGCATCACCATTGAGGCTGTTAATATAATTGTTATCTCAGGTGATAATGATGATGATGATGATGATGATGATGATGATACAAATGTTATGGTCAGGACTTCAAAGAGAAGAAGTCTTGGGGACAAGGCATAAACTTGGGGTCTTGAACACCTTTAATCTCTCAATCTGAGCCTGGAGGGAGCCATTCCTGCTGATGTCATCCACTCCTCAGATCTCAGTGTAGAAAGGAGTTCTAGTGCTCCTGACAATGCCCTGTTTTGCTTATTATTTTGAACATCTTAATATCCTTGTGTATTAGAGAGACAGGAAACAGGAGGAAGAAATCATCCTGCATCATGGGGTGACTATCTTCTGCCAGAAGTGGATTTCTAGATCATTATACTTTTTCAGGTTAGGTGGAGGGAGGTGGAAAGTGCTTGTTGAATCTCCCTTGAACTTATCACCTCCCATCTACTGGGAAACATTGTTGAGAACTAAGACTGACTCAGATTGTTCCATTGATGTCAGGAAGACCAGCAGCCTGTCCTTGGCCCTCCTTCCTAGCATTGGGCCACTCATCCCCCCACCCCCCTACCAACATGTTGATTAAAAGTTATGTTTTAATATACATATATTTTTTATCATTTAATCCTCATAAAATCCTAAAATGTAAAGATTATTCTTGTCCTTCATTACAGATTAGAAAACAAAGATGCCTCAGAGGTCTAACAAGTGGTGAAATCAGGACTTGAGCAAGTGCTTCCCTGTATAATGTAGTTCCCTCATATCCACACACTCCCCAAAATAGCACTTCTGACCATTGGTCTGAGGAATCCCCGAGGCCAAATGCAGAACTTGAATTGGCCCAGCAGGCACACACAAGGGGCAGAGCGGCACCAGGAGTCGAGTTCATGCAACTTAGCATATGGCAAAGGGAAACTCACCATGCCTGGGTACTGGCTCACTTCTGGGCTTACGTATTTGGGGAGAATTATTTGTGTGGGTTTTGCTTCTGACACCCCTTCAAAATCTGACATCTGACATCTATTCCAACTTCATGAATACCATGGGTGGGTGTGGTAGGGTGAATGATGCCCCCCCCATCACAATATGTCCTCATCCTAATTCCAAGAACCTGTGAATATCACCTTATATGACAAAAAGTGCAATTAAATGAACAGTCTTGAGAGGTAGGGCTTATCCTGGGTTATCTGAGTAGACCCTAAATGCAATCACATGTATCCTTATGATAGAGAAGCAAAGGGAGTTTTGACGTAGACCTAAACAGAGGAGAAGGTACTGTGAAGACAATAGCAGAGACTGAAGTGACATGGCCATAGCCCAGGAATGCTAGAGCACCACCAGAAGTAGGAAGAGGCAAGGAAGGATTTTCTCAGGGGAGGCTTTGGAGGGGGTTTAGTCCTGCTGGCACTTTGATTTCAGACTTATGGCCTCTAAAACTGTGAGATAATAAACTTCTGTTGTTTAAAGCCATAGAATTTGTGCTAATTTGTTACAGCTGCCACAGATATGGCAGAAAACTGTGGCAGCTGTAACAAATACAGTTGGTAAAGCCCCCTCCCCAAGGCTCATTCTACCTGACACAGGGAGGGGAATGTCCTGGTGGCTGCTGCTTGGTTGTACATGGGCAAAGAAATGAGTGAGACAATCAAGAAGTGGTTACCCAGGCCAGCTCCAAAGCCACTCCCAGCCCAGGATTACAGTAACTAACCAGCTAGACAGCACAGAAGCTTCACAGAAGTGCTATCCCAACTCCATACCCAAGGCCTAAAATCCAAGATACCTAAGCATGGGGCCTCTCAGGAGACTAAGAAAATAGGATCCTTCTAAACATAGTGTCCTCCAACTTTTTTGTTAACACAATATCTGGGGCTTCTTTCTGTTCAAGTATGGGACAGCTACATGGTATCTCACTGTAGAATGCCTAAGAAAGAGGAAGGGGTGAAGTTTGGGTTTAGTTTAGTGTTAAGGTTAACACTAGGATTCAAAACTGGTGCTGAAAAATAAAAATTGGCCTAAAGTATCAGAATGATGACCATTTGTCCAAGAAAACTGGAGAGAATCTGTTTTGCCTGGAGAAACACTGATTTACTCAATATGGCATTTAACTGAAAACAAAGAAGCTTAAGGAATCAAAGTTTCTGACCATGTGAAAAGTGGTTACCTAGGAGGCTATTAGGTGATAGGCCAAAGAAAGACTATCAGGAAGGGAGTGCTCAGAAACTCAGGGAAAAGAAACTCTTAAGGAGAGAGTTTGAAATAATCCTGACTCCACAGGTGTTTCTGAGCCTGCCCACGGAGCCCACAAGGGGAATGGGGGTCCTGAGACCTTAGGATTGTACATGAGCTCAGGCATCCCTGAATCCAGATAAGATGGTGTCTACACAGCACACTGCAATAGCAGAGGCAGGGCACAGAGAGCTGGAGCCTGCCCATGAAGATCCTGGATGGGCGAGCTGTCTGGAGAAGCCCCTGGAGCACACTTCCTTCATCACCCATGCTCTTCTAGCATCTAATCACTAGGAGCCTCCTTGGCAGAGAGCCTGCAACTGTGCCTGGTATGAGTGGTAACTGGGGAGTGGGGTAGGTGAAGGCTGTGAGGAGCTCAGGTTTGCTGTTCTGACATGGCTTCTAAGAGCACCAGCTGTTATGGGCCTCTCTTGGCCCTCCCTGTGTAGAAGCTTTGCATTCAGTTCTCCTGCCCTTGCATCACTGCTTCACGAGGCTGGACATGACTCACTTTAATGCCTTTGATGCCTTGAAAGCACCTTCTCAATGCATCTGGGTTCAAACAATAATAGAGTGGTTTTGTGGAATCTTAGGCTGCTCTTCTTTTTCAGAAGGCTTCCAAGAATCAAGACTGGAGATGGCTGTACTCTGGGAAGCTGCTCGTATGATTAGTAAAGCAGATAGCTGATTCTTGTCTTTTGGGGATATTGTTTAATCTTTATGGTAATAAGCCATAAAAATAATCACAACATTATAGATTAAAATGTGAATTATTCACCCAAATTTCTTACCTTTCCCCTCAGTTTTT
>NW_011889112.1:1580216-1630882 GCF_000151845.1 Pteropus vampyrus | reverse complement strand
ACAGAGGAGAAGGTACTGTGAAGACAATAGCAGAGACTGAAGTGACATGGCCATAGCCCAGGAATGCTAGAGCACCACCAGAAGTAGGAAGAGGCAAGGAAGGATTTTCTCAGGGGAGGCTTTGGAGGGGGTTTAGTCCTGCTGGCACTTTGATTTCAGACTTATGGCCTCTAAAACTGTGAGATAATAAACTTCTGTTGTTTAAAGCCATAGAATTTGTGCTAATTTGTTACAGCTGCCACAGATATGGCAGAAAACTGTGGCAGCTGTAACAAATACAGTTGGTAAAGCCCCCTCCCCAAGGCTCATTCTACCTGACACAGGGAGGGGAATGTCCTGGTGGCTGCTGCTTGGTTGTACATGGGCAAAGAAATGAGTGAGACAATCAAGAAGTGGTTACCCAGGCCAGCTCCAAAGCCACTCCCAGCCCAGGATTACAGTAACTAACCAGCTAGACAGCACAGAAGCTTCACAGAAGTGCTATCCCAACTCCATACCCAAGGCCTAAAATCCAAGATACCTAAGCATGGGGCCTCTCAGGAGACTAAGAAAATAGGATCCTTCTAAACATAGTGTCCTCCAACTTTTTTGTTAACACAATATCTGGGGCTTCTTTCTGTTCAAGTATGGGACAGCTACATGGTATCTCACTGTAGAATGCCTAAGAAAGAGGAAGGGGTGAAGTTTGGGTTTAGTTTAGTGTTAAGGTTAACACTAGGATTCAAAACTGGTGCTGAAAAATAAAAATTGGCCTAAAGTATCAGAATGATGACCATTTGTCCAAGAAAACTGGAGAGAATCTGTTTTGCCTGGAGAAACACTGATTTACTCAATATGGCATTTAACTGAAAACAAAGAAGCTTAAGGAATCAAAGTTTCTGACCATGTGAAAAGTGGTTACCTAGGAGGCTATTAGGTGATAGGCCAAAGAAAGACTATCAGGAAGGGAGTGCTCAGAAACTCAGGGAAAAGAAACTCTTAAGGAGAGAGTTTGAAATAATCCTGACTCCACAGGTGTTTCTGAGCCTGCCCACGGAGCCCACAAGGGGAATGGGGGTCCTGAGACCTTAGGATTGTACATGAGCTCAGGCATCCCTGAATCCAGATAAGATGGTGTCTACACAGCACACTGCAATAGCAGAGGCAGGGCACAGAGAGCTGGAGCCTGCCCATGAAGATCCTGGATGGGCGAGCTGTCTGGAGAAGCCCCTGGAGCACACTTCCTTCATCACCCATGCTCTTCTAGCATCTAATCACTAGGAGCCTCCTTGGCAGAGAGCCTGCAACTGTGCCTGGTATGAGTGGTAACTGGGGAGTGGGGTAGGTGAAGGCTGTGAGGAGCTCAGGTTTGCTGTTCTGACATGGCTTCTAAGAGCACCAGCTGTTATGGGCCTCTCTTGGCCCTCCCTGTGTAGAAGCTTTGCATTCAGTTCTCCTGCCCTTGCATCACTGCTTCACGAGGCTGGACATGACTCACTTTAATGCCTTTGATGCCTTGAAAGCACCTTCTCAATGCATCTGGGTTCAAACAATAATAGAGTGGTTTTGTGGAATCTTAGGCTGCTCTTCTTTTTCAGAAGGCTTCCAAGAATCAAGACTGGAGATGGCTGTACTCTGGGAAGCTGCTCGTATGATTAGTAAAGCAGATAGCTGATTCTTGTCTTTTGGGGATATTGTTTAATCTTTATGGTAATAAGCCATAAAAATAATCACAACATTATAGATTAAAATGTGAATTATTCACCCAAATTTCTTACCTTTCCCCTCAGTTTTTTTTTTTCCCAATTTAAGTATATGCATTTCATTAGAAAAGAGATGTGATAAAGCAGGCAAAAAGGACAAGCAGAGTTTTTCTGGACATGGTTACAAAGTCCAGTGGAAGCAGTTGACCAAAACTGAATGGAAAGATCTTATTGAATCATCAGGGTAGCAGCAAGATTTAAACACACTCCATTATCGTGCATGGAAAGGATGAAAAGCCATGATCCTACTATGCCCTTCCCTCACTCCTAGAACCACCATCAGCATTTGGGGTATATTCTTTCAGATTATGCTACTATGCATATTCTATGTTTTATGCAGATAATGTTTACTAAACATATTGCATTTCAATTTAATTATTCACTTAAGATTTTGTTGGATCTTTCCATGTCAATACATATAGAACTGTCTTAGTCTTTTCTATGGTAACATATTAATCCAGTATTCTGTTGTAGCATAATTTATTTAATGAGTCGCTTCTCAATGGAAAGTTATTTTTTTGTAAACAAGTCTGCAATGTATCCCACGTGCATACATCTTTATGTACCTGTGTACATGTTTCTGTATAATAAATTCATAAAAGTGGAATTTCTCAAAGGGTAGAGTATATTTTATTTTAACATATTTAATGACTTCTCCCTCCATAAAGTTTGCATCAGCTTATAGCCCCACTGATAAGTATGTAAGACAGTCTCAGATTGGGCTTTTCAGAAGTTAGAAATTCAATATCACAACTTAGCAAGTTGCCCAGAGAAGATGAGACTATCAAGATACTAGGACAACTCAATGTGTGATTTTTCTAAAGGCACTGTAAAAGTTCAGGAGTAAATGGAGACTGAGGAAGAGTAAAGTAGTGAAGGATTGAATGACTCTGGCCAGAAATCTTTAGTTAGCTGCCGTGACAGAAGGAAAATATGCATTCAGCTAAGTTAATTAAGCCAATCTGTATTATTTTTCTTGGCATTCTTTGCTTTCCTTTTATAACTAATCTTTCTAGAAGGCAGCCTTTACTCTGTCTCTGGTAGGAAGCTGATATCTCACCTAGGATTTAGGCATAAATTCCCCTTTTTCTCTTCCATGGTGGATTCGCCCACCAGATTCTTTGGTATTTTTATATCTGTTTTGTTTTTTATTTCATTTCACACATGCTAAAAAGAGTTTTGACTTTATCATGTGTCTTTTATTAAAGCGAATTATGGAAAAGATGCAGAGCTGTGGCTTTTGGAAAAAATAGGGATAGAATATCGCCTGCCTCATAAAACCTAACCAAGACCATGTTGATGAGCAACATAACAGGGCTTCCAAGGGCTAGCAAAGTGCATCCTTAGAGAGGGTCCTTTTGAATAAGGCTTGATCACTCTTACTGGGCGATACAGTATTGGTGAAGCACCAGCAAAACATGTATTTTCTTCTGCCCCACTGAGGCTTGAGAATTCTCTTTTTTATACCTGCCTCCACATCAAGAACTTAGTGACAGAAATTGCAAAGCCTTGAAGTATATGCTTTGTCCACACTACTTGTACTTGGTGAGTATTTGTTTCTCTATTTTCTTCCATGAACATCTGCCAGTGATCAATAAAAACTTATCAGTACAACTAAGGAACCTGGGGAAGGTGGGCTATAAAAGCCCAGGAGGAACCTGCAGTGCCTCCACAGAGACCCAGAAACATGGATGAGGTCTTTCCCTGCATGGACTATGAAGTCTCTTAAAAACTTCTCTGGGTCTTCTTTCAAGTCATCTAAAACATGGCACCTAATTTTGAGGCAAAGTGGCACATGGTATGGTGGGAGGGGTAGAAAGAGAACAGGCAGTGAGATGAAGGAAGAAAGTGGTTAACAGTGCCCTTTGTTGCCAACTGGAGAAAGGAGAAGAGAGGAAAACAGTTTGCTGGGTTTAGTAATTAGGAGGTTACTCAGAGTCTGTCAAGAGTGGCCTCAGTGAATGATTGATTCAGGAGCCAGCTGTCTCTCTGCTACAGCCCATTCTTCCTCCTCTCCCCATCAGAAGCCTCCTGAAAATGACTCTTGGTTCCAGAAGAGGCTGGTTCATCTGCTGGTGCCTTGATGAGCTACTGAGGACAAGGGTGCTGGCTACCCTTGCCTGCTCTTTGCAGGTTATTGGGGTGGTTGGTTGATAATGGGGTCCTCTGGTGCCTTACCTCTGGACCCTCTGCCCCTACAGGACTCTGTTGAGATGTGTCTCAATTGGAGGCAAGGTTGGAATTTCAGGTGTGGACAAGCTATGTGCTATCTAGTCATGACACCCTGTTCGATACTTTCCTCCCTGGTGTGTGGTCACCACCAATGCTATGTTTCCCTCTCCCTTACCTCTTTCTTCCACCACCCTCTGGTCTTCCTGCCACCATGTAGCATTTGAGGAGCCTATTCTTTCTACCAATTCTAAACTCTATCCCTAGGCTTAGTTAGAGTGCAACAGGCTGCCAAAACACAGAGCCTGCTAGTTGGTTCATGTCTTGGAGGAGCTCACTCTTCATTGCAAACTAAAATAAACCCCCTAAGTCATCTGTGTCTCCACTGGGGACCATAGGCAGCCAAGAAGTCCTAGAAAGCCACCCCATGGGCTGGCTTCCATTCCCGGAGCCACATTCCTGCCCCTAGTCCAGTGCTCTGGGAGCCCAGCCCTGTGTGAGGCACCATGGGCCTTCTGCCTTTAGCTCAGGCCTCATTGAAGGGCTGCAGGCCCTCACAACCTTCCTCAGAGGGAGGTCTGTCTTCCTGGCAACTTTGATTCTGGTAGAGCTCCTTGCTCATCTGCTCTGACAGTGATAATGCAGTGTCATTGGAAACAAAGAAAGCATTTTTCATCTCTCTAGGCAATCATATTCCCAAGGAAAGCTCCAAGTTTTGGGGGAAGGTTTTGTTAAGTCAGTGGGCTTGGGTGACTCAGATCTGCAATGGCACCCAGCCTGGGGGAGCAGGCAGGCCCAGAAGGGAGACAGCTGCTCCTGATCTCAGCTCTGCCACCAAACTGCCTTGTGACTTGATACAAACCATTATTCTTCCAGATGGGCTATAGCACATTCCTGCTATTAAAGCTGACATTCTATAGCAGTGGTTCTCAAAGTTGGGCATGTATTGGTCACCTGGGCCCTACCCTGGAGCTTCAGATTCAGTTAATCTGGGTAGGGCTTGAGAACTTGCCTTTTAAAAAGGTTTCCAGGGGATGCTGATGTTGTGTGTCAAGAACATACTTTGAGAATTAGTTCCAGGGCAATAATACATACTTATGGAAATCTAGTTGTTTTTTTTCATATATATTCTAAATTTAGACATGGTATTTTAATTTGAATTTTGTCATTTTCCTATAGATTTTATGTGTTATAATACAAAATATAAAGAGAGCGGCATAATATGACATATATATATGACATATGACATATATACACCTCAGGTGATTCTGGTGCATGCTACAGGTTGAGAATTGCTGTTCTGGAGATCAAGCATATAAACACTATGCAACCCACTTACCCAAACACATACTCTGTGGGAACTGAAATAATGATTAATCATAATGCTTAATGAGCCACTAAGCTTCTGTATACACAAACGGATTGAAATTAAAGGCCGAACTAATCATCCTGGATTCTGAGCTTCTTGTATCCACTTACACAGGTCAACAGAACATTCTCTCCTCTGTGCCCTGCCAACCACACATTGATTTTCCTCAGTGTTAACTCGTTTCACTGGGTCCAATTGCATAGATGGTGTAGATAAGCTCCTCATTCCTTCATCCTAGTTTAATTTATAAATATTTAAGAATCAATCTATTGAGCTGTCATACAGAGCAAACAATCTGAGGGAAAGTAAGAGAGAAGGAAACTATAAGCCAAATTCACATAGGAAGGGACTTTTACAAAAAGTGCGTACAGCTTCCCAGGTATTTGAAGCCCAAAAGTGGTGAATATGGGAGTAAGAAGGGATTCTGAGGAGATGGACAGGATGATTGGTTGGGTTCAGTAGGAGAAACCAAGGGTGCAGACCCTTTCCTCTCCCATACTCTCTGCTCTGTCAATCAGTTGAGGGTGGTGAGCACTATAGTTGAGCCAAAGAGTCAAGGGTAATAACCTGAGACTCTGGAAACACCCAGGAGTTTCTGGGAAGCTCTTTGCCTAGGAGAACAATGAAGAATAATGAGTGGACACTTGGCCATTTGGCTCATCCTTTACCTCTGCTGATAGGTCACAGCAAATAAGTTTTAGCCTACAAGAATGCCAAATTCAAAGAAGAGCAGATACGAAGAGTCACCAGGCACCCCAAGGAGGAGCCAATGACAGCAAGAAAGATGTGCAAGATTTTGTGTTGGGGTAATTCACATTCTCAGAGGGAGCCAAGATGATATGGATTCCCATGAAGCAAGCATAGGCTGTTATTATAAAGAAACAATCACAATTCTTAGAAAGATGTATGTACATATGCATGCACACACACAGAGATTATTGTAAAAAAGCCCTAACTTTTATATGTTCAATATACTGCATGGTAAAATAGATATAACTAAAGAAAAATCAAGCTAAGAATTCTTCCTGAACAGAACCAGAAAAAGTTGGGTATAAATCATTTAAAAGTTAAGAAACATGAATAGATGTCTAAGTTCTAAAATTTATTAACAAAGTTCTAGAAAGTAAGACCACAGAGAGTGTAGAGGAAGAGAATATTAAAATAAAAAAACCTTTTCCAAAGCTTTAAAAAAAAGATGAGAACTTAGATTAAGAGTCCACTGAATACCAATCTGTAACAAAAAATATATATAATAAATTAGATGACATCAAAATTTTAAGCTCTTATATGTAAGATACCATAATCATAGTTAAAACACAATCCATAGACTAGAAGAAAATGTTTGCAATATACATTACAGTAACAATTCCCAGAATATATAAAGCACTTTTCTGTAATCAATAAGAAAGCAAATAATCAAAAACTGTGTGAAGATGAAAGCAGACAATTCACAGAAAAGGGAATACAGATTGACAACAAATATGAAAAGATATGCAGCTTCCTTCACCATCAAGGAAATGCAGTTTAAAACAGCAATGACATCAGATTTGTTAATCAGATTTATAAAATTGAAAATAAATTGAGTGTGGCAAGGATACTAATGATAAGAGTATCAACTGGTAAGGCCTTTTAAAGAGCAATTTGGCACTAACATGTTAAATTTTACATGTACATTTCTTATTTTGACATTTCTAAATATAGGTAGCCATTTTAGAGAAACGGTGCATATCTACAGAAAGGGACATACATAAAGATGTTCACTGCAGTACTTTTTAAGACAGAATAAAAAGAAAAAGTGCTCCAAATGTTCACCAACAGAGCACATGTCACATGTAATTAGGGTGTATTTGCACTATACACTGCAGTGCAGCAGTTTAAGTATTTTTATATGTTCTGATCTGGAACTGTCTTTTTGGCATAAGTGAAAAAATAAATTTGAAGAAAATGTATAATATAACACTATATCTGTTAAGAAAACTACATATTTGTGTGTGTGAATATTTATATAAAAGGATAAACATCAAACTGATAACCTTTGAGGATGAGGGCCAGGATTAGAAGTAGGATCGGGGACAGTAGTAGCAAAGGGACTTTTACTTTATGTGTAATTTCAAATAATACAAAACTGTATATTTAAAAATATTATATTCATGTGTTCATATAATTACTAAAAAAAAAAAAAGATGGAAATTATGAGGGAAGAATCATACTTACCAGCTTAGGTCCAAAAGAGCTGATATATTTGCTTTTAGGAGGAAGGCTGAGATGGAGCCCTGAGGATCCTAAGAGGCAGATAGCACTCAAGGTGCCTGGCTCATTTCAGACCTGCCTCCCCCAACCCTTGCCTGCTCTCTCTGCAGCGTTCCTCCTCCACCAGAAGCAAAGACTCCCTTGAAGCATGGCACCTCCTGCAGTTGGCCTTGGAGAGGGTATGGGGGCACCTAAAGACATCCCTCCCTTTAACTGTGTCCTGTCACAAGTGTTTCTAGGTTCAGTGAAGGCCAGATTCCTAAACACTTGAGGTTTAGAGCCAGAAGCACAGCATGAAAAACAAACTAAGCAAAAGTAACACTGCAGACTGAGTTTGAAGGGAAATCTTTTCCTGAGCCTCATTTTGGGCACACCCAGGCCTTTTGCCCTCTTGTCACCCAGAGAAAGTGTGTGTTTCCACAGCTTCCTCCATCTCCACTCAAATCATTCCCTAGGCCTGTACCTCAGGCTACCCTTGTGTCCTTGCAAATTGCCATTTTTGCAACAATTGACATGAGGAAATCTCACTGCAGTCACTGTAGTCAGGAAACAAAAGAGTTTGCTCCTGCCTATCTCACAAGACCTTGATGTAGGGCCCCAGGGGCCCTGGTACAATACTTAAAACACTACAATTCACTTCACTGCATTTCTCCCCAAATAAGAGCTTCTGCTGGCCATGCCTGAAAGAATACCTCCTGTTGGACCTGGGAGGACAGAGAGGGCTGTATGGGAATGTTCAGTCTTCTTAGCCTGGACCCCACAAAGACCTGACCAGTATGGAGAGAAATGTGTCTTCCAGTGCAAGGTTAGAATACACGCAATCCACATACCACATACATATGTACATACGTACCACTTCATATGCAGACATACCTACCCATGCCACATACCATACCATACCACAAATCTTACACATATACAGTAAACCAGAAATATATATCAGATACTAACATACACACCACACATCACGCCAGAGAAACTGCACACACACACGCACCACACCATACAATGCTACACATACCTATTACACTATATACACACACCAGACATACCCCACATATAATACTTCACAAACACCCACAACACATACATACATAACACATCATACACATATCATACCATACACACATCATACATATACACCATGCCATATATACTGTACACATGTATACAACATATCACACATATGCACCAAACATACCACACTAGACACACTGCACACACAATACAGGAACAGCACAGGAACAGTCACTCACAAAAGCACATACACCATATCACACAGAGATATACACATACCACACACCACACCCATCACAGACATACACACAACACATACATGTATCATGCACAGACACCACGAACACACCAGACATATATACATACTCTGTACTCATGCCATGCACATAAACAAACCATATATGTATCAAATAGCACAACACACTAATCACCCAACATGTACCATAAACACGGCAAACACATTTACATATTTGTTCCACACACATTTCTAAAAACAAGTAGCTTTCCTAATTAGTCCAGTCTATACCTACATCAATTAAAAGAACAAAAAGGTTTTAAAGAAACATAGTATTTGAACATGTTCGCCTTCCCTTCTCCCTCAAATAGTAGCTTTTTATGTGTTCAACTCATCATTTTTCTTTCCTGAATAAGATCTCTGTGTTATAGGCAAAGCCACACACACGCACCACACAAGGGAAGATTCAGACTTCTCCCTGGCTCTCTTACTCCTATGGGACATCCAGATCTGGTATGGGAAGGTGGGAAGAGGAAGGGAAACACAAGATCTGTCTTTCAAAGTGTGTTTCATGGAAACCATTTTATTTTGTGTAATTACAGTAAAATATAAGATCAAAGTTGCTTTTGTTTTGTTCTTAAAAATTTAAAGGTAACAACTAACACTTTTTCACTGAGGAGATAGGCAAGGGTCTAGTAGATAAATTCATGAGAGGGGATGTTAATATCAAATATAGGAAAAATGTCTAAAAGTAGTAAATGAGGCAAAAATATTTTGATTAATAAAATATACAGTCCAAAATTCAGACATTATAGTCATGAACTTCATGAAACTAGTATTTGCACTTCAAATACTAGTTTCAGAATATATTGTGCAAAAATATAAAACACGTAGGGAAATGATAAATTTGTTTGGTATCAAAAAGTTTTAAAACATTGCACAGAATTTTGCAGAACAAAGTAATTAAAAGGAAGGACATAGAAGTTCTAAATAGCATATTTAACAAACTTGACATACTAGCTACAAAGAAAATTTTGAAAGCTACCAGGAGATAAAACAAATTCTTTTAAAATAGTATATCAATGCGATGTTTATAAATATTGATCATGAACTAGGCTCCAAATCTTCATAAGCTCTATTTTAAATAAAGCAGAAATTCTACAAGCCTTATTCTTTGACCACAATGTAATAAAATTAGAAAGTCATGATAAAAGAAAAACAACAAAATTTAATCACATGGAAATTGTAAAACTACTCTTTATATTAGGAATCCCAACTCCAGGGAGAGAGAGCCTTTTAAAAATGCAAATTAATGCCCATACCTTCTAAATAATACAATTAATAGATAATTTTATCAAATCTTGTTGGAATAGGTAAATATGATGCTATTTTTAAGGTTCCAAAGCATAGAATGTCTTTAGAAATGGTCTTAACTGATTATATAAGGCTTGAAGCACACTGAAGCCCGAAGTTACAGATAACAATAAAAAGCATCTAAAAATCAACTGCATGTATGAGTACTAATATAACATTTATCAATAAAATATTTTCTCATTAAACTCACAAATAAATTAAAAGAACAATATTCTACGAACTAGCCAGATTTATCCTAAGGAATGTAAAAATAATTTATTAGCATGAAACATGTTAACATAATTTATAACAAAATTTGTTAAGAAGAAAATCCAAATATTACCTCATTTATAGCTTAAGTGGCAGATAATAAAATTCAACAACCCTGCAACGTGGAGAGTATTTGTCAGAAACCCCTGTCCACATAGTACTTAGTGGTGAAGCACAGTGGGATCCTGTAAAGGTGGGAGTAAAATGAGGATGTCACGCTCAGTGTAATGTCTCAGCATTGCAATGGAGCCGCGTTTAGCTACTTCCAGAAAGAAGAAGAAATAAGTAAATTATATAAACATATAAATATCGAAAATGTTTATTATATTTAGATAAGACTATTATAATTCTCTACAAAGTAATTCACAAATATAACCAAATGCTAACTAACATCCCAACAGTATGTATTTGAGTTTTCATGTAGGAGAATAACTGTCTGAACTAGCCATACGAACGTCGTGCAGAGAGCGGAGGCACAGAGAGTTTACCTTGACAGATTCTACCGTCTCATTGTGCTATAACGCCTTCCACTGCGTAGAGGCGACCAAGAGAACTGCCACAGAAGCACACACGAGAATACATAGGTGTAAACGTGTCTCTCGATAAGAAAAGAAGGATAAGCCATAGAATATGTTGTGAGAACCTACTAATCGTTTCAGGGGAAAACAGTGTTTTCCCGAAATGAATCCCGAAATGAATTCCAGATGGGCTAAATATTTTAATCCTTAAAAAAAGAAGAAATCATAAAAGTAAGATAAGAAAATAGAGTGTGAAAAGTTGTGTGAAATTCTGCGTGTGAAAATTCTTGCTAAGCATACAGCCAAAATCTAAAAGAATGTAAGAAAAAAAAAATAGATGTTAATACATGAAAAATTAAAATATGCGTTGAAATAAAACAAAAACATACCAGATACAAAGTTAAAAGATAAAGAAAACTGGGGGGAGGGGTGAGCAGAAAGAGAATTGCCAAATACAGAGAAAAAAATTATTATACTTATTACATAAAAGGCCTTATAAAACAGTAATAAAAAGGTAAACAGTGATTCCTAAAATCAGAGAGAGAATTCAAACAGGCAATTTGAATAGAATAAAATGAAATGCAAATGACTGATAAATATGAAAACGCCTTAGTGGGATATAATTTATAGCCCCAAATCAGCATAGACTAAAAATAATCTTGAAGTTAACAAGGACTATGGATGGAAGTTCTCGCCAGTAAACTGCTGCTGCGGATAGTGTTGCAACCTACCTGCTGGGCAATGAGCAGGAATTAAAACCACAGCCCCTGACTCTAGGAATTCCAGGTTCAGGAACCTGTTTTAAAGAAATAATTCTACTGGGCACAGCTATGCATTCAGGTAACCATGATGAAGTTTTATTTTTTTTTAATTGAAAAAGAAAAAGACAAGTTTTAAATGTTTATCAATATAGGACTAAGAAAATCACATAACCTCTGTTCTATAAAATATTTTATAAAAATTACATAATTTAAAGATTTACATTTACTAACATTAAAATTTGTCTATAATAACAATTAAGTAAAAAAATCTGATTAAAGAATAGTATGTATAATATAATGAAAAATCAAGGTGTGTGTGGGTCTGGCAGTCTAGAAATGTATGACCTAAAATATTATCAATGTTTAACTTAAGTTACACACCTATTGATAGAAGGAAATATTTATTTATGTAATATAAAATAAGACAAATTAGATATAGAATATGAGCTCTAGCCACCCTCCCCAATCTCTCTCTATGTACAACATAGGTTTTAAAATTGCAAGAAAAATCTCTAAAATATTAACTAATCTTTTCCCCAAGTTGTGATTTAGAAAAAGTGTTTTTTTCCTCTTCTTTTAAATTTGTCTCTAATTACTCAGTTTTCCAAAGTGAGCATGTGCCAATTGTATAATCTGAGAAAAACATTAAAACAAAGGGAGAAGAGAGAGAACAGAGAGTCAGGTGGGGTCCTTCCTGGCACTATAGTGCACATGAGCCCATCCCCCACTGTAGAACCCTGGGCCTGGAAGTTATGAGCAAGACTCCCTGAATGAAGAGGGCAGGTGCGCTGCTTGAGCCTATGCCATGCTGGCACAAATCTGGTGGCCTGTGCCAGGAAGGCATATGCCAGAGGATTGACCCATGCTTTAAGTCTTTTCCCAGAGAAGCCCTGGCACTTCCTAGAGAATTCCTGAAGCTAAATGAATGTTCATAGCAATCTGATTCTGAATGGCCCGGCTCTTCAGAGACATAAGTATTTGGGGTAAAATCTTTCAGCAGATGACAACTGGAATGTTTTAATTCATCCCCAAAGATTATTTTCTGTGACACACAACTGCATATTAAAATTGCTTACTGAAATGTTCTGGACACAAACTTTGCTAATATTGTGAGGTTCTGCTAAAGTAATTTCTCTTTCTCATCCACCCTTTGAAGTCCTTCTCCAGCTCTGGGGAGGGGAGTTATGGGTAGAGTTCCTCCTAAGTGAGAGGCTATTAGCAGGCCTGTCTCTCCCCAGCTGTTTGCCCACTTCCTTCCTTGAATACATGCCTGACCTGACCTGCTGCAGAGAAAGCAAGCCAGGGTCTTTCATCTTTCTGGAGTTCTCAGAAGATGGCCTCAGAAAGACTAAGGCCATTCGACTCTGCCATAGGTAAAAAATAAATAAATAAATAAACAAACAAACAAACAAACAAATAAATAAATAAATAAATGATGGAGAGATAAGGATAGGCCTGAAGGAACTCATACAGAAGTAGAGTTCTCCAGTCCCACACACTGTTCCCATGGCACCTGTGTAACTTCTTTCATGACATTTCAACTGTGGGCTGTGAATCCTTATGTTAATAGTGACCTTCAGAAATTTTGAGTTCCTTTTTAGCAAGGGCCATCTCTGTAACCCAATATCCAGTACAGAACTTTACCCATCTTTTGAGCTCTAAAAATATTCATTAAGTTAATGAATAAATTAATGAATGAGTACATAAATACATAAAGAAATAAACAGAGGTGGTTTAAGATCTAGAGATTACAATGCAAATTAATTATTACTGTTCATATTGTTATTATTGGCTAACCTCATCAGATTTTTATCTGGCTATTTTTTGCTTGAGCAAAAGATGCCTAATTGCCAGAAACTAAATGACTCAGCCTCTGGCCAGCATTAGTGACAGACAAGCCTTTGGGATGGAGCCTGAGCTCCTTGGAATTACATGTAGTCAATAGTTCTGATTCTTCAGGGTTAGTTTATTGACTTGTCCTTGACTTGAGATGTAGCTAAACTAATTACTTGTCATTATTGTAGTTAAGATCCCAGTGACCATGGTTTTATGGGTCATGATGGCCATGATGATTGTGAATGTGTGTGTGTGTGTGTGTGTGTGTGTGTGTGTGTGTGTGTGTGCATGTATGTTTGCATTCTATCATAGAGAAAGAGCAGCCAACAAATGGCCAAGTCATTCATGGTCACCTGTTCGCAGCTTCCCTGGACCTAATTAATCTCCCAGTGTCAGAAATCTATTGGGCCTGAGCCCTCTGCAGAGGGGGCTGCGGTCAGCTCAGTGAAACAGGCAGAGTGGTACCCAGAAACTAGCACCAGGGAGTCGAGGCTTGGATCATGAAAAGAGGGAGAAAAGTAGAGAGCCTGGAATGTTCCTAGACTCTTGAGCAGAGTAACAAGTGTCAAGTGGGTGGTGATCCCTGGGAGAAGAACCAACCCCTAGATTTTTTAGCAAAAAGGAAATAACAAAGCCTATGACAAAGGAGGTCAAGACAGTGTCAATGTTTAAGATGGGCTATCAGGGAAATCTTCGTATGTAGAGGAGGGTCAGAGAGGAGGCATACTCACTGCAGTAGAGATGTTCAGTGCTTCCATCTGAGAACATTGAGGATCCTTCCAGATCAAAGCATTCAATCTGTCTACAACATAGTCTTTTAAAAAAGTCCTTTTATATAGCATATTAAGAGGAATATGTCATCAGCAATCGTACTAGGACAAAAATATCTATATTGTATGGCACATGACATTATTCCAGTTCTCTGTATTTATTACTGTCACCAAATAAATTGAAAAATTAACAAATAGAAATATTTTAAATAACCAGGCATTGTCTTCCCTGCCCTTCCGTATCTCCTCATTCCAGTAGAAGCCATATCTCAGGTGTCTCTTGTGTTGTGAGGCTTAGAGGATTTCTGAGGACGGGGCAGGAACATTAATTGGGTTATCTGCCAGAATGATCCTTTGCAAATAGCAGTTATGTGTAGTGCTTCCACTGCCATCACCATTCAGCACAGTTACTTGTTCTACATGGTCACACAGTTTTCATAAGGTATATGAAACCAAGTATCATTAAGTTATGCCAGTCCAGGGGATCTGTCCATGTGGGCCTCTAATCCTCACCTTGATAGACTGGGCATGAAGATGCATCCAACTGGAATCAGGATGTGGCCCTGGGCACATATTTAACCTCAAGCTGTTGAATCTCCTGAGTCTTGTTTCCTCATCTGTAAAATTAGATTGACGATGTAGCCGTTAAGAGTTCAAGGTGCTAACAGATGCAGATCCCTTAGCATGGTATCTTGTCACCTATAAGGGCGCTTCATCAGACTGGCTGCTGTGCCAACACTTAGTGTTTTTAGACCGTCATTCTTTGAATAGTATAGTAATATAAAGCATCATGTGCCTAAGTTAACTTTGTTTATGGGTAATGAATATTTTGAAGAAAATTAAAAAAAAAAACAGCTATCAAATTTTCCTAGTTAGGAGGATCAGAGTCTAAAAACAGAAAGCAATTCTCGGAGAGAGAAAAACAAGTTGGAAAGGAAGAGGTGTGCTATGTATGAACAGATTGAGACATAGAACAATCTTTTCTAGGGTTTATCAGTGCAATTCAAAGACATGTATTAAATAACATTTCGGCGGTAGTGGAAGTTTTATTGCAAGACCAAATTCAAATGGGATTCAAATGGGATTCAAATGGGACTACAAGGGTATTAAGGAAGAGTGGATTGAATTTTATTATCAATAAATTAGAACAGTTTACTCCAGAAGGTTGAATAATGATGAAATTACTCTCTTTGCCCTTTAAAAAAATCACAAAATATGACTTGAGTTCAAATATATACTTCAAAACACATGAAAGTAAGAATATCTATGAACTGTGTGATAAGACGACATGAGAGGAATCTATAGTATTCCTTCCCCGATGACAGGGCACAGAGGACATCAACCTTTCCCTGGTAGTAACAGTGTTGTGATACCAGGGACAAGAGAATCACAACCAACTCATTAATGGACTTCTTGAAAGACAGAATTACTGTCTGCCTTCCAAGTGGAAAGCAGTGTGGGTGTATACAGTTTTTCACCTATGTGGTCTCATTTGATCTTAGTCCATTTCATTTTAAACCTACAAAAGAAAGTGAATGAGGCATCAGAGGCTTCAAGGAATTGGGTGGCTTGCCTAGGAGAGCAGAGAAAGTCACTAGTGGAAATGTCCCAGTACCCTTCTCAAGATGCCCTGGTCTGGTGGTTGTAGCACACTGACAGTGGACTTGAAATTTGAGCCAGCAAGTATGAGCTATGTCACCTTAATTGGCATTAGTAAAAGCATAGCTGACAGAAGTCAGGATGGTCAAGATGACTTAAAGAAAGAGTGGATAGATGGAGAAGAAAAATAGAAGAGAGCGCCAAGAAATTAACACCCTCATTTTACAAAGTCCAGAGTCAAAGGGAGTCCATCGAAAGTAAATGAAACTACAAGTAAAAAAGGCGAGAGTGTTTTTTAAAGTTACAATACTACCTATAGAAATGTTAGAATAATAATGTAATTCTCAAACATTTTACAGAGCAGTGGAGGGAAGGGGTTGGTTGGAAGGGGACTAAATCCTCTTCATTTCCAGCAGAATGTCAATTGCTAGATGGATAAAGTATATTGATAGTGATTGATAGAGAAAAAGTCTGTTATTTAGAGTGATGGAGGTATTCCTCAGAACAACTACCAACAGAAAGAGTGAAAAATCTCTAGTATGGTTCTGGGTTATGAAGGCATCTGGGAAAAAACTCACTTTGTATTATAAGTCCTTAATATTTGATTTGTTAACTATGTATTACTTTAATTTAAAAAAATGACATAGAACAAATGTGTTTTGTTTCCAGTATAGAGATATTTTCTGTCTTCTCATAAAGAACATTCTAAGGAGAAATCCTTACAGAAATTATAAATAATATGGCTGTCATTTCTGACTTCAAGGAATACAATTGCTCACACTTTTTTAAAAAAAATATAGGATTTATTATTATTTAAGTAGTGAGGCCAACAGATCAGGAGATGGCAGCCATTTAAAAGATAGTTTGTTACACTTCTCAGAGGAGAAGGGCACACCTTGCAGGGCCACCTGGAGAAGCACCAGGGTGGGTCAGGAGGTGGAGTGTTGGGGGCAAACAAGGGCAAGAACCTTTCTCTTGGTTTCCATGGGAAAGAGATTGAAAGGCAGGGTAAACAGGTTTAGGATTGGCTTGGCTGAATAATTCCAGCAGACTCTGGGGCATAGGGGCCATCCCTAGTTGTCTGGTATCTGGCCTTTGGGTGGTTAGGACAGGTAGATTGTGGCCCAGAGTGTGAGCCACAATCTAGGTGGTTGGGGGTTTGGGCTCTGGATTTTGCATTTTAATTGCATTGCACTGGTTTGCGTTTGATAGTCATGCTCAAGGCAAGTTGTTTACTATCTCTAATAATTGGCTTAGTCTGGGAGGGACAATATTTTCAGGGTTAGCAAGGTTCTAAGATCTCAAAGCATCAGGGTAAAGAAAATAAAAGACATGGTTAATACATCTTTTGAAATAGTCTCTTCTGTCAAAAACAAACAAATAAACAAACAAAAATCCAGTGTTCATTGCCTGCATTAATATAATAACATTTAAGAAAAATTACTGATTGCTAGATGTTTCTGCACTGAGTGGTGGCTCACAATAGCCATTAGCACATTACCAATTATTATTGGGTAATAAAATCTTCTGTTTATACATCTGCTATTTATCCAGCATTTCCTATCCTTGTCTTATCTGCCTCTGAACAGAAAAACACACAGGGCCCATCTAGTGGGCAGTGCATCTTCAAGATGAATAATACTTTTGGTCCCTATTTCTTGCACAACAACCAGCATTTTGGTTTGAATTTAATCAGCTCAGAAAAAGAAAATATGCCAACACTTGTCTAGGAGAGTGTGAGACATCTCACAACCATATTAATAATTGATACTTCGATTATCTATCAACTCTTGTGCTTTTGATTAGCATTATCAAAGTCCCACTCTCAACCTTCCCAAGATCTATACAGAATATTTTTGGACCTCTAAGCAGTTGTTCTCATGAAGCTTCAGAGACCTATCTGATGGCTTACCTGTGCACTCTTGTGTTAATAATTGTTTCAATCAATTATTTAGCAATAAGGTAATTAGATAAAGCCTAGAAATAGGAAATAGAGAGTAAAGACTTCAAACTAGAAGAGAGAAGCAGAGTGACAGCCTTCGCTTTGGGGCTACCTAGCTCAACTAAGTTCATAACACAAATAGAAGAGTCCTCTGCTGCTAAAAAAAAAAAAAAAAAAACCCAAAAAACTCTGTGTATTTTGGATATTAGGTCTTTATCAGAGGTGTTGCTTGCAGATATATTTTCCCTTTCAGATGGTTGTCTCTTTTTCTTGTTGATGGTTTCTTTTGCTGAGCAGAAGCTTTTCAGTTTGATGTAGTCCCATTCATTTATTTTGCTTTTACTATCCCTGCCATTGAGGTCAAATTCATAAAATCCTCTTTAAGTTCAAGGTCCATGAGTGTGGTGATAGACAACAGTCTAGTTTCATGCTTTTGCAGGTGGCTTTGCAGTTTTCCCAGCACAATTATTGAAGAGGCTTCCCTTTCTCCACAGTATGGTTTGGCTTTTTTGGTCAAAAATTATATTTGCCCATATAAACATGAGTTTACTTCTGGACTCTTGATTCTGTTCCACTGGTCTGTGTGTTTGTTCTTCTGCCAATAACATGCCATTTTGATAACTGTTGCTTTGTCGTATAATTTAAAGTCAAGTAAAGTGATGCTTCCAGCCTTGTTCTTTTTTCTCAGGATGGCTTTGGTGATTCAGGGTCTTTTGTGCTTCCATACAAATCTGATGATTTTTTGTTCCATTTCTTTAAAAAACGCCAATGAGATTTTGATGTGGATTGCATTAAATCTGTATAATGCTTTCGGTAATATGGTCATTTTAACTATGTTAATTCTTCAATACAAGAACATGGAATATCTTTTCGTTTCTGTGTATCTTCTTTGATTTCTTTTAATAGTTTTCATTATACAGATCCTTCACATGTTTCATTAGATTTATTCCTAGGTATTTTATTCTTTTTTTGCAATTGCAAAAGGAATTATTTTTTTTCCACTTCTTTTTCTGACACTTCATTATTAGAGTATAGGAATGCTGTGGATTTTTGAACGTTGATTTTGTATCCAGAAACTTCACTGTATTTGTTTATTGTTTCTAGAAGTGTTCTTGTGCAGTCTTTAGGGTTTTCTATATAGAGAATCATGTCATCCACAAGTAGTGACAGTTTGACTTCTTCATTATTTGGCTGCCTTTTATATCTTTCTCTTGCCCAATTGCACTCACTAGGACCTCCAAGGTTATATTGAATAACAGTGGCGATATTGGACAGGCTTGTCTTGTTTCTGATCTGAGAGGAAAGGTTTTTAGTTTTTCACCATTAAGTATAACGTTTGCTGAGGGTTTGTCATAGATGTCCTTTATTATGGTAAGATACTTTCCTTCTATACCAATTTTGTTAAGTGTTTTGATCATAAATAAATGCTGTATCTTGTCAATATACAAAGAACTCATACAACTCAATAAAAAATAAACAAAAACAACAAAAAACAAACAATCCAATAAAAAAAAATGGGCAGAGAACATGAACAGACACTTCTCCCAAGAAGACATACAAATAGCCAACAAAAAATATGAAAAGATGTTCATCATCGCTAGCTATTAGGAAAATGCAAATCAAAGCCACAATGAGATACCATCTCACACTTGTTAGAATAACTGTTATCAACAGGACAAGTAATAACAGATGCTGGAGAGGATGCAGAGAAAAAGGAACCATGTCATACACTGCTGGTGGGACTGCAAATTGGTACAACCACTATGGAAAACAGTATAGAGATTCCTCAAAAAATGAATTGATCTAACGTATGATCCAGCAATACCTCTACTGGGTATTTACTCCAAAGACTTAAAAACCCATATTCAAAAATATATTTGTACATCGATGTTCATAGCAGCATTATTCACAGTGACCAGGACATGGAATCAACCAAAGTGTCCTACGATAGATGATTGGATAAAGAAGCTATGGTACATATATATAATGGACTATTACTCAGCCATAAAAAGAGACGAAATTCTGCCATGATGGACCTTGAGATAATCATGCTAAGCGAAATAAGCCAGACAGAAAAAGTTGAAAACCCCATGATATCACTTATATGTGGGCTATAAACGT
Source organism: Pteropus vampyrus (assembly GCF_000151845.1). Classification (NCBI taxonomy): domain Eukaryota; kingdom Metazoa; phylum Chordata; class Mammalia; order Chiroptera; family Pteropodidae; genus Pteropus; species Pteropus vampyrus. The sequence continues at coordinate 1,610,930 of NW_011889112.1, read as the reverse complement.
AAAAGCTACAAATGAACAGGACAAACAGAGACTCATGGACATGGACAATAGACTAGTGGTTACCAGAGGGGAGGAGGGGAGGAGGTAGATGGAGTAAAAGGAGTCAAATATGTGGTGACAGAAAGAAATCTAACCATGGGAGGGGAACACAAAATGCAATATATATGCCTTATTGTTAATTTGTACACCTGAAATTTATTGGATTTTTTTAACCAATGTCACCAAAAAAATAAATAAATAAATTTAAAATAAGTTTTAAAAAAATCTCTTTCCCTGTGGCTGTGGAGTAGAGGTGGAGGCTTGGGTGTATTCAAGATTCGGCTCCATTCGTAACCCACCACCGTGGCCAAGGAAGGCATTGTTGCTAGAGATGTAATGGACATTACTACTGCTTTATAAGAGGTGCTGAAGACTGCCCTCATCCACGATGGCCTAGCACATGGAATTTGTGAAGCTGCCAAAGCCTTAGACAAGTGCCAGTCCCATGTGTGTGTGCTTGCATTCAATTGTGATAAGCCTATGTAGTCAAGTTGGTGGAGGCCTTTTGTGTTGAACACCAAATCAACCTAATTAAGGTTGATGACAACAAGAAACTAGGGGAATTGGTAGGCTTCTGTAAAATTGACAGAGAGTGAAATCTCCGGAAAGTGGTTGGTTGCAGTTGTGTGGTAGTTAATGGCTATAGCAAAGAGTTTCAGGCCAAGGATGTCATTGAGGAGTACTTCAAATGTAAGAAATGAACAAATAAACTTGGCTTTCATTTTTTCAAAAAAAAAAAAATCTGAAAACTACTATCCCTCTTCATTTTTTCCCATTAAATAGTTGGCAGAAATCTTCCACATTGTTTACTTAATTGTTAAAATGTATAGTTTTACAGCTGGGTGATTGTTTACTTTTTGTTTCCTCTGAGAATCAAGTGTTACAAACAGGGATTGCTTTTTCTAATGGAAGTCGTGCAGGCGATTTGGATTTTGATGAATGTCCTCCAACCCCCAGTTTGTAGGCGACTCATTTTAGAAGCCCGCCCTGGCTCCCCTTTTATTGGCTGTCGCCTCCTCTCTTCTGGTCCACTGTCTAGTTTCCGCAGCTCTGCCATGGGGAAGTTTAAGGTCAGGACATAAACAACCGTGCAACTTTGTCAAGTACAAATGGGCATGTAGAGATGCTAACGCAGGGGCTGCTGGCTGCCTAGACAAAATGAAATAAAGTGATTTTGTAACAAGCGAAGTCTAACAAACTGTGGCCTCTTTTAATTGTAACAGTTTATTCACTGAAAATGTTACATGGCCCAAAGAATCAGAGAACTTTAAAATAAATAATTCATAAGGTTTTATATTAAAGAGAGATAAAGAGAAGGTACTTGCTCCCTTGACCAAGTGAACTGGTGTGCCTAGGGAATTTCAGCTCTCTACCTCTCCAGTAGCCTCCTAGCTCCTGATAAAGCTGGCCTGGACTCACTTAGCTGAGTATGGACTATTCACTGATGATTCAAGGTGACATGGAAAAACCTTGCCCAGTAGCTCAGTCCAGAAATGAAAGCCTGGCATTGGACTGCACTCTCCCACAGGTTGAAACATCAACAGAAATACCACCATTGCTACCTAGCAGAGACATGTTGGGGAGGGTGGGCCTTGGGAAGGGGAAACATCACAGGGAAACACCCACATTTCTTAAGCTGACATGTGCCCAAGCAAGATCCAGACGTCTCTGTAAAAAGCTGGCCACCTGATATGACAGAGAGCCCCAAGAGTTGGCCCTGGAAGGTTGAGTCAGGGGCTCAGTTCATTTCATCCCTTTTTCTCATGTGCGGAAGACACTTGCGATTGTTGAATTTGCTAAACCTGTGGGTACAAGACACTTGAGTCTAATAGAGCAATCCAGGTATAACTCAGCTGAGCTCACCCCCATGAAAACCTGCAGAGGAATTTTCAATTTATTGTGTGCAAAAGTGAAAAGTCACTAAGGAAATCAGAGAGGTAGACATCAAAAAGATACTTTTTGCCTCCAGGGCTGATTGGCTTCTCTTCACCACTTAGCACTAGATGTGCAGAGAGCCCCAGAAGGGTTCATTTCTGAGCAGCCAATTCCCAGAGGTGAAGGGAGGGAAACCTCTTTCATCTCCACTGCCTGTGGTGCTCATCATGAGACCAGAAGCATGTAGAGTGTGCATGGGGTCCAATCAAGAGGGGAAAGGCAGACCTGAAGAGAGTGACCCTTAGAAAGGTGTAAGGAACAATCCCTCAAACAGAGTAGAAATGTGAGAAGAGCAAAGACTCTAGTTTAGCCAGCTTTTCTGACATGTTGGACAGAGAAAGGGGGAAGAGTGGGTGGGCTGGAATCGAGTGGCCCCAATCCCTCTCAGCTCACTTCATCCACTGACCTCAGCTGCCTGCAGCCTGCAGAATTTACATTCATGCCAGAGGGAGACACCTGCGACTCCCCAGCTCAGGTGAACACATTTCTTTTCCCTGGGCCCTGCTTGCTTCATTAACTGCTCTCCAGAACCGATGACCAGGTTCCAAAAAGCTGCTGTCACTCTGCATCCCTTAGAACACCAGCCAGTGGCCCAGGCAGTCTGCCTTCCATTCATCAGTAAGAACGCCCTCTGCTGTCAATGGCATCTTCTTTCTGGGCCAGCAAGGTGGCACCTTTCTCTAGACTCAACCCTGGGGAGGACACAAACCAGTCTCATGTTTCACTTCCTGCATAACTCACCTTGTGTTAGACATGGAAAGTTCAGCCTCTGCTGGGACACTTGCAGTGATAGGAGCTTATTAGCAATCCATTGGGAGCTTATTAGCAATGCCTTAGTTCTGTCCTCTCAAGACACCATAAGCTAGGTTAGTTCTGCTTTGCATGACAGCCCTTCAGGTATTTGAACCCAACCATCACCTAACCTCAGTTCTTCCTCTCTTTCTAACCCTTCCTCTCTTTCTAGCCCTTCAGCCTTCGTGGTGCGATGTAATTCCACCATTTGCATCCCTTGTTTCTTGGCACAATCCATTTCTTAAATCCTATCTTGCATTGTGGTGCCTAGAACTGCACTTGACCTTGTAGTTAGGATCTGACCAGTGCACAAGATGAGGCGTCAATTCCTAGGGTCTGATGGCTGGACCTGGAGCACATAGGAGAAGGTCACAGTAGTTGATGTACTACAACCATCATACTTTTGTTACACTTTGAGTTTATGTTTCATTTTAATTCATTTTTATATATGCTGCTAATTAATCTTATCAGTGAATCCAGCCAGCAAACATTTAATTGTTGCTATGTGCCAGGCAGTTATTATTGTTGCTCAATCTCGTTATCTCTTCATGATTTCTAAATTAAATTTCACCCCGGTTTATTATGTCCATAACTCATATATAAAGACCATTTGGGTATAGACTACATATATCTATTTATATGTATACAAATATAGATCTCTCTCTCTCTCTCTCTCTCTCTCTCTCTCTCTCTCTATATATATATATATATATATATATATATATATGCGTAATGCCTTTCGGATCAATTTAGTTAATATGACAGGCAACATTTCTATGTCCTTGTGCTTCTGAATACCACAGTCCATCTTAATATTTATTTAAAGAAGACTTATGCTCCTAAAAAGCTCTTCTGAGTCCACATTCATCATTCCCCTTTGTGAAAGATTATTCAACCAACTACCGAGCTTTTATGGCACATGAGGATCTTGCCTTGTCATCTTTAGACTGATCAAAAAGCTTCAACATGTCATCTTGTCACATGCCTCAAAGAAATCTGGAGCCAACAAGCCCACCACGTTTCCCTACATGAAACCTAGTAATTGCATTAGTGTTCCCCTGTCCTGCTTTGGGGTTTTGGGTTTTGACATAACACTTAAGTTACCTCTATCAGTTTCTAAGCCTGTTTGCTCAGCTGACCAGGCTGGACAGTGAGGCCCTGATGCTGCACATAGAGATACCCTCAGTTTTGCACTACACCCTTGACTCAGAAAGGAGACTGGGAATTATGCTTTCTCCCTGGGAGTATCCCCTGGGAGGGCTGCATTTTGTTTCTTCCCTGTGCTTAGCAGTGCCTTGTCCTGGCTAAAATGCCTCAAGTCATGGGGCCTCCCCTGTGTCCCTGGTGAGGCTATTTTAGTCTAATAATAGATGACATTCTTAACAAGGACTTCCTGATATTAGTCATAAACTGTCCTACACTGATTTTACACTATTATTTCCTCTTGCATCTTTTGTTTTTAATACAACTTAATACCCAGCTCTTCATGGTGTGACTGAATATGTATGTTATGTGTATGATATGTGTGATAAGGAACTTATACAAAATAGTTATTGTTTTACATATATTTTATAACATATATTGTATACTATATTTGTGTTTCCTATTGAGTCAACTCTAACTCCTGGTGATTCTATGAATGAGTGATGATCACAATGTCCTGTCCTCAATAGCCCTGCTCAGAACCTGTAGACTCATGCCTATGGTTTCTTTTATGTAGTCAATCCATCTCACATTTAGTCTGCCTCTTTTCCTGATACCTTCTATTTTCCCAGCATTATTGTCTCTTCCAAAGAACTTGGCCCACTCATGATAGACCTGAAGTAAGAGGGATTCAGTTTGGTTGTTTTTGCATCCAGTGATGTTTCAAGGCTTAATTTGCTCTAGGACCCACTTGTTCATCATTCTAGTGGTTCAAGGAATCCATAGAGCTGTCTTCCAACACCATATTTCAAACAAATCAAGTTTTTCTATCGGTCTTCTTCATTGTATTTTACATATGCTTATATATGTACATATATATACATATATGCATATATACTGTACTATAATATATATTATATTATTATACACTATATTATGTACTATAATATATACATATACAAGTCAGAATTTTTATCTCACTTTAAAATATAATGAAGTGATGGCTAAGGCCTAAGATATAGACATTGAGAGTCCACTCTAATCTTCTGTATGGCATTGGGGAACCACTTATTTCTCTCTGGGCCTCATTTTCTTGCTTGTGTAATGAATGGCTGGGACTGGATGATCTCAAACATGCCTCCTAACTCTTCCACAGTGTACCTAGATGTTCACTCATAATTTAGATCCACTGTCTCTGAGATCTATGACTTGATGCTCATAACAGTACTACTATTACTACTAGTATTGATAATAATAATTGACACATTGACTATGGATCTGTGACTTTGGATTCAGTAATTTTCTTAATTCTTATAACAAACCTATGAGGTAGATATGCTATTCTTATTTACAGATGAAAAAATTTGAAGTCGGGCATGCTCAAGTCACTTACTCAAATTAACACACCATTTGTGTGGCAGCTGGTAAGCTAGCTCTCCTGAATCCATTCCATTCTCTTGTCAGGGTCTATGGCATAGTGATTCTATCTGAGTGGACATAGAAAATCTAGAACTATGCGGTTCAGTGTCTGGTATGAGAGCCACTAGTCACCTGTGGCTATAGAGCACTCAAAATATGGCCAGTTTCAATTCAGATGTGTTGTAAGTGTAAAATGTGCACAGGATTTTGTGTAAATGTAATATATCTCATGAATAATTTTTATGTTGATTATATGTTGAAAAATTTGGGATATATTGAGTTAAAGATAATATATTATAAACATTAATTTTTATCTGTTTCTTTCTTTACTCTTCTTGATGTGGCTACTAGAAAACTGAAAATGACAGATGTACCACACATTTGTGGCTCACATTATATTTCTCTTGGAGAGTGCTTATTGAGAACATGCATCTAGAATTTGATCTACATTTGTTGTCTGGTTTTTAAAGGCAAGGAAGGCCAAGAACGAAGAAGTGCCAAAAGAAATATTTCTAGAATTCAGAAGAAGCATTATGCATATAATTTAGTTTCTTCACTCTTTGGTCAGTGTTATTGCATAAGCTACATTTAAGCAACTTCTAGAAAAAATATGCTATTTTATTAAGAATGAGGGGGAGAAAGAAAGGGAGGGTGAAAATCTTGAATGAATGCTAACAAAATAAAAAGATTAAATATATTTTTGTAAAAAGCCCCACAGCTTTCTTATTTGCTTTTTGAATGCACAGAACTCTCAGCAAGGGCACACAAGGCTCTCCTTCACCCAACACTGAGCCTCCTGTTCCTGCATCTGCTCCTAGTCCTGAAGGCACCTGGTACACCTCCCCACTTGACCTTTTCCACCACCAGTCAATGGCCACTACATTACTTCTTTGCATTGCAACAAATTCCTGAAAATCCAGATGTGATTAAACAGTTTTATAGCTATTGGGGCCTGGCTGGCTGTTCAGAAGTGCCCCAGAGCTGCCTGCCTGTCCAACAGTTAAATAGGTGTCAAAGGCCTCTGGCGCAGCACAGGGCTGAGGGCATGGGAATAGCATCTACAGCCGAGTGTAGAGGTTCTGTTAAAACCTTGGTAAGAACCCTAGTGTCTGGGGAATGCTGCAAAGGCTCTATATGTGAAAAGGAAAGTGTGTTTCCTGGAGAGATTGCCTATAACTGCATTTGCACAAAGGCACTCTTTTAGCTACTGTGAAAAACTAGATAACTAGACCCACAGTAAATCACTCCCACTGTGTGCGGAAACTGCGTAAAGATATAATGATAATTCTGGAGTGAAGTGGGGGAGTGCTTTCCTGATAAAAACAATAATACTGAGGTACATATGACTGTAAGGAGAGAGAGATGAATCGTAGAAATAATTCCTCACGTAGATAGAACAATTTCACTCAGGTACCTATGAAAAGTCAGTTTGATTAGGTAGAAGTATGAAGGAGAAAAACTGATAATGATTCCTCACCTTCCATGTGCCAGGAGCAGAACTAAGACTAGGGTGAGGGAGCCCAAATTCAAGGTCCTTCCCATTGTAGCTTGGCTTCTTCTGAAGTGTTATGTACTTGGTGGGGTGGTGTTTGGCTGGCTTCAGCCTAGTCTCAGCCCTGGTCAGAAGGTTTGTTAAGGACCTACTTACATTAACTTATTTAATACATAAAAAAGCCTCGTTTTCAAAACTATTATCCCCATTTTATAGGTAGAAGAAATTGAGGCTGGGATTCAAAGTCACACAGTGAATAAACTCATGTACATTGTCTCCACCACACAGCTCACTCAATTTAGTCTCTATAATTTGCTTAAAAAGATTTCTGAATTTTCAACCATTAAAACAATTCTGGAGGGCAGGTGGAAAAATCTGGTCAGAGTCGTGGCTCTGCCACTTACTAGCTGTTTGACTTTAGGCCAATTACTTTGTTTCATGGTTTTAAATCGAGAGAATTTTTTTAAGATGGAATGAGAAAATTTACATAAAATGCTTAGCAAAGTGCGTGGCATGTGGTAAACACCGTGTGTGTCTGTGTGTGCACACATGTAAATGTACATGTGTGAGTCCACATATGTGCACAACAACCAACAATGGATCACTCAGTCAACAAAATGTTTTTATTCCCAGGAGCCTCCAGCAAGTTACTGTCCTTGAGGAGTTCATAATCTGAGGCAGGAGACCAAAAGTATTAGCCTGAGTTTTCTGAGCAGGAAGAGCACCCCAAGTAGCACCATCACAATGGTGATCCCTTCAGAAAGTGTGAGAGGTCCTCTGATGCCTGGAGAGGAAGGAGAGGGAGGGGACAGGAAAAGTCAGACCTGTAAGGTCTAGAACATCAACTAAGGAAGACGGTCATCATTGAGGTGAGAAATAAGTACCAAAGAAGGCTTTAAATGAGAGGTTGACAAGGTATCATTTGGGGCTGTTTGTGTTGGAATCTACCACAAACCCACTTCTAAGCTGCTGCCCTAGGGTATTGGTCTGCATGGTGCTGAAGAGTGGTAGAGACGTTGGTCTACACAGTATGAAAAGGGGCTTCCTGGATCCATGAATGGAGAGAGGGACTGTGTGCCCCAGGGGAGAGAACTGGTTTAGGAAGAAAGGATTACCAGGGAGCTGTTGCTCCCTTAGACAGGCCTCCTTAATTTAGCTCCCCTGGCTCTCTTAATGCCCTGGGTGGCCCTGATAAAAGGGGAGCAGACTTCTCCCCTTGTGAGGAGAGGAGAAGAATGACTACCAGCAAGATCATTATTCTTGCTTCTATTTTGTAGATTGGGGTGCAGTGAGTTCTGTTCTGTTCAACAATACCCAGTTCACAGGTGACAGAAGTAGGGTTCACATTCAATTTGTGTTGCCTTTGAGGTCTGAGCAGTGTCTAGCGCTACTTGCAGCCTCTCAACCATAAAACTAGACCAACTTTCTCAGCTTTCTGCTCTTACTTTAAATCAATTCTCTATCTTTTTTGCTTTAATGACACTAAGGAAAGGATACTCCTGTACGTTTCCCTGCACCACCCTCTTCCTTCTGTGTTGAGACAAATCAGATTGGTCTTAAACTGAGCTTGGCCAATTTGCAGCTGCTCCTACAACCAGCCCCAGCCCTTCTCATCAACACTGGCTCTACTACCTGCCCAACTTCGCCAACTATCATTGGCCCTAATCATCGGCATTGGCCCCTCCCACCAGCACTGGCCCCTCCCACCAACCGTGGTTCCGTCATGTGCCCCCACAGCTCTCTTTGCTGCTTTTTACTGCAGAGCCCTTCAGGACCTCTGACCTCTTTTTTGGTCACTGATTGCTGGAATATGTCTCATAAAAGGAGTTAGAAACTTCTTTTCTTTTGCTGCTTATATCTGTGTCTCCCAGACTGCCCCCTCAAAAGGAATTAGGGGTTTAGCTGACACTTAAAAGTTTGAGAGTTGGGGGGAGTGGTTGCAGTGGAATGCTAGTAACATGTAGTAAACAAATAAAACTGAACATATGTCAGTCCTGTTTTTCAAAGTGTTCAGCCACCCTATGTCTATAGGAATTTCCCACTGAACACATATCTCTTAAGTGAGCCATGTGACTCTTCCCTCCTGCCTTTTCTGTTTCTCTAAAATGCATCCACTCTCATCTCTGGCCTACCCTCCATCCACATTCCCTTTGATTTCCTAGACAATGTCTTTTGGCTACATCTTCCATTTTTCTGCCCCAAATAGCATCTTGGAAGCTTCCTCTTTCATAGTACTGTAGTGTACCAAGATATTTTGCTAAACAAAGACCATCTATTCTGTAGCTAGATTTCTCCACTAATTCAGGTTTAGAGGTCAACAAATAAATTTGGAAATTTGTTTTGTTTTTACTCTGCTGCACACTCACAAACACAAAGCAATGCTTTACTTTAGACCTTAATTGATAAGGTCCAGGGTGAGAATACCATCCAATGCGTCCCCATTGCTGATACAAGGGACATGGCTAGCCTGTCCTAGTACACCAAGAATGGCCAAGAAGGGAAAGCAAACTTCTCTGTTGTCCAAAGTTGTTGGCTGCTGCTTTACCGAGACATGGGGCAATTCACTTTGGGTCATTGTTTTAAGAAGTCATCTGGCTCCATTTTTTAAACAAGGCAGCTATGAGTGTTGTAATTAGAGTGACATGCCCCTGATGACTTCCAGATTTCCTCTTAAAATACATTTTTTTCAATTATAACTTGAGTTTATCATTTCATCATGAAATAACATAGTAGAAATAGCTACATTTGGGTCCCATCATGGATAATTACTCAAAGAAAAGGTTTTATTCCAGGAAAGATCAAGGTCCAGAAAGCTCTTGGTGAGCTTAAGTGTGGTGAAATCAACTGCCTTGGCAGACTGAGTAGCATGCAGTCACTCTGATACAACCTGGCCAGGAGGACTAGGCACTTTCTATCTCTACTTCACTTTCTCTGAGTCTTGAGTCAACTGCCATGCAACATTCTGCAGCAAAGAAAAAGTGCTTCTAATTCCCATTCCTTCCAACACATAGCCTCACTGCACACTGCAGTGAAAACTGGAGGCAAGGTCTCTCTGGCCCTTAGCGGCTGTGGAGAATATTGCATTGCCTCCTGGAAGTGTGAAGGGAAGCAAACCTGTGGAGACCCCTCCTCCACCCTTTCCTGTTATTGTATTGTTGTCTTATTATACTCTTCTCTGCCCCAGAGAATGTTGCCCATTCTAGGCATACTTTTTATATATATAGCAGTCTAAGGTAACCATGCATTTTCACATCCATCCTTCTCATTTCCTAGTAACAAACGTGGTTAGAAAGTAAAAGCTGTGGCAATTTCCCCCCATGTCATAAAGGGAAAAAATAATGCTGAGGAAGGTAAAGTGCTTTTATCAAACAAGAAGACAATAGTCTTTTGATTTCTGGTCTACACTATTTCAATTTTACCAGGATGAATCAAAGAGAGTGTATTTGCCCATTAGTCTATTAAATGGTGGGATATCTTTATTCAGATATAAATATGTTGTATACACATAATAGGAAAAGTTGTCATCTGGAATTTTGGTGACACCAAAATTGCTTCAAACAGTTCCTGAGGTATGTGAGGGCTAGCAAATGAAATGAACTGGTGGTGGGAATCAAACAAAAAGCGAATTATGCTACTTGATAAAATGCATCTATAAAGAGCTCACAGTTGCATCATACTTAATGGTAAAATACTGAATCCCTAAGATCAGGAACAAGATAAGGTTTGCACTTCAATTGAATATTCTAACAGGGTGATGATTAGGCAAGAAAAAGAAATAAAAAGGATCCAGATGAGAATAAAGTATTGAAACTATCCCTATTTGTAGATGCCATGATCTGATATTAAAAAAAAAAAAGTCCTAGGGAATCCACTAAAATATATTAAAACTATTAGAAATGAGTTCAGCAAAGTTTCTGGATACAAGATAAATATACAGAAATCAATTATATCTATAGACTAGCAATGAACTATCTAAAAGTAAAATTAAACAACTCCATTTATTATTGTAAATCAAAAGAATAACATACTTTAGAATAAATTTAACAAAAGAAATGCAAAACTTGTACATTGTAAACTATAAGATATTATTGAAATAAATTAAGGAAGATTAAATAATTGGAAAGATTTCTCATATTCATGGATTGAAAGACTTAAGATAGCAATACTTCCCATAATCTATAGTGCAATTTCTATCAAAATCACTATTTTTTTTTGAAGATATAGACAAGCTGATTCTCAAATTTGCAAGGGCCTCTGAACAGTTTTAAAAAAATCTTAAAAAAGAAAAAAGTTAGAGGACTCGCACAACCCCATTTAAAAACTTACTATGAAGCTATGGTAATTAAGACAATGTGGTACTGTAAGGATGAAGAAAGATCAATGGACTAGAATTGAGAGTCCATATATAAATCCTTAGATTTATGGTCAACTGATGGATGTCAAGATAATTCAGTGGAGGAAAGGATAATAGTCTCAACAAATGGTGCTGGGACAACTGAGTATCCACATGCAAAAAAAATAAATAAATAAAGTTGGACCTCTAATTTATTCCATACAGATATATTAACTCAGAATGGATCAAAGACACAAATGTAAGAGCTAAAACTATATATTTTTAGAAGAAATATAGGGTAAATATTAATAACTTTGGATTTGTCTGTGAATTCTTATATATGATACCAAAAGTTAAACATAAAGTTACCATAAACCCAGCAATACCATTCTTGGGTATACGCCTAAGAGAATGTAAAGCATAGGTCCACACAAAACTTGTACTTAAATGTTTATAGCAGCACTGTTAATAATAGCCAGAAAATGAAAACAATCTAATGTCCACCAACTGATGAAAGGATAAAACAACAAGTGGTATATATATATTACTTCCAATAGAATATTACTTGGCAATAAAAAGGAATGAAGTACTGATACATACTACAACAAGGTAAACCTTGAAAAGAGTCTAAGTGAAATAAGCCAGACACAAAATACCACATATATATCTTTTTTTTTTTTTTTTTTTTTACTGAAATGTCTACAATAAGCAAATCTATAGTGACAAAAACTCAGTTGTTGCTTCCGAGGTGAAGGTGGTTGAGGGTAGGGATGGAGGTGATTATTAATGGATATATATTTTTTTGAGGCGATGGAATGTTCTGAAATTAGATAGTGGTTATGGTTGCACAACCTTGTTAATATACTAAAATCACTTATCACTTAATTGTACATTTTAAGAGGGTGAATTTTATAATATGTAAATTATATGTCAATATAGCTGTTATTAAAAATAAGTTGATTATTTGTCAGTGTCACAAAACTCAACAGTGTGTTAAGGCTGAAATTTCTGTTCACTTTCTTAAGAGGATTTGGTCTTGATCACCTTAGAAAGGAAATTCCTTTTTAATCTAATGACTGATATCATATGTATGGCCTTGAGCAGAATCCTTATTTGTGAAATGTTAGTCTTAGACTATAGTGCCAAAGGAATGCAGATGTTATGACTATCGTGGTTATGCAATTGTTCCTGAGTGTAGTAGCTTCCTTGTGGATGCCACAACTTTCTTCTGTTCACTGTGAGTTATGGTATGAAGTCCTGGGCCACAAACAGGTTACCTTGATACAAAATAAAATTTATTTTCCAGAGGAGGCTCCTTGGTCATGTTAGAAAGCCCTACTTCCTTCTTTCTCCCTCATCCTGGAAAGTTTATTATCTAGATTCAGAGGCTGCACTTTGCCATGAGTGGATATGAATTGTCCTCCTAGAAGCCCAATCCCCTAAGCCTCATTTGACAGGAGCATGGGGGGCCTCATGAGCAGATCGGGACAGGGGTAGAGCCAAAAATAGAAGATATAGGGATGCATGCCCATTTTCCAGCACAGCTTGGTGTGTGTGTGTGTGTGTGTGTGTGTGTGTGTGTGTGTGTGTGTGTGTGTGTTGAGACCTCAGCTTGCCTCCGCTATGACCATTGAGATGGTAGCTTTCTTTTGCATAAAGTATGGTTTCTGTCTACCTCACCGGTACTTCTTTCAGTTGCTAATTCTAGCAGATAATGTACCCAGGGGCAAATATATGAGAATGGTTCCTGCCCCATTCAAACCCTGGTGCTCTGACGAGTGAGGAGGTATATTATGCATATTAGTTAATATATAATGAAGCATGCACACTGTATAAACAATTTTTAAACAACTTTATTTTTTTTAGAGTAGTTTAGCTTCACAGAAGAATTGAGCAGAGAGTCCAGAGATTTTCCATAAACCTCTGCCCCTACACATGCATGGCCTCCCTCCGTTATCAACAGCTTATATCCGAGTGGTATATTTGTTATAATCAGTGAATGTACATTGACACATCATTAGTTCATGGTTTACATTAGGGTTCACTCTTGTTGGCATACATTTTATAGGTTTGGACAAATGTATAATGACATATATCCACCACTACTGTCTCATACAGAGTATTTCCTGTGCCCTAAAAATTCTCTGTGCTCTGTCTATTCAACCATCTCCCCTCAACTTGAAAATCAAAATTAATTTTAGACTCTAATAAAGAATAACAAGCAATTACTTGAGCAAAAAGAGCTGTAACCTCAGAGACACATTCAGGTAGCAATCTAAATTGTGCTCCCCTGAGACAAAGGGGAGGCCTCCTTTTACAGGAAAAGTTCCTGCCCAGATTCCCAAATAGGTCCATTTTATATAAACAAAGTCTCTAAATTGTACAGTTCTTATTAGATGGGGCAGGTCTCAGTACTAGGTAGAAAGACTAACCAGGGCTTCCATGCAGTGTTTGACTCACAAAGTGTAAACAAGCAGGGCATAGTACAGGAAACCAAAAGTTCAGTCTGAGAACAAGAGGAGCCCCTATCAGAAAATGGCCTCTAGGTTCCTACTGCTCATAAAATTTGGGCCCTTGGCTGATCACGGGGAGTCCATCTCAACAGGTAAATTCCTTCTTAGGGTTCGTATCTAATAATTTTTTCTTCTTGTGGTCTACAAACCTCTGGCAACCACCGATGATTTTTACTGTCTCTCCAGTTTTGCTTCTTTAAGAATGTCATGCAGTTAGAATAATACAGTATGTAGCATTGTCATATTGAATTTTTCACTTAGTAATATGCATTTAAGTTTTCTCCACTTTTTTATGGCTTGATAGCTCTTTTTTTTTTAGAGCTAAATAATTTTCTGTTGTCTGGTTGTACCACAGTTTATCCATTCACCTACTGAAGGATGTCTTGATTGCTTCAAAGTTTTGGAAATTATAAATAAAACAGTTAATTTTTAATACAGAACTTTATTCCCAATTATGTCCCTCCTACTCCCCATCTTTCGATAGAGCAAGAGGTCGAGGCAACACTATAGTGGTATACTCATGGGTACAGGTCTTGACTGTTACCTGCCAAGTAGACTATGGTGGAAAAATATGGAGAAAATCAGTTATCGATAACTAATTCCTCTGGTGCTTGCTCTCTCTCTCTCTCTCTTATTTTTTTTTCTAAAACTAGAAATTTATTTTGCTAAGATGTCCAATGCTGTTCTTACTGTAAATAGAGAAATACATTTTGATAAGCTCTAATCAATGTGTATCTGAGAGAGTTGCCAAGAACACCCCAGATCAATTTTTCTAAGGGCTCCCAAAGCCCCTAGAATCTGAGAAATCTACTACTGAGAAAACCAGGTGTCCCAGTACAAATCCCCTGCTGTCTCCTCAACCTTGACCTTTCCCTTTCCTTAATCCCCGCCATAGTCTTGCTCCACTGAATCTTGATTTAATCTCAGCCTCCCCAATGTAATTGTCCCTGCATCTTCAGTTTAAGAGGCTTTTCATAGAAACTTTAGATTATCTTTCCTCAGAGCTCCAGGCCTGCCTTCCCTATAGGGTACTGTATATATCCATTAGTTCCCTGGGACCCTAGTCTCAAATTGACAATAGAGACATGGGCACATGCCTCCAAATCTGTCTGGTTTTCTGCTTTATGGACAAAAAATTATTTTTCTGAGTGGGGTAACCTCTAATGACAAGAAATAGGAGGTAGCCATCATCTTTTAATGACTCTCAACAGATATAGGGTTATTATGACTCATGGGGCACTTTTGACCCATTATTACACTTGATTCTCCAAAATTATTTTAGATCTGGGATTATTGAGCATCAGAAGTGTCAGATGACTTCCCCAGGGTCACCCAGAAAGTAGGATTAATCCAGGATCTCTGCCATCACTTTTGACCAAAACCATACCTAATAGCATCTCTTCTATTCAAAATTATGCCAAGTGGTTTTCCTCCATGACTGATGTTAATTAACACTTGGCCATGTCATTTTCACACCAATCTATCAATCTTCTTTAACTTTTCTCTCAATGATGTATTTAGTTTTCCCTTTAATTAATCACCTGCTTCTCTTAGGTCTAGTTCTAGTTTCTTCCTTACTTTTGGAAAATATGAAGCAAAAGAATAGATGTCAATTGAGAATTGATTCAAAACCAGGTGCAGGGGGAGCCATTCCATTTAGGATGGAAGTGTCGGGTGTTTATCTGGCTATGTATGGTTGATCTGCTTGGTGGTGGACACAGTTTCAGTTGCACCCTTAAGTAGAGGTTAGCTTTTACTATTGTTGTTCCTGCTACTTCTGAGATCTCAATAAAATCCTGGGCATTTACATCAGTCCAAGAACGTGATCTCTACAGAGTGCCCAGGTTTCACCCTCCTTCTGAACTGTCTCTTCATATCTTCCCTTCTATAGTATCCTAAAAGATAACTTCACACTGACCTCAGTGCTGAGGGGAATGTATTGAGGAGTGGGTGGGAGGAGCAAAAGGAATGAAAAGGGCATGGATTTCTGAATCAGAATTTCTTTCCCACCTGCCAGACACGATGATGGGTAAACTAATGAGTTTACTTACCTGTAAAATTGGAATAATATTACTATTAATAATACTTACCTTGGAAAATTGTTGTGAGGATTTAAAAAATATATATGTAGAAAGGGGCTAGAACTGTGACCAGCACAAAACCATCATTAATATTAATGAGATAAGATAGAAGAAAAAGTTTTCTCTTCCAAATTCTCAAAAACTCTGTGAAAGGGTATAGTCCATGGAAGGATGCTGGACAGCTGTTTGCTTTGAGGAAATATATTGAGGGAAAATAAGACATTGTTCCCATAATTATGAACAGTTTTTGTAAATAACTTGGGCAATTCCTCCAAACCAATCCTTTCACATCCTCTGAAACTAACCAAATTTTATTATTAAATATTTATGAATATTTACCATATTTGCTAAAATGTTCATTTTAGGGACCAAATATATGAGATCTAATTTTATGTGTTTATATTTTCCACATAATTTTAAAAGCATTTGAGACAGTTTACAATAAAAGCCACATTTATAATTCCAGTTAATAATACACTAACACTTGATTTTTATACGGCATTAACATTCTTAAAGCACATGAGTCTCTCTTATGTAATTAATACACACAGTGCATTCATAACTAACATTTTAGTGAGCTGCAGTATGAAAAACCATTTTCCTGCAAATTAGTAAGCTAGATCTAGTTTGCTCTATCTTTTAAGCAGCTGTGTCACTTCAGGCAGGTCTTACTGTTCTGAACTTCATTTTAATCATTGTAAACCTAGGCATCTGAAGGAGTTCTGTGATGCCAGTTATTGATCCAAAATATTATAGGTTAAGAATGAAAGTCACTGTTTGAATTATTGCAAGGATTTCCAATTACTATATTCACTATCTTCTTGTTTTGAGATATACGGTTTTCATCTCTGTAATACATACATACACATAAGTGTATGTAATTTTATGAAAGAATTTGATTAGGAATACAATTCCAGGGTACCCTGGCATACAGATTTCTGGGTTTGCTGTCAAAAAATCTGATTATTATTGGCTACGTGACATTAAGCAAAGGACTTAGGCTTCCTGATAGTACAAATGCTCTTTCTCTACCCGTCTCCATATCTTTTCTCTATTCCAGACTTCTTGTTTCTTCAATGCCAGTGAGTCAAAACTTCTTCATCTTTATCTTTGCCGCATGACACATTTTTGTTTTCTGGTAAAATAGAATTTCACTTTCCTTTTTTTTTAATAAAAGGTTTTTTTATTACTTGCATCAATTGATGTGTTCACATAGCTTTTATTCTTCAGCCTGCTCATAAGTGTATTACACAACTGATGATTTTTAAATGTTAAATTAGCCTTGCATACCTGGAATGAATACTTAGTCATGGTTAATAATTCATTTTTATTTGCTTTTTGTTGAAGATTTTTGCATCAAAATTTATGAGAGAAATTGGTATGTAGTTTTCTTTCTTTTTTTTTTTTGTACTGTTTTGGTTTTCTATCAGAGTTATACTAGCCTCATAAAGTGGTTTGGGATTTGTTTGTCCTTTATTTTATGGAAAAAATTGTGTAAAATTTATGTTAATTCCTTTTTAAATGTTTGGTAGAATTCTCCCGGGAATCCATCTGAGTATGGAGATTTCTCTTTGGGAGATTTTAAATGATTAATTCCATTTCTTCTATAGCTATAGGACTATCCAGGATGTCTATTTCAACCTCACTGAGTTTTGCTAGCTGTGGCTTTTGAGAAATTGGTTCATTTCTTCTAAATTACTGAATTTATGAGAGTAAAGCCATCCATAGTATTTCCTTCTTATTCTTTTAATGGCTTCAGAATGTCTGCTGACATATTCTATTTCATTACTGATATTGGTGCTTAATGTCTTTTATTTTTTGTCAGCCTTACTAGAGCTTAGTCAATATTATTGATTTTTTTTTGAGGAACCAGGTTTTCATTTTATTGATTTTTCTCTATTGTTTTTGTTCTCAATTACATGTATATCTGCTCTTCATTATTTCCTTTCTTCTGTTTGCTCTGGGTTTATCTTGATCTTTTTTCCCCAGTTACTTGAGGTAGGAGCTTAGATTATTGATTTGAAATTTTTTCTCTTTTCTAAACTAAGAATTTAGAATTGTAATTTTCCCTCTAAGCACTGACTGCATTAAATGTACCCCGCATATTTTGATGTGTTTTATTTTCATTTTGATTTGGTTCTATATATTTTTTATTTCCTTCAAGACTTTTTCTTTGTCTCATGGGTTATTTACAAATGTGTTATTTAATTTCCAAGTTGTTGGAGATTTTCTTATTGTTTTTCTGTTATTGATTTCTAGTATGATTTCCATTATGGTCATAGAATATACTTGGTATAATTCCAATTATTTAAATTTGTTGAGATTTGTTTATAACTCAGGATATAGTTTATCTCGGTGAATGTTCCATGGAAGCTTGAAAAGAATTTGTATTCTACTGTTATTAAGTAGAATGCTCTATGAATGTCAGTCAAATCCTGTTTGTTGATGGTGTTGTTATTTTATATCTGCTTATTTTCTGTCTAGTAGTTCTATTAGTTACTGAGAATGAAATGTCAAAGTCTCTGACTGCAATTTTGAACTTGTCTATTTCTCCGTTTAGTTCTATCAGTTTTTGTTTCATGTATTTTGAGGCTCTATTGTTTGATGCATTTAACAGCAGTATGTCTTCCTGGTGGTTTAATCTTCTTATCATTATGTAATGTTCCCTTCTTGTCTCTATTACTTTTTTCCTTTGATGTTTACTTTATTTGAAATTAATAGAGCCACTCCGCTTTCTTTTTAATGTTGTCATGGTATATCTTTTTCCATCTTTTTACTTTCAATCTACTGAGGTCATTGTATTTGGTGTTATGTCTTTGTATTTGTATATGTCTTATATACAACATGTTTTTGATCATATTGTTAAATCCATTCTGTCATTTTTTGTCTTTTGATTAGTATTTAGATCATTTACTTTTAAGACAATTATTGATATGGCGGGACTTAAGTCTGCAATTTTGTTGTTTTCTGTTGTTTTCTTCTATTTGTTCCTTTGTTTCTCTCTTTTTACCTTCTTTTGGATGGCTTGAACAATATTTTAAGATTCCATATTAATTTATTTGTAGTTACTTTTTTATAATTGAGAAAAGCTGCTCTCTTAATGTTATGAGCTTTTCTGTGGGAAAGGCTCATTCTCGATACTGAATGTGACTAAGACAAAAACCACAGCAACCAGGGTCCAGGTTTCTTTGGGGTGGAACACCCATAACTGAGTTCAGTGCTCATTCCACCCTTCAGCATGAGAAATCTTTAACAGAATTCAGTGTTTACAACGTTAAAGCCTCTGGACAACAATAATTACCAAGACCAACCTTCTGGGACTAAAAGTATTTCTCAGAGTTATCATGGGAGGGAGATGCTTGAGAGGAAATCTAGAACTTCCCATGGATTGCAGGATATGTGCTCCAAATTTAGACCTATAAGGCTGTATTGTCTTCAATTTGTACCTGAAACTAGTGAAAACTATACCAAAAATACTAATTCTGTCTCTAACTGTAACTTTTTTCTGTGGTGACATTTGGAATCCAGATTATCTACTTTAAGGAATGAAAAAGAATGGAGACAACTTCCGCCACCCTAAATGCCCCACGTGAGATGAGATTCTTTAATATAAGTTCTATGGCACACGTTTTTCCCCAAATGCTCAGAGCTTTCACAAACTCAACCTCATGAGTCTTTAAGTTAAAGATCAAAGTCTTTATCTGTCTTGTATAAGTGGGAACATTAAAAAACAATAGATACTTGTTCAAGGAAACATGCAAAGCCAATTGTTGCATTAGCAGTTAAACTCCCTCCTTGAACATATGAGACAATTGGCTACACCAGTTGATGTCTGCAATACTAATTCTTTCTCATGCTTAATTTATAACTTGGACTTCTGCCCTCACAGAAAGAAGTGTGTACACCAGTTCAGTGAGATCTGGCTCAATCATGGGTTATTTAACATTACATGTAATGATGTAATGATGCTGAGAGCTTTTATTAAATTTATCCATTTATTACTTCTTTCATTCATTAAATAATCCTTGTCTAATGCCACTAGAGCCCAACAGTGTTTTGAGTCAGGGGCCTCAAAGGTGAATGTGACTATTTGGCAGGAAAGACAGCAAGATAAACAATTAGAGACTCAGGGGTATGTGTTATAAAAAAAGGTGCTTGGAAAAGCCAGGAGATAGAAAGAGGGAGCTGAATGAAACTTTTCAAAAGTGGTTGCCTTTTATTTAGAAATTTGGCAGGAAGCCAAATGGACAAACACCATTCTAAGCAGAGGGTATTCCAGATCAAAAGGACAGCAAGTGTAAAGACATTTATTTGAGCGCTAATGCATGTCCAAGAAAGGCGAGGAATTCAGTATAGCTAGAAACCAGGAAAGCAAGTATAGATTTATGGGAACTTAGGCCAAAGAGAGAAGCTGAGGCCAGATTATGAGAGGCCCTGAGGTCTGCCTACTCCAAAATAGTGCGCTATGGTGAGAAGAGCACAAACATTTGAGTCAGATATAACTTTGATACCAATACTGCCTTGATTATGGGATTCTTTTCTTTTCCCTCCTCCCAGTCATCTAAACAGTTGCCCAAGGTGTCTAAGGCATTAGACAAAGAATGAATTTACAAAGCCATAAAAATACCAGTGTGCTGTCATGTAATAGTTTGTGTATGTGTCTGGATTTAAAATCAACCAATTGTGGCTTGAAGCCACTTTGCTGTTATAGGATCTGGTGAAGCTTAAGAAATTAGCTAGGAACAAAACTGTACAGAGTAATTATTTGCCAATGCTTGCTTCCAAGTATCCTGGAGCAGCTGTCTTCCGCAGTTCAACTTTCCACTGCTCTCTTAAAAACACTTAGGGGATGTATTCCCCTGGGTCACAGCTCAGCGCTAGAAATACTGACATATAGATCTTGGACAGGTTAATTATGTCGACAAACAGCACTCTTCCTAAATTCTTCCTTGGGAAAGAAGTTCCTGGGATCATTATCAGTCAAGACTGCTGACTTTTCTCTTCCTCTTCTTTTTTTTTCAGTAAATATTAATTTATTTGTTCATTGAGTCTTATTAGGCCTTTTGCATCTTAGGTCTAGATACAGGTAATTAAAATATTACCAATAGAGTACAATAATACCTGTCAAATTTATATTCCTTTTTATTTCCTTCAAAGATGATGATTTATTGAGTACAGTAGCCAAAACTAGAAAACATCTAATAGCATGTCTATTAAACCAGAACCAATTGACTTACCACTTCTTTTAGAAAGCTGTCTATACCTTGGCTGGGTGATGGCTGTGTTGACAGTGCTAGGATAAATGAAAAAAAACATTATAAAAATTTAAAATATGTGACTAAGTGACTTAATGCTCTACTCTTAGAGGTGGACTACTTGGGAAACTTCGATTTTTCTAGAGCTGAATTTAGCAACTGCCAAGAGTGATCACAGTTTCTCAGATTTATCTAAGCACAGCAATTGATGTACACATGCTAATTTGTACATACTTCACACTTAAAACTACACATAAGTCACATACACACACATATCACCCACAGGATGTACACATGCAACTTACAAATGTTACCATTATGCACCTCCCATTTGAGAGGAAAAGTGGGATGGATCAACAGTATGGCAGTTGTGACCACATATGCACATATGCTCAGCCCGGTGCTCAGATAGTGAATTCCTTCAGTAACTCTTTGAGATATAGAAAAGGTAATCCTTTTCACTTACAAATGAGAAATAAAGGCTCAGTGAGGTTAACTTACTAGCTCAAAAATCACACAGTAAATGACTCTAGGTGTGTCTAACTCAAGTGCATTCCCTACTGAACCACAGAAAACTGAATCAAAGAAAATTATGAAGTCTAATTTCCACAAAGAGGAAGAATTTGTATTCTACTTCTTATGCCCATTATTCATAGATTTGTTCATTCATTCAACAAATTGATATATTCAGGGTCTGCTACATGCCACATACTACTTATTTTGAGAAGCCTGTCACGGCCTAAAACAACATACCAAAAAGCTACTCCAGTTCCAGGTTTTGGTTTTATTTGCATCTCATGTGCCATGAAGTAAAGATTATCCCAAAGTCAGATAATAAAAAGAATAAGAAATTAGAAGTATCTGTAATGTCACCTCAGTTATGTCAACAGCGATATCTCTTTCCACTTCTAGGTATGTGTACTAGTTTCCTAGGGCTTTTGTAACAAATCACCACAAATTGAATAGCTTAAAATAACAGAAATTTATTCTCTAATGGTTCAAGAGGCCAGAGGTCAGAAATCAAGGTGTCAGCAGAGCCATACTCCCTCCAAAGCCTCCAGGGAAGGATTCTTTCCTTCATCTTCCAGTTTCTGGCCGTCACTGTAAATTCTTGCTGTTCCTTGGCTTGTGGAAGCATAATTTATGCCTCTGTCTTCACATGGTCTTTTTCTCTCTATATATCCCTGTATATTATGTATATCTGTATATATCTCTTCTTATAAAAACACCAGTCATTTTGAATTTAGGATCCATCCTAATTCAGTATGACCTCATCTTAACTAATTTCATCTTCAAAAATTCCATTTCCATATAAGGTCTTTCTGAGGTTCCAGGGAAACATGAATTTTGGAAGGACATTAAAATAAGAAAGAAATCAGGGAATATCTAGTTTGGACTCCAATACACTCCATTGCTATAAACAAACAAACAAACAAAAAAACAAACAAAAACATCAACTAGTTTTTCAAATTTATGCCTTGATGTCCAATTTTCTCACCCTGTACCTCTTGGCCTAACAAAAATTTTGGTTAGAAAGTCCTTTGAGTCATTCTCTTGCCCCATGAATCAAAGCTCTTAGACAAGTCCTCTTCCTTCAGACCTGGGCATCCAGGACAATAGACCCAGTGCTCTAAGACTCTTAATTATCTAGGAAAGGATATACACTAGTGGGTGAGAAGAGATCTGGTGTCAGAATAAAATGGGACTAATTTTTAGCTCTACCACTGACTAACAAGATCTAGGGAAAGTCATTTAGGTTCCATAAATCCCAGTTTGCTCATCTGTAGACTGAGAAATGTATAACTCACAGGTTTATTGAGAAGAATAAACTAGATAATTATTTAATGTTATTAAATGGTAGCTATTATTAGTAGTAGCAAAGTGAAAGATGCAAAGGACCCACAGGGAGGCTACAGTAAGTTTGGAGGAGTATGATTTGGAGGAAAGAAAATAGGAATTCCCTTCTATATTCAGATTGCTCCAGAAAGTGGTACTGTCTTCCACCCACTTTACCTATGAGACCTGTTGCCTTATTTTACCTGTGAGAGAGATCTGAACAATTTAGAATGCTTTATATATTTATCCTTGGCCATGGATACTACCTCTCTGGCACTTTATGGGTTTCCTCCAGATTTAGCTTTCAACTATCCATGAACCCTTCTCTCATTAACTGTCTTCTTTCCTGATAGAAAAGTAAAACTAAATTATTAGCTTGCATAATTCTGAAAATGACAAAGAAATGGAGGCAATGCATGGAAACAGGTAAAATTCATATTATAAAGCTATAACAATTAAGTGTTGTTTTTATAGACAAATTTGTGTCCTCCCACCCACATTCATACATTGAAGCCCTACACCCTCAGTACTTCAGAATATGAACTGTATGTGGAGATATAGCCTTTTAAGATGAAGCTGTTAGGGTGGTGTCCTAATAAAACAAATAATCTGACTAGTGTGTATACAATCTGACTGGTGTCCTTACAAGAAAAGAAAATTTAGGCAGACAAGAAAAGAAAATTTAGGCAGACAAAAAAAGACTCTAGGAATGTGTGTGCACACAAAGGAAAGGTCATGTGAGGACTCAGCAAGTAGATGGCTAACTACAAACCAAAGAGAGAAGGTTCAGGAAAAAAAAACCAAACCTACCAACACCTTTGTCTTGGACTTTCAGCCTCCAAAACTATGAGAAAATAAATTTCTATAGTTTAAATGGCCCAGTCTTTGGTATTTTCTTATGGCACCCCTAGTAAACTAATAGGGTGATACTGACATAATAAAAAATAAATAAGCAAGGTGAAAACACCCGTATTTCTATGTCTAATAAAAAAAACAAAGTTAGAAAACTAAATATAAAAATATGTTATTTAGAATAGTGTGAATACATGTCACAGATCTAATAATAAATCTAATAACAGATATACAAGAACTCGACACAGGAATCCTTAAACATTATTGAGAGAAATTCATATAATACCTAAATAAAGGGGGAGGTCTACCATGTTCATGGATTAGAAGACTCAAGATTGTAAAAATGTTAATTCTCTTTTAAGATGACCCATAGATTTAAAGCAATCTCTAAAAGAATAAAGTAGTTTTTTGGTGGAAATTCACAAGGTGAAATGAAAATTTATATGAAAATCCAAAAACACCAAGAGTAGCCAAGGTAATTTTAGTAGAAGAATGAAGTTGGAGAAATTTCACTGCTAAGTATCTAGTCTTACAAAGCTTCAGTAATTAAGAGTTTGTGATATTGAGACTACACCAATAGATAAATGGAAAACAGAGAGTTCAGAAATAGACTCTATTAAATGTGGGTACATAATTTATGATAAAGTGAAATTGCAGAGCAATAGCAGAGAAGGCATTTTCATGAAATATTCCTGTCTCTATTAGAAGCCATTTTAGGGGGCAAATGAAGCTTGATCCCTACCTCACATCATAGAACCACACAAAACACTTTCCAGGTGGATTATGACAATAAATGTAAAAACTAAAGATTTTGGAATGTAATAAAGGAGAATATCACATGATTTGGCAGGTGCAAATATTCCTTAAATGGGAGCTAAAAAAGCACCAATCACAAAATAAAGGAGTAATATAATAAATAAAACCTCATTCAATTTAAGAAGTTCCGCTTATTGAAATAAACAATTTTGTAAAGGAAAAGGCAAGTCATGGAGTATTAGAAGATAGTAGCAACACATAAAACAAAACAAAACAACAAAAATGGGCTTTACTCCTTTATTTTGTGATTGGTGCTTTTTAGCTCCCATTTAATAGAGTCTATTTCTGAACTCTCTGTTTTCCAACCTTATGGGACGTTCAAGGGGTGAGGGCCTAGTTATAAGTCATGCTGCCATTTTCATTTAGGACTAGTTCAGACTGAGTAAAAGCTCAGTTAGAGGCTATCCAATTCCACATGACAAATTTCACCCCATTCAGAGTCTCATGTCCCAGCTGTGTTGAGCATCTTAATCAGAAGTGACTTGCTTCAGCCTGAGGTCCAGAAACCAAGGTTATTTCAGGCTAACATGTCTCCCTCTGTCTTCCAGTATTAGGCACAGTTCTAGCTCAGCACCTGCTGTATTTCCTTCTTGGTTAAATAGACACAGCATGCATTCTAATTCTGCCTTTCTTCTTTACCTAGATGAAGTGTTATGTATGACATTTTGGTGCTTATCTGACTCACTGATTGTTGACATGGCAAAAGCCTCAAGTGGGATTCTTAAAACCAGACCCTTGAGTAAATCCCAGATTTGGAGAAATCAGGACTTCTAAAAGGTAAAAAGATCTATGAGAGGAAGTGGTCTTAGGGATTTGGCTCGGCCAAAGTCAAGAAGGAGAAATTTGGTGGGAGTCTGGGCAGATCACAGAGAGATTTCTCCCTATCTATAGGCTTAAACTTGTACAAGTGGATACGTAAAAAATAAAGGCTGAAAGATAAGCCAGGGTTTTTTTTTTTTTTTTTGGAGAGATTGGCACTTCTAATTGTTGAGAGTGCAAACCATGGCATTTTCAGAAAAAAGGAGAAGCATTACTGGGATTTATTTCAATATTAATGCTTGTTGAGCTGTCTATGCTACAAGGAAATGGGAATCCTTCTACTGCCTTACAGAGTCACTCAACATG
The DNA here is from genome assembly GCF_000151845.1 of Pteropus vampyrus. Classification (NCBI taxonomy): domain Eukaryota; kingdom Metazoa; phylum Chordata; class Mammalia; order Chiroptera; family Pteropodidae; genus Pteropus; species Pteropus vampyrus. The sequence continues at coordinate 1,585,299 of NW_011889112.1, read as the reverse complement.
CATGCACACACTCTTATGGGAGGATCTGCTTATCTATGCCTTGGGATGACTCTGATACTGACAAAGTGTTCATTGTTCTTAAGCCACACCCCTGATGTGTGCATTTTACCTCTCTCTTCTCTCACATTCCTTGTCTGTGTTCCACCTTCATTTATTTATTTTATGATATTTTTAATGACCTATTGGCACAGATGGTTAAGTACCCATGGAGCTTAACATACCTGGAGCTTAACATACCTGAAGCGCTACAGAGCAGTGAGCAAGAAATCAACCTACACCATCCTCTGGGCAATCTGGAGTGCAGAGTGCACAGTGGCCCCAAAGCTATTTGTGCCCTTTGCCCCACTCACTGGCTTTCTAGAAATGATCCCAAAAAACTCCCCAAAGGACACATGATGGTTTGTGTAGCATGGTACTGTTCATAGGAAGAGATGGTTTAGATAAATAATGACTTATACGGTGGAATTGTGAACTGTATTTAAAATAAATTTTTTCTAAGAAACTTGAATAATGTGGAGAAAATTCTTCTGTTTTATGTAAAAAACCAACTATATATAAATAAAACTATAAATGTATATTAAATTGTATATAAATCAAGACCCAACTTTTAACTATGTATGTAAATGTATACATTTATAAAAGACTGGAAGAAGATATGCTTATATGTTAATATGTGTTTGTCAAAATTGTGAAAGTTTAGAGAATTTCTATTTTCCTCTTTATGTTTATTTATATTTTCAAGATTTTCTGCAGTTGAAATTGTATTAATTCCATAATCAGAAACAAAAGGTGTTTTTTCAAAGATGAATAAAACATTACACTTAGCTGTTTGTTGAATACTTATATGTCTGGCACTAATCTGTTCTAAATGAAGAACAGAAAAGAAGAAAGGGGAAAAAAGAAAAACAAACAAACAAAGCCTGATATTCTTCAGAAAGGAAAACAAAACAAAACAAAATATTTCTTTTCGCCCTGTACTCTGCAGGCAGATCAGAGGCTGTGCTGAAGAGAAAGATGTGTATGTGCCAAGTTGCGCTGCAGAAGCTGAGTGTAGACGCTCAAGGTCAAGTCAGTCCACACCCCAGGAGCATTTCAAGGTGACAGACATTTCTGCTCAGCAAGTCCTGCCAGGCACCTTTTGAGAGATAGGCCTCAGGTTCCACACCCACCCTGTCCCTGCTTCTGGGTGACAAGGAGCCATTCTCTAACCCTCCGAGTCCCCTCTGCCTTTTCCATGCCCAACAAGCTGAGACATTGAGACACATCTGTGCTGTCTGGCAGCTATGAGGTTCTTGCAGATAACAAAAGTCTGCATCTTTTGTTGAGTGTGCATACCTCTCTCCCAGACCCAAATGTCCTCGCGGCCCAGTTTACAGTCCAGATCCTAATGTGGGTACAGTCAAGAAGTGAAAGATCAGAAAGGGTGGATTCACTTTCTTCTTGCTCAGCTATAAATGGGGCCCCTCTTAATAATAAACTGGGAATAATTACTGTCAAATCCCTTGGAGCCCACGGCACCACTATCTGCTTGATTTTCTGAGGGTGTAAGGTGATCCCCAAGGTTCCAATTACTTCCACGTGCCCGCTGAGCATTGCCACCTCGTTTCTGCACTTTATCTTGTTCCTCTCTGTCTCTTATGATTCTTTTGAAGAGACCTCGTCCTGTCTGTCCCTTTTACAATAACCCATATCGTGGAGGAAGTGTCAACCCTGTGTGCGTTCTTTCTGAAAGCCCAAATAGAAGCACTGCAGCGCTCAAATTTAGAGAGCTCCACCTCTTGTTGAGGCTGGCTTCAGAGTTCCAGGTACAAAAGAGCAACCAGCCTCTGTTGCTGTGCTTGACCCTCTTACCTACAAGATGAGAACCAGTGCAAAAACCTGCTTTCTTGATGAGACAATGAGAAGGGCTTTCCTGGGTGAAAGTGCTCTGACATTTGGAGGTCTTATGGAGAGGTTAGTTGTAGTTATTAGCTGAGAAAAGTTCATGACTCACAGGATACAATTAAGGACTAATTCCATGCTAAATCCCATGCCCTGGGCACAGCTGTGGTGAAAACAGGCCACAGAGAAGCCAGTATGACCATGGAGCATTGGGACTATGGCAGGAGGAGAAGAAGGGAGGACATGGCAGAAAAATATCCAAGGGGCATGATGGAGTTGGCAGTGTGCAGGTGCACCTGACCTGCATGGCGAGTCCTGTCTGTGTGGGCTCCTGGCCTGGCACACAATGCACCTGCCCTGGACCGATTTAAGAGGCCCAATCCAGGAGGTATGTGTGTTTATAAACTCTTAGCTTGAGGATTTCAGTTTAAATTTTGGTCTAAAGTGTAACACAAACTTTTAAAGCTATACTAGTTCTTGTGAGAGGCCTGGAGAGCCGACGCGGTTGTAAATTTGTCCACCATGCCCAGTCTATGTCTTTGAGGAGGTAATCTAATCTCCCATGCCTCAGTTTCTTTATCTGCAATGTAATGAGAATTAGCCTATTGGGTTGTAGTCTGTTAAAATGAATTAATACATGGGAGCCCCTTTGCATAGGGTCTGGCACAGAATACATGTTAGCTATGTGATTATAATTATGCACAAAATTTAGATTTAGACATGTCCATGAAGATCTTTAGCTATAGTCTGAGCCTTCAACTCTCACATTCCTAAAACAAGTACAGCTGCCTGCATGTCACAGATGGGCACAGAGCAGGTGATCAAAATTCAGTCAGCAATCACTAGAGACATGTGGGCACTGTACCTGGGCTATGACAGATTCATAGAGGGGTCAGAGTCCTCTACCTTTGGCAAGCCCCAGGATAATAAGGGCTTCAAACAGTGCCTGTGGGCAGGCAGATGGTCCCAGACATCACCGGCCTGCATGTTCAGGAGAGTCCAGTCGCCCCTAGGCAGATATGCAACCACAAGGGGAACCTCCAAGCTCCATCCCTGCCCACTGTTTTCCTTGCCCAGACTGTTCCTTCTCTGAACCTGACTCTTCAGGTTTTGAGAGTATTGAAAACAACTGGAAAGGAAGAGTAGCTTTGCAAGCAGCTCTACTCTAACTGAGTGAGCAGTATCACCTTAGGAAGGGGCTGGACAGGCAGACTTCCCAGCTAAAGCCTTTTGGAGAGGATGAAACAGATTAGTAGCCAAACTTCCACCTATGTAACCAAGACCAAGGCAGAGAACAAGGTAAGGCTATGCACAAAGGATGGAGAAAACTTGTCAGCCAGCTCTGCTGAGAGAATCTGGAATTCTTTTCTGCATTTGAGTTGGACCTTTATTGTGAGCCTGATATAAAAAAAAAAACAAAAAACAAAAAAAAAACAAAACTGCATTAAAGGATGAAGTGTGGGAGACATTCCAGGAGGAGGCACTAGGAAAGGAAGGATCAAGTTTATCCTCAGGGAACATTTACTAATTCCTATGCACATATGAACACCTAACATACTAGGCACAAGTGGAGATGAGTAAGCAATGGCCTTTATGCTCCAGGAGTTGCTACTGATCAGGAGAACAATGCAATAGATTCGCAGAGGGGCTAACCCCACACAGACTGAGGCCTACAGTGACTTAGAGCTGGGTGCCAACTGTGCCAGTTTGCTCAGGTCTGTCAAGTTTTAGCATCCAAAGTCCCAGGTTGTGGGAAACCTCTCAGTTCCCTTCAAACCAGGGCAATTACTCCTCTTAATTGGGGCTTGCTGTTATGGGCTGAATTGTGTCCCTCAAATTTAGATGTTGAAGTCTGAACCCCTAGTACCTCAGATTGTCATTGTATTTGGAGATAAGGTCTTTAATGAGATGATTAACTTAAAGTAAGCTCATTAGACTGAGTCCTACCTAATTCAATATGACTAAAGTTCTTATAAAAGGAGGGGTTAGGACATAGACATGCACAGAGGAAATACCACGTAAAGACACAAGAAGGCCACCTGAATACCAAGTAGAGGGGCATGGACCAGATTATTTTCTCATGGTCCGCAGAACAAACCAATCCTGCCAGCATCTTGATCTCAGACTTTCCAGCCTTCAGAACAATGAGGGAATAAGTATCTGTTGCTTAAACCACCCAGTCCGTGGTATTTTGTTATGGCAGCCCTAGCAAACTAATACACTCAGCAAGAGGTAGTCTTGAAACAAGAGAGAGTCATCATTCAAGTGGCCTAGCATGTGACAAAACACACAAATGATGTTGTGGTTTAGTGAAATACCAAAATAGATAGTTAGGCTGGAGACACAGATGAGCCTCTAATAATGAATGCCATATGTGCCAAACTGGAGAGAGTTTTAGAATTGTCCTCAAGGATAAAGGGATAGTGGAATGTGAAGTGGGGCCTGAGACATTTGATCAGGTATTTTTTTAGCCAATTACTCTTCCAGGTAGAGTTGGGATCTAAGGGGCCTGGAGAGACTCAACAGAGAGACCGAGCAGCAACAAAGAGGAGCTCAGAATACTGCACAGTTTCCCTTTCACCTTTCTTACTGGCATGTGTCTTAGGCAAGTTCCTTCTGGCCTGCCGCTCTCAGTTTCTGCAGAGGTAACCAAAACCATAAGGTGCTACCTACACCACCCACCACCCTGGCAAGAATGGAGTCCTCCCATAGAGTTCACCATGCAGGATGTGAGAATGGGATACAATAGTCAATTTTTCTATTAGACACTCTTCTCCTTTTAAGGAAGTGCAGGGAGAGGATAGGACAGTTTCAGCCCTGCCCACAATGAGCCCACAGAGACCTCTTGGCTGCCTCCACTCTGGGAACCCTATCTTATTCCTTGTGGAGAGATGCTACAGCAGTCAGCATACATGTGCTCTGTGGAACTGCAGCTGATATATCGCACAGGGAAGGCTAACACAATTAATGATGTAAAGCAGAAATAGGAGGCGCAGTTTAGCTGTTGGGCCACTCTGGCCCAAGCCTGGAAGCTGAGCGTACATGGAGCATATTTGCTAATGGGGAAATTTCTCTGACTTCCATTCTTGGCTCAGAAAAGAAAACTTTCCTGAAACAGGTGGAGAAAGATTTGGGAATAGTTCAGACAGAGAAAAATAAAGATGTTCACTATGACATTTCTGGGCCAAACTCAAGTGGCACT
>NW_011889112.1:1577072-1579391 GCF_000151845.1 Pteropus vampyrus | reverse complement strand
ACTGGCTTTCAATGCATTAGAAGGGCAGCTAGGAGCAGCCCAGAAAAAGGGACAATGAAATCTGCCACACTGCAGTGGGGAATTGGGCCAGAGACGGGAGAGAGATGGAAGCACCAGGAATGGATATAGCCAAGGGGTTGTGGGGAGTGGGGAGTGGGGAAGCATTAATTTTGCCATTTCTCTCTGAGAGGGTATACCATTTACTATCCTGAAAATGCCTTCTCATACTTTTTTCATTTGATCCTGACACAATCTTGTGAAGACTTAATTCCATTCGCAGATGAATAAATAGGCCTAGAGATGTGGTTTTTCAAGATTATAAAGTTAATGCTTTATAAAACTAGGAGCTCAAACTCAAATCTTCAGACTCTAAGATCCATGTTCTGATCCATCTCACAGATGAACTGACAGCAAAGAACAGAGAGACCTGGAGGACAGACCGGGACTGTCTAAGTCACTACTATGATCTCAGTGCCTGCACACAGTAGGGACAAGCAAATATATCTTGAATAAATTAATAAAAATAATGCTAACAAAGATGATAAAAATAACTAGTACATATTGAGTGTACAAGAATTATCTCATTTATTTTTCAACCATATGTGGTAGATCATATTATTAAACTCACTGTGTAAAATGATTTGGAAAAATCAATGTGCTTCAGACTGAGCCAACAGATCTTGTAATGAAGCATGAAGGGCCAAGAGAAATGCTTGACCAAGCAAGGCTTTCCCCCAGGCAAACTGTGAAGAGTAACTTGATTGAATAACAGGAAACCACATCTGTAACTCAACACTTGAGTCCTCAGTTTATACCCAGATTCCTGGACCATGTGGTTCAAATATTTAGAGAAATTTAGAAAAGATCTAAATAGCTGCCCATGCTTGCCTGTGAGCTCTATATGGCTCACACTCCTCACCAGTCTCTAAGTCCTAGGGCTTTGCCTGCCTCGGTGCCTCACCCATCACTTCCGTCCCTCTTCCCTTCCTCCTGCACTAGTCTAATTGTGCATTACCTCTCTCCTGCTCTCTCATTTAAGCCTGCCCAATACACCACAACCAGGGTGATCTGCTGTAAGAGCAGTTCAGGTCACAGTACCCTCTTGCTCAAAACCACCTAGAGACTCCTCAATATGTGAGAGCAGAGGGTCTCAAACCCAAACCTGTATCAGAATCACTGGCTGGGCTTATTAAAATATGCCTCATCCCCAAAGTTTTGGGTTCACCAAGTCTGGTGAGGGTCTAAGAGTTTACATTTCTTGCAAGTTCCCAGGTAATGTCGATGCTGCTGATGCTACCTATGCTGCCAGTTCAGGAGCCACATTTTGAGAAGCACAGCTTTAAAAGAAAGCAAAAAGCTTTCATTTGGTATTCAAACACTTTCATAATCAGGTGGCAGTCCACTTCTGTATTTTCTTCTATTTATCTTCTTCTGCACAATCAGCTCTTTTAACTAGGGCTGGCATGTGTGTTCCTGCCTCTGAGATTCACTCTTCCTGTGTTTCTTCCAGGGATGCCTGCACCCCTCCACCCTTTCTCACCCACTCACCCACCCAGCTTCTCTGAACATCCTTGTCTTACATGCTGACTTCCCCATACTGCTCCAATCCACCTATTGCAGTAAGACTTTTCTGACCTCTCTTAGCAGAACATGTTTATTTTTCCTTCTTTGCTTTTGGAATACTTAACAATTCCTTTCCTTTGGTGCTTATTAATTTCAATTTCAATTTTCGTTCCTATATATCTATGTCTTATACATTCTGCATACAGAATGTGGGCTCGTGCAGAGGCAGGGTAGTGCAGTGGTTTAATGCAGAGGCTTTGGACTCTGGCTGAGCTGGTTTCAGGTCTCTCCTCTGCTATTTCCTTGCTGTGTGGACCACCATGGTCAACTCAGCCTTTCAAGATCTTGGTTTCCTCGTATGTTAAATGAGAGAAATAAATACTGCCTAGCAGGATTTTTAGACAGGTCTGAAAACGTCTTGATACTCCTCCCCTTGATTATGTTCTAGCCTCAGTGACTTGCTTGTAATAAATAAAATTCAGTGGACATGATGCTATGTGATTCTGAACTGAGGTCATAGAGGCCCTACAGTTTCTGCCAGGTTCTCCTGGAATGCTCTCTTAGAACCCATTTACTTGCAGTGAGGAACCAATACAGATGTTTCAGTTGACAGCCCCCGTTGAGGTCCTAGTCAACCCCACATCAACTGCCAGATATGTGAGTGAGTGACCCTCAAGGGGGCTCTCACTTCTGTCTGAGGCACACCAAGTGAAAGCCACCCACCTGAGCCTGATCACCCCACAACTGCAAGAATGA
>NW_011889112.1:1558501-1567097 GCF_000151845.1 Pteropus vampyrus | reverse complement strand
GTCCCACTGTTTCCTTGTTGATTCTTTGCCTGGAATATCTGTCCATTGGTGTCAATGGGGTGTTAAAGTCCCCTACTATGAGTGTATTACTGTTGATCAATAATTGCTTCATGTATGTAGGTGCTCCTGTCTTGGGTGCATATATGTTTCCTATGATTATGTCTTCTTGATGTATTGATCCCTTTATCATTATGCAATTCCCTTCTTTGTCTCTTATTATAGCTTTTGTTTTAAAATATATTTTGTCTGATGTAAGTATTGCTATCCTGAATTTTTTTTTCATTTCCATTTGTGTGAAATAACTTTTTCCATCACTTTACTTTCAGTTTGTTACAGTCATTTAGTCTGAAGTGGGTCTCTTGTAGACAGCATATGCATGGGTCTTATTTTTTTTATCCATTTGGCTATCTTATGTCCTTTGATTGGAGCATTTAATCCATTTACATTTAAAGTGATTATTGATAGATACATAGTTATTGCCATTTTATTATTTGTATTTATTTGTTATTTCCTCTTTCTCTTTTTATATTTCTTGTACTATGAACTTGTTGGCGATGAATTTCTTAAGCTTTTTCCTGTCTGGGAAGCTTTTTATCTCACCTTCCATTTCAAATGAAAGTCTTGCTGGGTAGAATATTTATTGTTGTAGATTCTTGTTTTTTTATAACTTTAAATACTTCTTGTCAGTCCCTTATGGCCTGCAAAATTTCTGTTAAAAAATCAGCAGACATTCTTATGGGGGTACTCTTGTAAGTAACTAGGCGCCTTTCTCTCACTGCTTTTTAAGATTCTCTCTTTGGTTTTGACCTTTGGCATTTTAATTATGATGTGTCTTGGTGTGGGTCTGTTTGAATTCCTCTTGTTTGGAACTCTTTGTGCTTCCTGAACTTGTATATCTAATTCCTTCGCAAGGTTAGAGAAGTTTTCTGCCATCGTATCTTCAAATAGCGTCTCAATCCCTTGCTCTCTCTCTTCTTCTGGTACTTTTATGATGCAGAAATGGTTATACTTCATGTTGTCTCTGGGGTCTCTTAAACTATCATCATTTTTTAAAAATCTTTTTGATGCTCCAATTGGCTGTTTTCTGCTACCTTGTCTTATAGTTCACTGATTCAGTCTTATGCTTTGTCCAATCTACTGCTGAATCCTTCTAATGTAGTCTTCATTCCTGACTGGTTATCATTTCTATGTACTGTTTTATGGCTACTATCCTTCTGTTGAGGTTCTCATTGAGCTCATCCATTTTTCTCCTAATTTTATTGAGCATTCTTATAAACAATATTTTGAACACTGTCTCTGGTAGGTTGCTTACCTACATTTCATTTATCTTATTTTCTGGAGTTTTCTCCTTTTGTTTCATTTATAGTATTTCGTTTGTTTGTTTTCTTGTTTTGTTAGTCTCTCTAAGTTTGTTTCTATAGAAAGATTTGTTTAGTCTTCAGCCTTGGTCAGATGGCCTTACGCGGAAGGTGTCTTGTGTGGCCCAGGGGCACACTCACACTAATATCTTGAGCTGGGGGCTCTGGACATGATCTTTGTGTGAATTGCATGTGATCTTTTGTTGTAGATAAGCTTTTATTTGTTAGTACCTCAGTGGATGGGATTAATGCTTTGGCTGACCAACTGTGGGAATTGGCTATGGCCACAGGTATGTGTTGCTGTGTGGAGCCTGATCCCACTGAGTGAGATTTGCTCTAGCAGGCTTGTGTACTTGTTAAGACCACCGTTTGTGTGTATGGCTTATGGGGTTAGTCAGGAATTGTTCTGTTGTGGTCTAATGTGAGACTCCAGGTATGCTGCTTTTGTGGCCTCTTGGGAGGGGCTCCCTACTTGGCCAAAGTCAGACACTGTCTTTGATTGCTCGGAGATGCCTGATGAGAGCTACAAAGCAATCTGCAGATATTTACTGCGTATGCTAGATCTATAGGTAAGTGGAAGAGACAACATTGTAGGCTACGGTTCAGTTGCACCAAGGGGTGGTTTAGCAGAAGGACCAGGGCTCAAGTCCTGAGGTTGCCATTCAGTAGCCCATAAGACTCTGCAACTGGAAGAGCCACTGGGTGATATAGGCATTGAGTGGTGCAGGGACCCAAGCAGTCACCTGGATAAATTGAGCAGATTTCTCTCTCCCACTGCAGTGTCAGTTTACATGCCAGCACTGTCTCTGTGGCTTCTTGTACAAGTCTCAGTCCACAGCAAGGACAGCTGCTACCCACCTCTGGCCTGCAAGCACCCGAGATCTGTTCAAGAATTACTGAAGCTCGTGGGCCTGGTTTTGTGGCCCACCACCGAGAGCTTCTCCCAGATGCACGGGCTTTGTGTGTGCTGCTCGAACTGAGTGATGTAGTTTGGTGTTGAATTCATATCCCAAGAAAAGCACAGGATTGAACCAGGTTGCCTGAGAATAGGCTTGTGACAGTAAGCCTATTGTGGATTATGTAGGGCAGTGTCTCAGTGAGGCACAGGGCCATCAATCCTATACAGCATCAGCTTTGCTGCCAGCTCTGTGACCCTAGACTCCCACAAAAGTCACACATCACTGTGAGACATATTGCTTTCTGTGATGGGCCCCAAAATCCTGTGATCTGCCCAAGCGTTATTGTATCTCATGTTGGCAGCACTGATCTGCCCGTCACTGTTTTCCCTGAAATTTGTTCACTGTGCTAGCCAGTGTCTATTGCCTTCACAGAATGCACAGGGCAGGGGCAGCTACTTGTCACTGTGCTGCAGGAAATTTGTGGATTAGGTAAAGAAGAATCTCAGGAAAACAAGGGCCCTCAGGTGAATACAGTCTCAGTTTTGCTGCAACTTCTGTGTCCATGAATTCCAGCTGTAGTCGAAGATTGCAGTGAGACCAGCTGCCATCTGGGGTGGTCCCACAGACCCCTGTGATCCTCTCAAGAGATATTACAACTTGTGGAGGCAGCAGGGTCCTGTCCACAACCGATTTCTCCTAAATGTGCTCCTTACCCTAGCCAAGGTCTTTTGACTGCATAAACTGTGGGGCAGGATGGAAACAGTGGCCTATCAATGGGCTGTCATGGGCAATTTGTGGGTTGAGTGGGACAGGGTCTCAGATAGACAATGGTTGTCAGGTTGATATAGCCTCAGTCTTGCTACAACTTCTCTGACTTCCCATTTGTTTCCACAAAAGTCACAGATCACAGAAAGACCAGCTGCTGTCTGGGACTGGCCCACAGCTCCCTGAGATCTGCCCAGGCCCATGTTAGCAGCAGTGATCTGCCTGAAATTGTCCCCAAAATGCACTTACAGCTTAGCTGAGGTCTGCTGCCTGTGAGAAATGTTCAGCCCTGGGGTGGCGCAGGGTGGGGCAGCCGCCCAGGACAATGTGAATTGGGTGGGGCTGGCCAGATCTCCTCAGGCCAGTGCAGCTTCAGAACTGGCTGTGTGCGGGGAGGGATCTGCACAGGCAAGCTGGTGCTAAAGATCTATAGACTGCCTTGCAGAGGAGCCCCTTACTAAGGCACAATATCAACTGCTTGTCCAGCCCTCGATCCAGCACCAGGTAATGTAGTCTTTCCCTGTGTGAATCTTGCCTGAGCCTCCATCCCACCACTGGTGCCCTGGGCAAGTGTCTACGGATGAAAGCGTGTGTGTGGGCCCTTTAATGTAGCCCCTGGAATTTCAGTTGCCTTCTGTCTCACTCTGGCGGCCAGAATCCCCCCTGATTTTTGCAGTCAGATATTTTTGGAAACTCCTCTTCCCTGGGCCGAGGAGCCCCAGTAAGGGGCTAGGATCTCTTTCTCTTTCAGGAGTGTCTCTGTAGCTTCACTGTCCCTCCCGGTGTTCCTCTGCCACCTGTGGGTGTGGGTCCAGCCCGATTTGTGACTTTGCCCCTCCTACCAGCTTCGATGTGGCTCCTTTATATTATCAGATGTGCATGTTATGATCTGCTAGACTTCAAGTGATTCTCTACATTGATTATTTTCTATAATTTGGTTGTAATATTAATATAGATATGAGAGAAGGTAAACCCTGCTTTAATCTAATCTGCCATCTTGACTCCCAGCACTCTTCAATTTTTTCTTCATTCGACTTCTTAGAAAATCATTGGGAAACTACCCTCTGTTTGATTCTAATTCTTAAAAGGCCATTGTGCAGGTTGTAAGACATGGACCCATATTTCTCAATGCTCCTCCTGTCAAGGTGGGCTATATACTCTCCTCCTGAATCTGGATTCAACTGATAGAGTACAGGGAAGTGATGCTCTGTGACTTCTAGGGCTCAGCCAGAGTGTTAGGCAGTTAGTTAGTTGTGCATGAGTGACAGGAGCGAAGGCCCAGCTCTATAACCATGAAAAATCTCCCTCGAAGACCTTCCTTAAGGAGATCCTAGAAACATCTCCTTTTTCAGGTTATAAATTACTCAAAATCCTAGAGCACAAAGGCTATAAAACCTCTGGCTTCACTAGCCACAAAGGCATGCACAGAAAGTAGTACTACCCTAACCTGCCCACAACCTCAGCCTCATTATACCATCATTATAATATCATGATTATGCCTGGAAGTTCATGAATCTAATTATAACTGACTGAATTCTGAGAAAGTGCATACACAGTAGGCAAAGTGTTATAAAGCAGCCGTCAGTCAAGGTAACCTCACATATGGATCATCTAGGACCTCCCATCACAACCCAAATATAAACAGACCTCCCTTCTTCTAGGAGGATATAGCTCTTTTCATTCAAAACTTGCTCTTCCCTTGAGGCATATTCTGTCTTATCTTTTCAACTCCCAATTCCACAGGGCTGCAGCTTTCCTTAGCATGGTTCATCTCCTTATAAAATGCACTTTCAATAACTCTTACTTCTAGATCTTGCTGACCTGTGAATCTTTGCTGCATCACAGGGAAGAACTGAGGGACACCACACAACACTACCCCCATGCTGCTGGGGCAATGCCAGCTTTCGCATCACCCTAGTGGTAACAAAAGGAGGCCTGAATTCTTCAGGCTTCATCTCTTCCAATAACCTCTCTCAAGATTGTCCCTCTTGGACACCATGCTGTGAGCCACATAAACCACATGAAAAGGTAAGAAGGAGGTACTATGGTTAACAGTTACTGTGGAGATTAGCCTGCCAGCCATCCAGCCCAGATGCTAGACATTGAGTGAAAGCAACTCTAGTTGACTCCAGTCCAGGCCTCAGCTGTTAACATCACTCCTGGCCATTAAAGTCTTTACAGCTGTGACTCCAGAGATCATGGAAGGGAGACAAGCCACCCGCTGTACCCCATTCAAATTCTTGACCCACAGAATCTGTGAGCACAGTGAAATGGTAGTGGTTTCATGTCACTGTTTGGGATGGTTTAATAGATAGTAATACATAAGTAGAATACTAAAATCTTTAGAAGAAAAATTTTGATGTAGCTCTCAGATATAGCTAAGGGAGGATTTTGCTGGTATGGCTGAAAGCCACTACTCCCAAACAATCCTTATTAAACCAAATTAAAAGACTTCTCACATCTTCCTGTCTTGTCTTTTTTTGTTTTTCTTCCCCAGAAATATAGCCTTCTCTGAACATTCCAAGATGTCCCAATTTCAAAACATTAACTCCATAGTTCTCCCTCACTTCATCTTAATATGTGCCAGTGAACTCTCAAAAAACTGGGTTTATGGGATGAATTAGTTTAAAGCTTTAAAAAAATCCAACTATGTATAGGCTATGGAATTTGTATTTGATAAATAACTTAGTTGAGGATACATTGGGGGTTACTCTATTAACAAAAAGAAAGAGATGTCACAATTACAGGAGTTAGTGAATGATTCTTTCCATCTGCAGGGGCTCTCCTGTGAATTTCATGGGAAGCCCTAAGCTGGCCAAGAGCTACTCATAATGAAGGACACTGGGAACACAGGCAGATAATAAGGTTGCTTTGGAGGGAAATGTATTTCTTTAGAAAGGAAAGAGAAAGAGGCTATTCATTTCCTAGTCTCCCACTACCCAGACTGGTAGACAGAGTGATGCCCACTTTTGCTGAAGGGAAGGGAGGACAGGGATGGAAAACCTGGCTTTTCATCTCCCAGCTAAAGAAGGATTCTCGGTTCCTCCAGGCCCTTCTCTTTAAACTTTTCTTGGAAAGAATGTTGGGAAAACTGTTATTAAAACTTTGGCATATCTCTAACATCTAAAAACATTGATTGGATTGAAAGAGAATTCAGTAGGCAAAGTGGCCCTCCTTTCTATGTTGGGCATAAATGAGTCACAATTTCGCTGAGACAGGCAAGAATGGCTTAGATGAAGGGGAATCCTTAATTTACCTTTTCCCTTGGGGGATATCAGAGCCCTACTTTATAGCCCAAACTCAGTTTTTGGTGCCATTTTTTAAGAGGGAAAGAACCTTGAGTAGTTGAAAGGGCATTTGAGATGTTTGCCAACTGTAGATAATCTGATCAAGACTTTGATCTCATGAAGCTGGGAGAAATTTCTAATACCTTGGGTTACATAACCAAGATCCAAACTTAACTTGACCAACCAGAGAAATGGACAAAATTAGCAAAATAAAAATCCAAAGAGGAAATCTTTGGGATAGACATGCTTCCTCAACTCTATTGCAGAGGAAAAGACAGATGAGAACTTGGATGCCTCCACGCAACGATGCATCTCAGGGCTGCTTCAGTTACTGAGATCTTGGGGTATGAAGATCAACTTCAGTCCTCAGAATGCATGCACAGTTCTTTGCAAGCTCAGGGCCCAGCCCTTTCAGGCCTATGTTTCAGATACTATAGGTGTAAAAGGACGGAGTCCCAGTGACAGAGGAAAAGTGGCCCTGAGCCCATGGACAATTAGAGTGCCCCTGCATAGTGTGCCAACCTTGTGTGCATGCACCCTGACTTATATCAGTCCCCCAGACCTAGCTTCCCTACTGGACCTACCATCTCTCATTTCTTAGTTACTAGCAGAGTTTTGGGATATAACTTGTCTTTGCATTTAACTCTGTACTTTTTTCAAAGGTTGGGTTTCAAAGCATCTAACTAACACAGATTCCTACACAATTGTTAAGTTGTCCCTGAGGCTCTTTTGAAGAATCCCAAGGCGTGTGTGTGTGTGTGTGTGTGTCTGTGTGTGTGTGTGTGTGTGTGTGTGTGTGTGTCACGGGGTGGGGGAGGGCAGAGTCACTCTCAATGGTTAAAAAATGTATATCTTAAACTTTTAAAAATGAATCAATCTGTTCTTATAGTTGGGTTCATTCCAACTACTCATTCTGCCTGAAAAAATGGGTTTTTAACTCAGGGTCACCTGAATTCTGATAAAGCTGTGACAAGACTGAGGAAAGAGAGAGCTTGGATTTCAGGGACTTAATGGAAATGGCAGGAACCTGCTTGTGAACTCTTAGTTACAGTGTTGAATATTGAAGCTCAGGATATTTTTAGTGATCTGGTGTAATGAGTCCAGAGTTTTAAAATACTAAAATTGCTTAACTGGGAATAAAGTCATAGTGCATATTTGAAGAGCAGAAATTATTTGTTTCTCTTTGGAATTCTTACAAAAGGGTTTGGACATACTGACCTCCTTGGCACAGGTGGTGAGATGGAGGTCTCCTCCCTGGAGACAATATCACTTTAAGGTTAATAGTGAGCTCTGAGAAGAAACTTCCCATTAATTATTCATTTGGATGCTGCAGAGAAGACATCAGCTCTGCTAGTACAGTGGTGCTACCTAGACTTACTTCTGCAGGAGGCTACAGTCAGCACAAGAATGCTAAATACTGGGTACATAGTAAAGTCACATGGAAGTATTTTCAAAAAGAGCTTTCTAGTATTATATGACCTTGGCCTTCAACAATGGGTGAGATTCAAACATGTCTGAGAAATGATTCTTTAGTTAGGAGGAAGAGCAAAAGTGAGCATGGGAGAAGGAACTTTGAGCCAAGTTAGCAGCTAAAAGGGAGATCTGCCTGGAAAGGGGGCTGGGCACAGATTGGGAAAGTCCTGCAATATCAGATTGAAGGATATATTATGTTTCCTAGCTTTGGGGAACAGTTAATAATGTTTGAGTGAGAGCCTGGGAGAACAATGCAGTGATCAGCTGCGGAGTCAGCATTTGCTTCTGGCTCTTCTGCCGGGGAGCTGTGTTGACTCTAAACTCAGTTTTCTTCTTGCAGCCTAGGGGGTGTGGGGAGATGGAGATACATGAGGAAAGGGTTACAGTGGGCTGATGAATGCTAGGAGCTTAGCACAGGGCCAGACATACAGTATGACATATGTTTACATGTCAAATAATATCAAATGTTGGCTTGAGAAAGATTAAAGCAGCAAAGTGGATTGGAGTAGGAAAAGCTGAAGAGGTGTGCAACAAATGAATATCCTATCTATTGTATAGTGTAGTTCAAAGATGGTGATAAACTGAGGGCAGCAGAGAAAGAACAGGGAGGATGGCAGGGGTGGTGCACACATAATTGAGTGACTTCCAGTTGAGTAGATTGTGGTGTTCTTCAGATCCATTCATTCACTCAGGCAACGGTCATTTTGCACCTACTGCATGCAAAGAACCAAATGATATATGGGGAGAAAATGGGGAATACTATAGAGAGCAGTTTTCCTCCTATTTCTTATTTTTACTGTATTCCCCTGTTCCC
>NW_011889112.1:1554268-1558451 GCF_000151845.1 Pteropus vampyrus | reverse complement strand
TGTGTGTGTGTGTGTGTGTGTGTGTGTGTGTGTCACGGGGTGGGGGAGGGCAGAGTCACTCTCAATGGTTAAAAAATGTATATCTTAAACTTTTAAAAATGAATCAATCTGTTCTTATAGTTGGGTTCATTCCAACTACTCATTCTGCCTGAAAAAATGGGTTTTTAACTCAGGGTCACCTGAATTCTGATAAAGCTGTGACAAGACTGAGGAAAGAGAGAGCTTGGATTTCAGGGACTTAATGGAAATGGCAGGAACCTGCTTGTGAACTCTTAGTTACAGTGTTGAATATTGAAGCTCAGGATATTTTTAGTGATCTGGTGTAATGAGTCCAGAGTTTTAAAATACTAAAATTGCTTAACTGGGAATAAAGTCATAGTGCATATTTGAAGAGCAGAAATTATTTGTTTCTCTTTGGAATTCTTACAAAAGGGTTTGGACATACTGACCTCCTTGGCACAGGTGGTGAGATGGAGGTCTCCTCCCTGGAGACAATATCACTTTAAGGTTAATAGTGAGCTCTGAGAAGAAACTTCCCATTAATTATTCATTTGGATGCTGCAGAGAAGACATCAGCTCTGCTAGTACAGTGGTGCTACCTAGACTTACTTCTGCAGGAGGCTACAGTCAGCACAAGAATGCTAAATACTGGGTACATAGTAAAGTCACATGGAAGTATTTTCAAAAAGAGCTTTCTAGTATTATATGACCTTGGCCTTCAACAATGGGTGAGATTCAAACATGTCTGAGAAATGATTCTTTAGTTAGGAGGAAGAGCAAAAGTGAGCATGGGAGAAGGAACTTTGAGCCAAGTTAGCAGCTAAAAGGGAGATCTGCCTGGAAAGGGGGCTGGGCACAGATTGGGAAAGTCCTGCAATATCAGATTGAAGGATATATTATGTTTCCTAGCTTTGGGGAACAGTTAATAATGTTTGAGTGAGAGCCTGGGAGAACAATGCAGTGATCAGCTGCGGAGTCAGCATTTGCTTCTGGCTCTTCTGCCGGGGAGCTGTGTTGACTCTAAACTCAGTTTTCTTCTTGCAGCCTAGGGGGTGTGGGGAGATGGAGATACATGAGGAAAGGGTTACAGTGGGCTGATGAATGCTAGGAGCTTAGCACAGGGCCAGACATACAGTATGACATATGTTTACATGTCAAATAATATCAAATGTTGGCTTGAGAAAGATTAAAGCAGCAAAGTGGATTGGAGTAGGAAAAGCTGAAGAGGTGTGCAACAAATGAATATCCTATCTATTGTATAGTGTAGTTCAAAGATGGTGATAAACTGAGGGCAGCAGAGAAAGAACAGGGAGGATGGCAGGGGTGGTGCACACATAATTGAGTGACTTCCAGTTGAGTAGATTGTGGTGTTCTTCAGATCCATTCATTCACTCAGGCAACGGTCATTTTGCACCTACTGCATGCAAAGAACCAAATGATATATGGGGAGAAAATGGGGAATACTATAGAGAGCAGTTTTCCTCCTATTTCTTATTTTTACTGTATTCCCCTGTTCCCCATGTATATTGCTTCATTCTCAAAGGCCAGATTTGATTAAGTTTGAGGTATCAATTGAACATCAAAATGGAGGTGGCAATAGAAAATGTGAGACTGAATTTGGGAAGTAAAATAGGGCCAGAGTGAAGATTTGGGAGTAATTTATAAGGAAAGATTGGAATGGATGAGCTATGCAAGGGAGAGTGTGTGGGGAACGGAGAAGAAGGCTGGAGGGACCCATCAAGGATTGAGCTCAACCCCTTTATTTTCTGCTCCAGCTGTGCCCAGAGGGGATAGCTCACTGTCCTGTGTCTTCACGGCCCCAGCCTGCATCTGGCTTGCCCAGTGGATTGAGCAGGACCTACTGGAAGAATTTCCTTTGCAAACACCTCCAGTCTCAGGAGATCTAAACTACCCATTATGCCAAGATCCACACATGCTTCCCTGCTTGGCAGCCACCAAAGTAATTTTATTAATTTTTTTTATTAAATATTTTTCTTAATTTTTAAACAAAATATACCTCTATGTTCAATGTATGTTAGCATCCATAGTGGAAGTTATACAGGGCTCAGATACCAACCAGAAATGCATGTCCTCCATTACCACCACCTCCTCACCCCTCAGGCTACAGGGACATTTAGAAATGGGCATGTGTCAGATTTCAGATAGAAAGAACAATGAAGAAGCAGACTCAGAACAAGAAAAAAGGCAGAACAAGAACCCTCAGGGGTTCAGGACTTCCCAGAACTTTCCCTTTCAGACACCAGTACCAGAAGGAATGCCATCCTACTATGTTTTCTGTCCTTGCCACTATGCACTTGAGGGTCTCATCTCCCAAAAGACATCCCTCAATCCCAGCTTGAGAAGCAGGCCCTAAATTCCCAGCTTCCTACACCCCAGTAAGATACAGTGGGTGGGATCAGGGAGGGGGAGAAAAGATTCTGTAAAACAGAGTCTCTGTGCTATTAGGAAGAAGGAACAGATGCAACATTCACTGCAAATATTCAACGAGCTCTTAATGGGCACCCAGGACCCTGGGCAGAGTCAAGGACCAAAAGCCCTCAGTAACTCAGTTACAGAGGCACCCAGGAAGAACCAAATCAGTCAGAGCTTTTGGGAAGCAGTATGTAAACATCACAAAGTGTCCACAAGAAAAGCCTGTGCTCCTGGGAGGAAGTCACTTCAGAGTTGAGTTTCTAAATTAACTGTGTAGTGCCAGATATGATTTGACAAACACCATGGCCTCATTCACTGGGCCTCTTTCAAATTCTCATAGAATCTTCTGTCTCGGCAAACCTCTGAGTCTTTCCTGGAGGTGTTGAATCGGCCATGAAAATATAGCTTAGAAATCATTGTTGCCCTCCTCCAAGAACTAGTGGCTTCAGGAGTGCTGCTAGGATCTGGGACATCCTCCGGGCACTCTGGGAGCCCCATGCCCTGGGGAACAGGGCTCTACTGGAAGAAAAGAAGTTCATAGACCTTAAGGGATACAGGCCTTGAGGTCTCTGAGCCTGAGTGGAGGCCAGGTAGAGGGTGACCCTTCAATGCATAGGTTAGGCTTGTTATTTGGCACCACCATTTATAAACCCTTTATCTACCACTCAAATTCTCTCTTTCTCCAAAAGTGCCAGATTTTTTTTCTCTCTTGCTTCTTGCACTTCCCTCCCCCAAGGATCAAATGTCTCCCATCCTGTGAAGTTGTTCCTCAGCATGGGTAATTGTGCAGGTTAGGCACTGCACTCGTATCCCTCTCACTGCACAATGTCTTGCTCATGTTCACATCTAATTTCTTCTTACTCCCCTAGTTCCTCAAAGTCAAGGATGTGTCTTATTCTTATTCTGAGGCAGTTTTGCATGGTGGTTATGAGCAAAGGCTTGAGAATCATCAGATGCTGGTGGGCTCTGCCACCTAATGACTGAATGGCCTTTGGACTTGACTCAACCTCATTGAACCTCAAGTTCTCCATCTATAAAATAAGAAAACACCCTCCATATAGGACAGTGAGAGGATTAAGGAGATAGATGTATAAAGCAAGTGGTTAGTAATCAGTGGCTGTTGTTACTCATCTCGGAGCTCTTGCACACAGCATAGACCTGGCATGTAGTAAATGATTTTTTTTTTTTTTATGAAGGTAAACAGCTTAGTCTTGAAAACTTGGTGGATACATCTTTGCTCTGTATTGGGCACTTGGAACAGGTGAAAAGTCTATCAATTCTCCCCGCTATGCAGGGAGCACACAGGTTTTTGGGGTCCACTAGACATGTGACCCTGCCCACCAGCCTGCTTGGATGTACCATATAAGGTAGATGCCTGTCACCTATAGGCAACTTTGTTGTCTGACTTCCGTGGGGGCACAGCACGTTCTGTCTATGCATACTTGCCCTTGCTTTGCCTTGTTCTTTCTGAGCTTTGACAATAACCTTGAGAGGTTGATACTCTCATTCTCTCCATTTTATAGATGAAGAAACTGAGGTTCAAAATGCTGAAGCTCTTCCTGAAGGTCATACAGCTAGCTACTAGCTGTGTAGTCTCACATCCAGAAGATGTTGCTTTCCGCCTTTCAACACTGCCTTTTTCACTTGGAGAACAGAGTCACTAGGACCTCTGTAAGTCTCATCGTGACCAGCCCCAGCATGGCACACACTCCCTACCTGGTGTGGTTCCCGGGGATGAGGGACCTGGAGA
>NW_011889112.1:1553751-1554108 GCF_000151845.1 Pteropus vampyrus | reverse complement strand
AAGTTCCAGCCTATGAAAGTTCTTATCTTGGTCCCTTTACAGTACCTCTAGCTTTCCAAAAGTTTCCTTTTGTTTAGCTGGTTCACTTTAGAGAAATTATATAATCACTCAGCTCTTTCTTTACCTCCCTCCCTTTCCCCTTATTATTTTCTTCCCTTTCTCACCTTTTTTCTCTTTTATATTCCTATTCTCTCTCTCTCTCTCTCTCTCTCTCTCTCTCTCTCCCCATCCCTCCACCCCCTCTTTCTCTCCATCCCTCCTGGCCACCCACCCTTTCTTCTATATAGTGATTGAGTCAGGAAGGAGGAAAGTGTGGAGTATGTTTTTTTTTTGTTTGTTTGTTTGTTTTTTTGTTTT
>NW_011889112.1:1498845-1553701 GCF_000151845.1 Pteropus vampyrus | reverse complement strand
GCCACCCACCCTTTCTTCTATATAGTGATTGAGTCAGGAAGGAGGAAAGTGTGGAGTATGTTTTTTTTTTGTTTGTTTGTTTGTTTTTTTGTTTTTGCACCAGAGCTGTGGCTTCAAACCAATAGAGAAACTGCTTGGGAGAAAGAGACCTATAAGGATTTAGCACTTATCAAAGGCACATCAGCATCTGGGCAGTGAACTTCCTGTTTATACAGCTCTCCTTCTCTTGGGAGGCTCAGCTGAGCCTGGACAGCTGTGGCCTCGGCAAGCCGCCTAGATCCAAAGTCCAGGATCCTACCAGTTTGTGTTAGGCCCAGGCCTTATACTCTTGGCCTCCTGAAGTCCCCAGTGCCCACAGTTCCCCCCACCCCCACCCAGTGCTCCCCACACCTGAATGTTGGCTCCTGAAAGCACTCCTTGTGCATCTCCAGTCTCCCTCTATCAGAGGCAACATGTCAGAGTCCTGCACTCTTTAGGAACAGCTCCCATCTCTATTACCCACACTGTTCAGCAAATACCCAGGGGGCATAGCTGCCACCCACCCTTTCTTCTATATAGTGATTGAGTCAGGAAGGAGGAAAGTGTGGGACAGTGTTCTGAAATATTCTGACCTGAATATTTCACAAACAGGGAGTCCACAGAAGTTCCAGCCTATGAAAGTTCTTATCTTGGTCCCTTTACAGTACCTCTAGCTTTCCAAAAGTTTCCTTTTGTTTAGCTGGTTCACTTTAGAGAACTTCTCCTGCCCCCGCACCCCCACCACCCCCAACCCGCTGTCCTGGAGCAAAGATGCCTCATCTCTAAATTAGAAAGGCACCTGGAGAATCATTCACAGGTCCAGTTAGCGCATATTTATTAATTGTTCACCATTCTTCTAGGGCCCTGGTGATGTGGATAGAAAAAGATAAGGCTCTCTGCCCTTAGACATCTCTGTTCACAGACAAACAATGAATGAGATATTGCCAAATAATGATCAACAGTGTAGGGCTATTTAAATGGGTATAGAGTCAGGAGGTGATGAAGGGAGGGTGGTCGGACTGATGTGACCAGGAGAGGCCTCTCTTAAGGGGTTTCTTTAAGGTGGGGGCAAAGAGAGGACAACATGGGAAGATATGGGAGTCAGAGCTCCACGTAAGGGGAACAATCAGTGTGAATATCCTGAGGAGGGAACAAGCTGAGCTTGATTTGAGGGACAGAGAGAAGCAGTTAGGGAGGTGGATTGCAGGAGACTGTGATGGAGTGGTTTGATAAGCACTGGAAAGTAACCAAGGCAAAGCTTCTTGGGACTATGAGTTCTGTTTGAGTTTTATTCTCAACACATTCAAAAGCCATTGAAGAATCTTATTGAGAGAGAAAGGTGTGAATTACTCGGTGTTTGAAACTGGCTGCTGAACAAATGATGGACAGGCTGGTGCCATAGACAACATGCTGTTCTGCAGGCTTCATGCAACTGAGGCTGGGTCCTGAGCTACATGAAGGTAGCATATGTGGTCTCCTCAATTCTCCCTCTGACCTGGACCCTACATGAGCAGAAGAAAAAGCTGCTAGGCATGAATACAAATAGAGTGTGGCACGGTCTATGGAGCATCACTTTCCCTTGAGTACTATCCCAAAAGCCTCCCTTGCAAACATTTGCTCCTGCCCTATCTGGGGTGGATGAGGAAGAGGCTTTAGCTACGGGACATATAGCTTTAAGCTGATTTTTCTACCTTCATATCTGGTGAACCCCTTATGGTTGGCATCGAATGCACTGTGCTGATTCACAAAGTAATGAGTGGGACCCTGTGCAATGGTGAGCAGAGAGGTTAGGTGGACAATAAGGACAGGTGCCATTATAGAGAAACTATCCCTGTGTCCATGTAGGGGCTCAATGGGGGGACTCAGCTTGAATTCCATTCAGCAAAACAATCTCCCTAAGAACAAACATTAAAAACGACCCTAGAACCACACTGAGCCAGCCACAGAGCCCTCAGGTGACTGACAACAAGTCACTCATTCCAAATCAAGCATCTGGCTTGACAAACCAGAGCTCTGGAGACCTCATTAGAGAGATCATTCCTCCTCAGTCTTCAGATGGTAATACCTCTGTGAATGAGGAGATCTTTGAATGATTGCAGATGCTCAGCCTACAGATTTTCTGCCAACAGTGACAAATACATTGGCTTAAGAGTGTAGCCACGACAAGACAGAACAAAGTGGGCCTCAGGCAATTTGGACCTCACAACAGAGAGGGTGGACAGAATAGGGGCTGAAGGTCATGAGAGGAGCCCAGGCTGGACTGAGACAAAAAAAATACTCTCTTGTTACACTTGCCTTGTGAAAAATAAATTAGAAGTGGGTATACTGTCACGTACCTTACAGTACTAATTAATTGCTCTATATATGAAATACCAATTATGATGAGAATTTTCTCCATGTTTTGAGCACTTACTGGGTGCTAATCATGCTAAATATTTTAAACATATTATCTCAAAGAGTTCTCCCCACAGGTAATATTCTGCCAACAACAAGTTTGGGGCTCATAGAGGTTAGGTGACTTGTCTGAGGTCACATGGACTAAAGCCTGGCCTGGAGCCCAGGTCTGCCTATCTCCAAAGCCTGGGCTTGTAGCCTCCAAGCTTGAGCTTGATGCAGACTATGGAATTAAATCAGACTAAAGTTACAATGTTCTCACTACAGAGTGTGAATTGAGTTGTTCTCAGCAAATCCTTTGGCATCATCATAACACTGAGATAAACACCCTACCTTCCAGGTATTCTTATGCACAAATGCTGTAACTGGGTCAGCTTTGTATCCTTGTTGAGGTTGAAATATGGGCTCAGAGTGACCTAGGTCAAGGAGCAGAGCCTCCTGCCTATGAGTGTGCTGAATATTGTCTTTCCTTGTTCTTTATCTTTGCTGTTTATTTTTATTATAAGAGTGACAGGGGCTTGTTATGAGAAATGCAGACATTATTTAAGAATATAATCTGAAAATGTGAAAGTGAGTGTAGTAATCAGGGTTTCAGCAGAAAACAGATGGCATGCTCAAGTTAAGGTCATCTCAGAAGAATTTAATAAAGGGACTCCTTACAAAGGTGAAAGCAAGATACGGGGTTGCCTCCTCTTGAGAAGGGAGAGGGGAAGAAGCAGTCACCAGATGCAAAGTCAGGCGGCACTTCTGGACTGAGCCCCAACCTTCCATCTGCAGAAGTCTGAGTGACCTGGGCTGAAAGTTCCAGGGAATAAACATCCTGACCTTACCTTTCCTGCTTCCTCACTTCCTGTTGGTGATGCAGACAGTAGTGATGACCAGGTTTGACCCCAGGTTAGAGGTCAGAACCCAGAGAGTAAGATTGGATCTGGAGGATGACAAAAGATATTCTGCATAGTTCTCCCTCGAATCCCATCCCATAAAGTAACCTCTTTTGGTGGCATTGTCTCTACACACCATCTTAGGGATTGAGTCCCCCACAGCCTCTGTCTCCCACTCCCCATACCTAATTCCCTGAAGCTGGCTGCCCTCAAGTCCTGCAGGGAAGTGAGTGAACAGAATGAAGTCTGCTGAATATACTCAGAGGATCGCATTAACTGAATTAGAGCAATGGGGACATGAATGTGGGGTAAGAGGAGGCAGCAACAAAGAGGCTGAGTCCACAGTGATGGGCTGGGAAGTAGAGAAGAGGTGGGTACCCAGGTTGGAGCAGTAAATGGGCAGGATGTCTGTCCTGCCAAGCTCCAGGACTGGTCCCTACCTCCACCTCTGTCACCCTTGTCACCCCATCCACTTGCAAACCCTGCTTGCTCTCTCTATATCCATTGAAAGCTCAGCCAGGTGAAGCAACAGGCAATGGCAGATGTGATCAAGTGTGGAGGCTCAGAGGACTCTGGGAGAGCTATTAGAGAGCTTGAGTTTGATTTACTTTTTAAACAAGCCCTGTAGCCTTGCTGTTGGGTTAGATGCAGGGTGGGAGATGTGGAGCTGAGGAATCATGGGTAAACCTAAGTTTTTGGTTGGAACATCTGTGTGATACGTGAGATAGGAAAACTGAGAAAATATACCTGACCTGGGCAAAGGGGTTGTGAAAAGCAAGATTTTGGTTTTGTGCATAAAAAGTCTAAGATGCCTTTAATATCCAAGCAGGTAATTGAATAAATGAGTTTGAAACTCAGCTGAGAAGTCAGGATGAAAGATATACATGTAGGATTCTCAGCATCTGGACATCAGCACCTGGACCCCAGAGGTGCTCACCCCCAGGGTTTGAGTGGAATAATTTTCTCTCTCTCTCTCTCTCTCTCTCTCTCTCGTTCTCTCTCTCTTTTATTCTAGCAATCTGAGGACAGATAGAATAGGAAGCTTAGAAGGGGAAGACATACCTAATGCATCCAGGAAGCCATGTTTCTGGGCATTTGGTACAGAGCAAAGAGTGTGGAGAGAAATCAGAAAGAAAAGAGACTGGAAGCAACTTTCAATGTTGTTCCCTGGTACCTGGCCTATGCTCACTGCCAAGCCCCAGAAGGGGCAGTCTGGACCAGGGCCCCTCACCAGGACGCTTCAGGGCCAGCCTTGAGAAAGCGTGGGGACCAGCCCCACCCAGTCCCACAAAGCCCTTCATTCCACAAGATGAGAGAAAAGATGCTTCAAGGAGCCAGTGGGTCTGGGATCACAGGTAGTTTCCTTCAGTGATAAGAGCTGCTACCCCAGATTCTGACTGCAAAGACAATTGGAAGTCACCGGGGGTCAAAGACAAGGAAGGGCTTTTTTTTTTTTTTTATAGGGTCCTATGGCTAGCAACAGAAACAGGTTCAAATTTTAAACCTGGTGCCCAACTTCATGTGACCGTCCCACCTGAATTGGTTTTGTGGAGGGCTAGTAGAAATGGAAGGTGTCACAGGGCTTCCATCCTGGGGGACAAAACAGAGTTGAGAAGAGGAACTGGAGCATGAGCATGCTGAGAACAGTCCTGGCATGGTCTGCCATAGGCCAGGTACCAGGGAACACCATCCAAGAAAGTATTGGGGAGATGTTTAAATGAGAAACCAAGATGAAAACTCCCCTGGTTTTCACATCATCTGGATGATGCAGTCTTTACTACCAGGTGTGCTAAGACCAACCAGTAGAAGGTATGGCTGACCAAACACAGCTCCATTTAAGAGAGGATTTCACAATAATCAATGTTGGAAGAAATGTCCTGGATGCCCCTGGAAGAAAGGGAGCTCCCTACACCAGTGGGGAGGAATGTATGTGGAGTAGTGAGGATTAACAAGGGCTGTAGTAACACCCCAGAGATTGAGCACCTATTTCACTCTCGAAGTCTTGTGGTTCTTTTGCCCTATGGCCCCTGGGACATGGTCATCATCTGTACACCATCCAAAATGTTTAATAAGCCCTGATGCTTAAAGTCTCGAACACAGTCTCTCTCTTACTTTGTAGTCTTATTATCATGTCACCTGTTAGAAATTTGCTTGCTTAAGTCTCCCCAAACCTGATGATCCAGAAGCTTTGGAGGTGCAGCCAAGGAATCTGTGTCCTACAAAGCCTTCAGGCAATTTTGATAATCCCTCAAATTTGAGAACCACTATCCAGAGCAATGACTTCCCATCATAAGATTACTTACACAGCAAAAAATAGTACCATCCCCTGGACCCCACCCCCTAACTGATTTCACTGGTGACAGCCTAGGGATCAGGATCCTAAAGAACATCTCTGGCTAAGATCTCCACCCAGGCCTTATCCCAAGATCATACTGCTGCCTCTAGACTTGGCTTCGTGTCTCTGCTTTTCTATATTTCTTTTACTAAATCCATTTTTTGAATTTGCTTTTTTCTCTTTTCTTTTATCTACTGACTGAAAATAGATTAGGAAAATAATTTCCTTTCCAAACATTTATAGAGAAAAAA
Source organism: Pteropus vampyrus (assembly GCF_000151845.1). Lineage (NCBI taxonomy): Eukaryota > Metazoa > Chordata > Mammalia > Chiroptera > Pteropodidae > Pteropus > Pteropus vampyrus. The sequence goes on along the minus strand of NW_011889112.1, from coordinate 1,547,822 downwards.
GCGCTAAACAAGATAGATGCTTGTGAGCAAGTCCTTTGCCAGTTTTGCACAAGTACGTTCAAAATAGTATATTCCATTTTTCCTAATGCTTCAGTCAGTAGTCCTGGGAAGTTACAGAGTTTTATATTAAACTTGCTAATCTAAATTATTTTAAATAAAATAAATATGATAGTTTATGTAAATATAACATATATTAACATATATTGCAAATGTAACCACATGAAAGTGTTTAGAGAACTATTAGCTTGCCACATTATTCTAATTATGATAATTTGATCAATGCAAAATCCTCAGGGCATATAGGCAACAGCAACAAAACCCAGGCCCTGCATTGAAAATAGTTAACATGTGGCAGGTTTGCTGCCTTTTTTTTTTTGGCATAGTAAGTCAGATTTTGACCAAGGAGAAGGCAGACAAACTTGGATTTGGCTGCGTGATGAGAGAAGACTTCCAGAGAGAAAAGACTGTAGAATAGCCAGCTACCTTCAGAGGGTGTCCTAGCAGGGACAGCTGGGGTGTGATGTGGATAACACTGCCTGACTCTTAGAGCTAGCGGCCTGTGGGGAGGATGGACCACCAACACATGAGCAAAGGAATAAAGATGATGCAGAGGCCTGCTGATTATAAAGGAAATGGGGTGGAGCAGAAAGGGTTATCAGGGAGGCATCTCGGTGGACAGGAGGGTCCGGTTGAAGGATAAGGGGAGTCATGGGGAAAAAGGTATGGGAAAAAGCCTTGGGCAAGGAAAAGGTGCATTTGAGGAGCCTGGGGGAGGCAGGAGCAAGACAGCATGATTGAGGATGGAGACAGGAAATGGGATTGGAGAGGGGAACTATGGGAAGTTCTTGGAGGGTTTCACATAAAAGAATGGTACATACAGAACATTTTATTGAGTATCTACTGTGAGTTTACACTTTATTGAGCACAGGAAGGGAACTCAGAAGCAAGATGAGGCTGATCTTTCTACTCCAGAATCTAACACCTTGTTACCTCTAAGGTACTTTTCAATCTTTTATGAGGAAAGAAATTGATTGCATTTAAAATTCTAAAAAGTTCTAGACCATCAAAAAGTCTCTCTTCACATTGTTTAAAGCTAAATGTTTAGTATTATTTTATAAACATTGTTTTCCACCCATTTCAACTTTTGTTTGTTTGATTTTCTCCTCCAGACTCTCCTCAAATCTCCACATATCTCTTCACGATGGACTACCTCCACTGGCCATGTCCAAGAAGTCAGGAAGCTTTTGTGTTTCTGTTTCTGGGCTTTGGGAAGTGCAAGGTCTGGGAATCTGCCTTTCATTGCACTAAGCATCAGAGACATGGCCAAAGAGTTGCAAGTCAAGGCATGAGCTGCTCTCAAAGGCTGGCAACGCCCCCCTGGCTCATCCAATGTTTGAATTTGGCTGGGTCTCTGAGATGGGATTTCTCACAAGTGTCTTTAGTTCTTGACATGATTCCAAGCCCAAACCTGCTAAAGATGCCTCTTTCTGTCTCGTTTTGTTTCACTCTGATGCTGAATGATATGAACACGCGAACAAAAGTAATGGGAAAGGAACATTTCAGTGCTGGGAACATCATACATTTGTTCCATTTTAATCTGATTCCTGTAAAACAGCTCACAATGTATTGGGAGAAGAGGAGACAGAGTCTTATTTCTAAGCTGCATCGTCATTTCTGTACAGCCTTTTAAGCAGCCTCTAGGTGAGGACCATACTAAGAGGTGGGTGTGGGGGGAACCCCGGTGAGGATTTTGTCTGTTGTCTGTCTTATTTTACTTGGAAAGCATTTTTTTTTTTTAAATGGGAGACCATCTAGCTGCTGAGAGAAGGCATCTCTGTCTTGGTTACATTAGCATGAGGTATTGCTGGGGACGCCTGGCAGCACAGTTGGTAGAATGAATTTGCTGAAGCTGGAACAATTGGGAGTGAAGGATGAAAGTTGGGACTCCTAATAACGCATATGTTCAAAACTATGGATGAATCATCAGCAAAATTAAGAAATAGTGAAATCCAGATAAAAGATTTTCAGTTCACAGGTAAAGGAGAAAAAATGGTTTTCAAACCAAGTCCTTGGCAGCAGATTTATGACTGAATGTGCTCTGTGTGCCTCACAGGGATGGGTGGCTTTAAAGAGCCCCTGGGTCTGGGCCAGAGGCACCTTTGTCCCAAGCTTTCTGAAGCCACGGGTCAGGGATCTGCAGTGGATGGCAATTATATAACTTCAGGTGTTTGTTTGAATACTGAGTTCAACAAAAAATTAAAATTTCTTGCAATGAGTTATTGGTGGCCCCAGGATGGATATTTTGGATCTGGACATTACCATGAATCTGGGCAGAGCTGATGACACTTGCTGACAAACCAAGGGCCAAAGGGAACAGGCCTCAAAAACCCAGATGAGACATCTTAGCGAAGGGCCAAGTTAGGAGCTAGGGGAGCCCTGAAGATGGGTTTGAGAATCAGGCAGAGAGCAGTATGGGGATGGGAAAAGGAAAAGGAAGAAACGGGCTGAGCCCAGTGTCTGTGGATTTTGGGCCTGCGGACTCCTAAACTTTGACTTTATGAAAATGTCCTTTGGGTACTTCAAAAGCTCAGGCCACCCTGTCAGAAATGCATGGGGAGAAAGGCCTGGGGAAAAAGCCAAAGTGAGGAGACTTCAGTCCTTTTTCCCAACCTGGCCTCCAGCAAAGAAATACTCAACACAGACCACTGAAGTGACAAACATCACCAAGAGTGCTTAGCACTTCACAAAGATATAGGTTTGATTACAAATGGAAGACATGGAAGGCACCTCTGAAAAATGATGGCAAGATCTGCATGTTTACAGGTTCTGAGAGGCAAAGCCAGATAGAGGACCCCAACTTAGTACTGCACTCTGGCACTCAGGATATCCAGCCACAAAGACCTTATCACTAGCCTTCAAACCAAAACCATATAGAAATGGAGAGGATCAGGTCCAGGTCTACTACCAATCAATCCTGGGTAGTCCTGAGAAGTCACTCACTTTCTCTCTAGAATGTCAGGTTGATGGCATCATGCATCTGCCAGCTCTAATTCTGGCACCTAATCTACACTTGGAAAACATAAGCTGGCATCGTTTTCATGGTCTTTATTCCTGTTATTCTATCAGCCTCCACCTTGGCCCCCTCCTCCGTGCTGACTGGTCAAGGCAGGGTGAGTTCTCCCTTTTTCCAATTCAGGAATGCATTTGTTTTACCCAGCGTCCTGAGCCCATGGCTGTTCACAACTTGGGAGGTCTCAGCACTGTCACATCCACATAATTCATGAATGCCAGACTCTGTGCAAGTCTGAATCATGTTACCTTTGCACCCCAGGGCAGCCTCCAGCAGGTGGCATGGAAGTAAGTGTCCAGTGCCCCTTAAGCTCAAAGTTACTCCCTCAAGTCATCATAGCCCCTCCCTCCCTAATACCTCCCTTTTATTTCTGGATGGCTACACGTGAGACACGTAGGAAAGAGGGCTAACTAGTGATGCAAAGGGCTAAATAAAAAATGTGGAAACTCAAGGTTTTACTACTTTTACATACATCATTTTGGAAAGTGCTGTAACTTGACTGTTTTTTTCATCTGTAAAACAGAAATACCACCTCCCTTGCAGGGAGCACAGAGCATCAGTTAGTATGTGTTACATACCTGGCATGTGGAAAGATGCCATAAACTCTAGTTTGGTATCCTTACCTGCACTCAGGCACCAGTCCTGACCCACCTCTGAGGCAGTCCAGGGATGTCCCTTCTCCCGGCTCATGAGCTGCAGATAAGGGGTCACAGACAAGGAGACCAGAGCTCAGGGAGGCTAGAAGACTTGCCTGGGTCTCAGGTATAGTATTTGACAGGGTGGGCATTGAGTACAGGCTCAGTGACCATTCTCAACCTGTGGATTCTGAGCTTGCCTCTCCTAGGCCAGGCTCTCAGTCTTGTATCTGTAGGATGAGGAGCCTAAGGCCAAGCTGGAGATTCAGATGCCTTAGAAAGTGGCTCCAGGTTTAGGTGAAGAGAGGAGATGAGGGCCAGGGGAGGAAGTGGGGCATGGACTTGAGACTGAGGCTCAGGATCTCTTGGAGGGAGAAGAGGGGACAGAGGAGGAAGAGGGCGGGAAGGAACAGAATCTTTTGTCATTCTAAGGATGAGCTCAGCAGACTTCACAAACTCATTTATTTATTTATAAGGTGACCATATTATTAATCATTTAAACTAGGACATTCTGAGATAGAAAGGACACTGTTAGTCATTTTTCTGGGACAACAGGCAGATACTGGGATTATCCGGACATATCAGGGTACATGGTTACTCCATTATTTAAGGACATTGTAAAGATATCTGAATAACATCACTGATATCCTTTGTTGCACAGGGGATGATTCTCTTAGCGGGGAATCTTGGGATTCCATTCCTCTGCTTTCTGGGAGCCCAGGCTCCAGGCCCTTACCCCTTGAGTTTTCTCAGAGGCAGACCCAACACACAGGTTCATAAGGACCAGGCTTAGGGAGGTCAGCCGGGATCTCCATGAGTCCTGCCCTATTGGAACTGAGTTCCCTGAAGAGGTGCTGCAGCAGAGGCCTACTATCACCTAAAGACACAGGCCTTGGCAGCTGCAGGGAAAAGTGCCAGGTGAGTGAGATCTGTTTCATTATTATTTAAAAGCATGGAGCAAAGGCTATACCCTTCCTGGGATGGCTCACACCCCAGGCTTTTCCAGAGAGCACACAGATGAGCTTTGGAGTCAGATATCCTGCTCTTGGATGCATTGTTGCAGCATCGTATGCAGCGCCGGGCTCTCCCCTGGACCTTCGAGCCTCCAGTTCTTCCCTATGCCTAGGATCAGTGGCAACTTTTAAACACGTATTAGTCAGATGCTCTATTCTTGAACAACTAAGTCCGATGCTGATATAAGAGAACAGAACAGGATGGCCAAAATAAGGTAGTGATTGTAACCATGGTGTTTTGGTTCAGAAATATCATCATTTAATTGTAAAGCCTACAAGGCTTCAAGAAAGAATAAAACAGCCATTAGACATATACTGTAATTGTAAAATATGTCCTGATTTTGAGAACATTAGAATGTTTTTAAAACTCTTATTAAATCAAGGACATCTAGTGTTATCCTCTTCTTCTACTCAGGGAGGGTGAGTCACATTCATCATTGAGTTTTATGTACATAAGGGCAGAACACTTTTTTGACCAATCTACAATAAAAATCGCACTTGACATTATAAAACATTCACACACATAATTTTTACCCCTTAGTAGGTGTGACATATGTCAATGTTTTCCACACTCTTCTTTCTTTTCTATTTGATACTACTGCATTTTTTCCAGTTGCTGCTCTTGACAGGCTATACTGATTTCACAGCCTGAGTTTGTCCAGCAGTTCTTCTAGGTAGACTCTCATTTAAACTCCAGAAATACCCTTGGGCCACAAGGGCAGAACTGGAGCTTAGCTCACCTCTGCCTGGGTTACTGGTTTGCAAAGTGCAAGAACAGGTGGTTTGGTTCATTGAAGCCAAACAGCCCAGGATCAGATCTAGCCACCATATGTTCCAGCTCTGAGATATGGAGGATCCACAGCTGCCCTGGACTCAATCTCTGTGTCTATCACACAAAGAGGGCTGGTCTCTTGGAGTGTTGGGCAGATCGAAGACAACTGTGCCTGAGAAGTACCTTCATTGGCCTAGCAGTCACAGGCTGTCCTGGAAATATGAGCTGAATGGAAAGCACTTGACCAAGGCGTTTGTTTATCCCCACTGGTAACTTGTCCTGCTGACTCAAAGAACTGTGCAATGAATGCATTAGCTTCCAGTTCCCTTTGGTCGTCTGAGCAGGAGGGCAGGCCCACACAGCCCCTGGGCAGGTGTTCTCTCAGAAGAAGAGCTGGACAGAGCTGGTCCATGGCAGGCCTCATTCCCAGGTGTCAAGGCCCAGACATGGTGCTGGCGTCCCCATACTGGCCAGACGGAGAGCCACCTCCCTGAACCTTGAGAATGCCCAGAATGGTTGCTTCCTCATAGCCTACAAGCCCATGTGACCTGGGCTGATTGTCTCATGTTCAAGGAAATGTCTGAGAAGAGGCCAGAACAAGGAGAGCCTGTGGCTGCATCTGGCCTTCCAGACTAACAAAAACTGGTCACCCCTTTTCCTGAGCAACTTCCCCAGCTGCAGTACAGAGATCTGCTGCTGCTCTGGAAAGCTGAGCACAGCCATTGCTGCAGCCTATTCTTCCTGAGTTCTTGGCCCCTTCCTTTACCTCCTTCCCGGAGGGTTAGCCATCCTTCCCAAGTCTGGTTGTCAGCATCTACCTTTAGGCCAAGCAGAAACAGTCAGGTGGACTGAGCTCTTCACTTGGGCAGGGCAGTGAGAAAGGCATGAAAAACCCTAGAAGTAAGGTGGAGAATCCTAATAGCTAAGGGCTACTGTTTGGAGCCAAAGAGACCTAATTTGGAATCTCCATTCTGCCACTTCTCAGCTGGGTCCATTTGTGGAAGGATACAGTTTTGGTTTTCAGTAGCTGACCCCTGTTAATTGTTCTTTTCCACTTGGCAATGTCTCTGGAATCATGCTCCTCCAGGGCCCTGTCCAGCAGTCCACTGCCCTAAGTCAGGCCTGTCATGACTACAGAAATCTCATCCCAGGGACCTGCACTGGCTGTGGCTTTCCTGCCCCTGGACTCCGGCCCAGCACTGACCGCCCTATGATCTGCATAGAGAGTATGTACAGGTTCCTACATGAGGAAGTAACACTCAGAAGGAGGCGCCTCTGGGGAAAGGGATGATCCTTTCCTCCTCCCCCCTCCCCCAGTTTTATTGACAAATAATAGATACATATATATCACTGTATAAGTTTAAGGCATACAGCGCGATGGTTTGGCTTATATATATTGTAAAATGATTACCACCATAGGTTCAGCTTTTTTTCAGTTTTTTCCATATCTTGGCTATTGTAAATAATGCTGCTGTCAACATGGGGGTGAAGATAGTTTTTCAAGTTAGTGCTTTCATTTCCTTTAAATATATTCCCAGAAGTAGAATTGCTGGATCACATCGTAGTTCGATTTTTGATTTTTTGAGGAATCTCCATATTGTTTTCCATAGGGCTGCACCAATTTACATTTTTACCAACAGTGTACCAGGATTCCCCTTTTTCTACATCGACACTAGCACTTGTCATCTCTTGTCTTTTTAATAATATCACTTTGATAGGCATGAGGCGATATCTCATTGTGGTTTTAATTTACATTTCACTAATGATTAGTGGTGTTGAGCATTTTTTTCATATACCTATTGGCCTTTTGTATATCTTCTTTGGAGAAATGTCTATTCAGGTACCATTTTTTAATTGGGCCATTTGTTGTTTTGCTATTGAGTTGTATGAGTTCTTTATGTATTTTAGATATTAATTCCTTATTAGGTATATGGTTTATAAATATATTTTTTCGATTCCATAAGTGTCTTTTTACTTTGTTGATGATTTCTTTTGCTGTGCAGAAGCTTTTAAGTTTTATATAATCTCACTTGTTTATTTTTAATTTTGTGTGTGCTTTAGGTATCATTTGGTTGTGGCCTTATGTACATAAAGAAATGCACAATTTTATGAAACGAGTGTTGCTATCTTTATTTTAGAGATGACTAAAGAATGATTCCAAAAAATTTATTACCAAGACCAATATTAAGGAGCTTTATTCCTATGTTTGCTTCTAGGAGTTTAATGGTTTTAGGTCTTATATTTAAGATTTTAATCCATTTCGAGTTAATTTTTATGAGTGGTATAAATTATGGGTCCAGTTTCATTATTTTACATGTGAATATTTAATTATTCCAGCACCATTTATTGAAGAGATTGTCTTTTCTCCATTGAGTGTCCTTGGTGCCCTTGTCAAATATTAGTTGACTATATATGCTTGGGTTTATTTTGGGGCCCTCAGTTCTGTTCCACTGGTCTATTTATTTTTACGCTAGTATCATACTGTTTTGATGACTATAGCTTTATGTCATAGCTTGAAATCAGGAGGTTTAATGCTTCCTGTTTTGTTCTTCTTTCTCAGGATTTCGTTGACTATGTGAGGTATTTTGTGCTTTCATATAAATTTTACGAGTGTTTTTCTACTTTTGTAAAAAAAAATCTTTGGAATCTTGATAAGAATTGCATTGACTCTATAAATGGCTTTTGGTAGTATTGACTTTTTAACGATATTTATTCTTCCAGTCTATGAACATGGGATACCGTTCTATTTGTGTCTTCAATTTCTTTTATCAATGTCTTGTAGCTTTCTGAGTGGAGAGCTTTTACTTTCTTAGTTAAATTTATTCCTAATATTTTATTGTTTTTGATATTATTGTAAATGGGATCAACTTCTATATTTCTGTTTTAGAAAATTTGTTATTATTGTATAGAAATGCTACTGATTTTTGTATGTTAATTTTGTATCCTGCAACCTTACTGAATTCATTGATTATATCTAACAGATTTTTTTGGCGGAGTCTTCAGGATTTTCTATATATAAAATCATGTTATCTGAAAAGAGACATTTTACTCCTTTCTTTGAAATTCTGATACTTCTTTTTCTTGCTTGATTGCTCTAAGACTTCTAGTACTATGTTGAATAAGAATGGTGAGAGTGGGTACTTCTATATTCATCCTGATATTAGAGAAAAGACTATCTACTTCCACCATTAAGTATGATGTGAGAGGGACAATTCTTTAATCTTGGCTCACAGAAAATGAACAACTATCATTTTTCATGTTCTGGAGTCTCCAGCAGGGAGGGTCAGGGAATTCTAGAAAAGAGGCAGTGTGTGTGACCACAGATATATGAACACTGGAATAATATGAATTTGGGTCTAAATCATGACTTATCGGTGTGATCTTGAGTATGCAAACAAATGCATAACCTTGTGAGGTGAGCATTATTATCTTTATTTTAGAAATAAGTAAAGAAAGCTTTCAATATGTTAACATCCTGTTGATTTATTAAGCAATCATTAAAAAAAATGTTTCTTTAGTGCCTTCTATGTGCCAGACTCTAAGAATAATTAGTGAGCAAAACAGACCAAGTCCCTTTATTTCCACATAGTATTAACCCTTTTGTGTGGGAAAGCAGTCAATAAACAAGTAAACATGACAGGTGGTGCTATGGAGAAGAAGAGCAGAATAAGGTGGCCAGGAAATGCCAGCAGAGAGGAGGGGCTTCTGTACAGGATGGGAAAGTCTGCAAAGACTTTTCTGACAAGGTGATTACAAGCAGAGACTGGAAGAAGGGTGGGGGTAAACACGTGGTATCTAGGCGGAGGATACCTAGCACAAAAATCCTCTGTCAGGGATGGGCCTGGCCTGTTCAAGGGAGAGTAGGCCAGTGTGGCTGGAGCAGAGAGAGGGGTGAAGTCAAAAAGGTGACAGGAGCCAGCAGGTGTAGCTTCTGTTAGCCACTGTCTGGTATGAGTAGGGCTTATGTAGCTGAGCATGGTTGAGAGGGCTGCTGTTGAGAGGGCATCCCATGATACGAGGGTAAGCCAGCTTGGGGGGACAGTGCAGTGATTCAAGTAGGAGATAGCTGTGGCTTAGACTAAGATGGTAGCAATGAAAAGTGATTGGGTTCTAGATATATTTTGAAGGTAATTAATTGAGTTAATTAATGGTTTAGCTAGAAGTTGTGAGAGAAGAAATTAAATGAAAGATGACTATAATGTTTTAGCTTGAGCAACTAGAAGAAATTGACTTGTCATCTGCAGAAATGGGGATGATCAGGTTGGGGGGAAAAGTGAAAGTTAAGAGTTTCATTTTGCATGTGAGAAATCACAGAGGAGGAGCTGGGTGTACCAGCCTGGAGTCAGGAGAAAGATCACTTTGGGTTCCTTAGCTTTTCAAGGCCAAGGGAGTGAATGAGGCCACCTGCTGTGAAAGAAGAGCATCTAAGGGTTAAGCCATGTGGAATTTGTGTGTTTAGATGTCTGAAGGATGAAGAAGAAACAGCAAAGAGAAACAAGACAGTATAAAGCCACAGTCAAGAGCGGTCTCCTGAGAGCCAACAAGAAAATGTGTTTCAAGGATAATGATCAGTGATCCAAAGCATGCCGAGAAACTGAGTAAGCTGGGAAATGATCACTGACCATTGGATTTCCCCACAGGGCTCAGTAACAACCCTAACAAAAAGCAGTTCTAGTGGACTGAGTGGTAGAGTCAAAATCTGCTTGCAGTGGGTTTAAGAATGATAAGGAGAGAGGAGGATATAAAGTGGACAACTCTTTTGAGAAACTGTGATGAGAAGCAGAGAAATACTGCAGAAGCTGTGGGGAACATGAGGTAGAAGCATAGAATATAGGGATGTTTATTTATTTATTTTTGCTCTGTTTTTGATGGGAGATATTATAGCATGTTAGTGTGTTGACATATAGAGTAAAACAATTATGGTGCAAGAGATAGAGGAAAGTCAGGAGAGATGTCCTTGGGGAGGTGAGAAACAATGGGCTCCGCTTCCCAGTACAGGGCATCCAGGAGCACAGCGTTCCATGCGTGTGACAGCAGAGATGGTAGGTGCAGATTGGACAGGCGGTGGATGAGAGCTAAAGCCGATGGAAATCCCCTTCTAATTGCTCTGTTTTATTCTGACATAGAAGCCAAATCATCACTGAGAGTACTCAGGAAGAAAAGGATGGAGATTTTAAGAGAAGAAGTGTAGAATGAGCACCTAGGAGAAAGAGAAGCAAATAAGACAGATACGTGATAGGATCCAGCAGCAATGAGGAGCCACTTCTGGTTAGCGCCATGAATTCAAAGAGACCAGACAGCAGAGATGTATTTTTTCTGAGCTTCAATCAGCTGCAGAGGTGCAGGTGCAGTGTGGATTGAGTTAGATTTAATTGGGGATGGGTCGTACAGCAATGAGCAATTACTCCTTTTCACTACAAATCCAGGGCTCCTTCCATTTGGCCACCCAGTCCCTAAGCACCTCTTGCCATTCCACTCTCCCCTTCCTTTCACAGGAATAACAGAGGGTCAGGAGTGTAAGAGGCTTCATCTAGGGCTTCACTCTGCTTTGTTTCTGTTTGGTTTTGTGGGCCAAGAGTTAGACGTACCTCATTTGCTCTCAAATGTTAACTCTTGGAAACTTAGCAGAGCAACCTCCTTGAAATTTGAGAGTAGCTCCAGTGTCAAGTAGAAACATCAGGGTTTGGCTGTGGCTTGTCCGGAGGCTGCATTCCTAGGGCCTGTTGATGCCTCTCAACCTAAGAACAACTGCTTGCTCATCAAATGTTTGTCAAGCACCCACGATGACAGGCACTCTTCTAGGCACTGAGAAAAAAGCTCTGTTCCACAACAAGACATTATAGAGCTTATAGCCTGGCAGAGGGTGCCCTAGGGATGGATGTACCTAGAACTCCATTGTCCCGGTTTGTCGTTCTCATGTGATACACAGGCTGTGGAAAAACTTCCAATGCCCCTCCACATACCTGAGGCTGAGCTTGAGCTCTCTACAGGCTGACAATAGTCCAGTTGTCTAACCCATATTGGTGCTGGGCAAGTTGGGTTGGTGCAGGCGGTGCCTTCATGGAAGGAAGAGTGTATAGGCCCTAAACTGAATCTGTGCACATTTTTTGCAGGGAGGAGCTTAGGGAATGCCTCTGGGTTGTTTATCATTCCTAACAGAGAAGCAGACAAAGGTCTGAATGGTCTTTCCTTGGAGTTCAAGCTGAAGCCAAGGGAGAGAGACCAGAAAAGACCCTTGGGGACACTGGGGAGGGGAGGGTGGAGAGGAAGTCTCCAACTTAACTCATGTGTGCTCGCCCATGGCCCAGTCTCCTTGCTCCCCACCTGCCTTGCCCACTCTGCCTGCTTAATTGCCCCTAGTGATGGTAATTTAAGTGTTAATTAGTAGAAATCCTCATTTTAGCTGTGCAGCAGGATTTATTTAGAATACACAGACCCCAAGATCAGGGAGTGAAGTTGAACCACACAAGGGACCTTCCTAGCCACTCCTGTCCCCTGTGGGTGGCCACATCTCATCTCTAGGACAAATAGGTCTCTCATCCTCACTTCTCTTTCTGAATCTGTTTTATACAGTTGTAGCTTCCTCTACTTCTCTATTTCCCACTATCCACATTCCTGCATGCAAGGTTCTCAGTTGTAGGCACAGAGAACCCAGGAGGACCTGATGATGTCTGAATCATAGCTATGTTCTCCAGGGACAGAAAATTGGATTGGCCAGCCTGGGCCAGGCATCTGCACCATCCAATCAGTTGTGCTGAGGGGAGCCCCCTCATTGTACTTCCCAGCTGCCAGGATCCCATTCTCATGAGTGGTACAGTTCTCAGCTTCATTTGTGAGGTTTGTGCTCTACACAAGGGTGCAGTGAGGAGAGTGAGGGAGCTGAAATCCATCTCCCTCTGCCCTCACGCTTGGATCCTCATATGAGCTACATCCCTGGCAGAATAAGTTCTCATTTCTAACTCACAGCAAGACCTCACATGGGCTCTCAACTGCAGTCCTCATGGGTCAATGGATCACTCCAAAAGAATCTACTTCTCTTAGGTCTCAGCTTTGTCAGAGCTTCTTTTAGAAGCCCTTGATGGTATTCTAGCTTCTCTGACACCTCTCTTACATGATCCACACTTTAGGAATATGCTCACTTAATTGTAAGTTAGCCTGCCAGACTATAGGCTACATGAAATCAGAGAGCAAGCTGTCTTGCTCACCATAGTCTCCATATCACCTAGTACAGACATGCCAGGCATCGCAGATATTGGCTGACTAATGAGGGCCAGCAGCCAGGTAGAGCACAGTAGGCCAGCACTGTTCTGGATTTTTTGTTTGTTTGTTTCTATGACATCGTTGTGAAGAGTCAACGTCACTGAAAATTAACCCAGATGTTGTTAACTCCTACAAAGAAGCTTCTTTCTCTCCACCTGACAGCTGTGAGGGAGAAGCTCCAATTGAATCACTTGTACCTCCAGTTGGTGTCTAAGCTTTGCTAAGCATTTAAGTAGAGCAGTTGTGAACTGATTCCACCTCTGTGGACTACAGGGAACAGCAAGTGGAGAGAGGGAGCAAAATGGCTCCAGTCTAATCCTCATATCTCCTGATGATACTAAGCTTCAGTGTCATAGCTGGGGAGACTGAGACTCAGGGTAAGGAGTATGTCTCAAATCTCAGAGTGAGCAGAGAGACCAGGACTTAAGGACTGCTCTGCTAATCTCCACACCCGCACTTGTCTCAGGACACCACAATGCCTCTGTGGCCTCCTCTGACCCTTCTTTCTTCCTTCATTCCATCTGCAACATAGCAACCACATTGCCATCACCCTATACATAATGGGGAGGTTCTGAGCACAGCAGTGAGCTGGTCACATCTGGTCTTCCAGGCAAAAAGGTCCAGAGGACAGAATAATCTGTACTTAGATATTTGGGGTATTTGTATGGCCTCTCTTTCCAGCATAATTGACTGCAGACAAGAGAGAATGTGGTATAACCGTGTGAAATGGCTGACCTCTGTAAGGACAAAGCTCTGCCTGTCAGGCTCATCCCTGTCTGCAATGTCCACAACAGTGCTGGCTGGCAGTAGTTGAGAGAATCAGTGTCTGGCTTCCAGAAGGGCCCCTGCACAGGACAGAAAAGGTACAGGGTGCTGGGTCCTCAGCAGTGCCTTCAGAAACAGGGCCTCTGTTTTCTTCCCCTAAACCTGACAAGTACAGAGTAGAGAGAGATCTCCTACACCACAGCTCTCAGACAAATACTTGGGCCCTTGCACAAAACCATCCATCCTTTCTGGAGCAGAGGACCAGCTTGTGTTTACGTGGTTCCAGCAAAACCAAGTACAAGTGGAAAAAAGGGTATGCCTTTCCTAGCAAAGAATCAGTGGACTTAGAGAGGCAGGGAGGCCCCCAGAATTCTTGTTCATGTTTAGCATTACGATGGCCTGTTTTCAACTAACCACAGTAGCTAAGATTACACACCCCTCTGTCTAGGGTTTGAGGGAGAAAAACCAAGTCTGGAAAATTCAATTGGTAATACTAATTTCAACCTGTTGGCTGCTACATTTGAATACATGTCTTTATTAGGACAATTATAAGTGCATATACATCTTTTCATTGATATGACTTCAAAGTAGAAATTGTTTCTCAAAATGAGATGTTACTATTTTTTAAAAAAAGCAGACTGCATACAGGAAGCTGCCTTCTCCTGGACCATTTTCACATTATCTGGGAGATGCAATTCAAACAATACAAAATACAGTATTCATCACATTTAACACTGAATCCATCACTGCTCAGAGACTGAGAGTCCAGCGAGTTTTCAGAATAACAAGTTTTCTGTGTTATTTTCTTTTTTTAACTTGGCTATGTCAGTGGTCTGTTGAGCGGATGTGGATATTTCTAGGGAGCATTTCCCAAGAATAGGGTTCCCTCAGCATGGTTCAGGGGAGATGTATAGAGGGATCAGGACTCCACAGCTGCAAAAGGGTGTGACACCCGGGAAAGCTGATGAAGACCCAGTGAGGGAGCCTATGGTGATTATATCAGACCGTAGTCAGAAAAGGAAGATGAAATCTGATCCAATAGAAAGGCTTAGAAACTCTCTGGACTTCACACAGGGAGCACTGTAGCCTTTTGCTATGCAGGCCTTCTGCTCAGACAAGCAGAGAGCCTCTCCTGAGCCTCCTCGCTGGGGTCTCAGCACCTGGCAGAAGTGGGACAAAGAACAGTGCAAACAACACATGGCAGAGATTCGGATTCCAACAAACAGCATGTTTGTGAGCCCCAGTCCCTACAGTCGCCCCTCTCCCAGAGATGCAGAGGCTGGCAGTGGAGGACCACCTTGGAGGTTACAACAAGCCCAAGAGAAGCTCAGGTAGAGGCAGCTCTGGACCTGGAGAAACAGCTGGGTGACCCTTAATCACCTAATGCACTTGACCTGTATTTTGAAAGCAAGAGGGAGAGCCTTTTCCTTTGCAAATGACCTATTTAAATGCATATTTGCTTTAGGTAGGAAGTCTCCTTTTAGAAGCAGGTTGAAAGTAGAGAAATTGTTACACAAATAATTTTTCTTGCAGTTTCTACTCTTACCTATTTTTTTCTCCTATAGGGGAGAAACAGAAATGATTCTTTAACTGTAATCAGGATTCAGGGGCATATTTATTTCCTTGGAGTAACAGATTTAATGGTTCTGGTTCATGGATTCTAGAAAAAGATGCTTCCAAATTTTTCATGAGATTTTAAAATATCTTAGATTACCTGGAAAATGACCCTACCACTGAAAATTCAATAATTTCATGTATAATTCAGGAGCCCTATAGAGACAGGTTAATTTTAAAAGAAGGTTCTGTATCCCTTATAACTAATAAAGGTCTCCGATACTCTATTTTTTTCAATATAACATAGCTGTTTAGAGGACATGAATTTTTGGTTGATGAATTGGCCTTCTACCATAAAGATCAAATTTTAAGAAATATTTATAGAAATGCCTAACATGTTACTAATAACCCAAAGATTATTAAATATAAAGACACCTACAATTCAAGATAAATTTACTATACTATACTTTCTGCATGTTATTTGCAGTGTCTTGTCAATTGATATATTTCCTTATTTTATCCTTTTTTTTCTATTTTCTTAATTATAAAAATTTTACTGGGATCTTTAATCAAAGGGGAAAAATATTAGTGAGACCAAATGATAAACTAGCAAACAAATAAGCAAAAATGCAAAAAACCCTCAAGTGCCTACCTTTTTAAAAAGCAAAAATTTTAAGCTGTTTAATGTAATTCTAAAAAATGCCCTCATTAAAGGGAAATGCCCCAAACATCAGGGTTCTTAACCAACTTTAATAATGCTCCATCATTTTCTAAGAGGAACGCCTTGCTGGATGTCCTGGAAGCACAGGTAACAGCAGTAGCAGAGAAGGTCCAGGGTCCACTGTGCAAGGCAAAAGATGAGGGATTGCCAAATGGTGAAAAAAAAATGAGGTTAGATTTTAATCAGGAAGAAATACTCAGTATTGAATATTTTATGGATCAGGTTTTCCAAACCAAAAAAAGTTGAGAATTTTTTCTTGTTATTCCTGTCATTCCCAGAAAAATGCTGGGCTTGACACAACAAAGTTAAAGCACTCTATAGTTCTGAGGTATCAACATCAATGGAAACATTGAGGGTCAGTGTCCTCAGAGGTCAGTACTACTGCAACCTGAATTCCCTTGAGCTCTGTTGATCCACCATGGCTCTGTGATCAGTGGGGAACACAAAGTCATCCATTCAAAAATATCACAGCCCTAATCAGGGGCCCGGTCAGAGACCCTGAGGGGCATCTCCTCGCTCTCGGCCTCTGCATGCGTGGAACCCACAATACAGCACAGAGGACATTAGCTTTGAACAAAAACAGAGAATTGGACAACAGATAATATTCCAAACGACACAGATGTGCACAGCATTTCCAGGACCTGGTAACACAATATGTTTTGATTTGTTTCTTGGTGCTCAGTTTAAATTAAAGCTTTCATCTTGAGAGTTCTTTTCCAGGGTCATGGAGACAGTCTTGGATACACATGATGATGGATGAGAGAAAGAATGATGAGAAGAACGTGATGAGATGTAGAGGAGAGCTCGGGATGAAGGGTGCATCTTGCCCTATCCTGGCCTCACACTCCTGCCTGCCTTAGCTCAGGGAAGCCCTGTGATGCTCACTTAGAGGAAGGGTGGGCCTCCTGCCTGGCCCTCTGGAACCTAACCCTCCATTATCCCTTGTGGCTGCCTTCACTAGGGTTTGCCCATGCTGACTAGTCCTGATATCTCCTAGTGGCTGTCGGTCCCAGAACATGATAATGTAGGCAAGGCTCCCTCAGCCTGGGGTCCCAGCCTGTGCAGTTCAGGAATATAAAATTCAGGAACCCGTAGTCAGACCAGGGGCTCCATGGAAAACATATTATAATGTAAAATTATAATGGTTTTGTCTAAGTTCCTATCTGCCACCAGTGACATTAGATAATCGAGCTAAATGAAAATAAACAGAATATATTTTGCTACATAATCAAACAGTGAAAGTAAGGCAAACTGTGCAAAACAAAGCCCTGGGAAATGCATTCAGCCCCGCCCAGGCTGCATAAGGGAACTGTTGGGGGCCCTTCTTAACACTGTTTCAGACTCAGCTTCCTACTGTAAGGCTTCCTCAGGCGTCTGACCCAACCTGCGCCTCTCACATCTTGAACCTCCTGTTAACAAGAAGAGAGGGAGACACCATTAAGGCAAGTTCTCGCAGTGGCCAGGCCTCACGCTGAGACACTGAGCTCGTTCCAACAGTGCCCCCACTCCTAATCTCCAAATTCCAAATCACCATGGTGCTGCATCTCTCTTCAGAGGCCCTGGGTAGGGAAGGGTAGTAGGAGAGACGTCATGGCTGAAGCAGAGGAATGGATGGAAGGTAGGAAGCAGAGTGGACAGACTGATACAGCAAGCATGAAGCATGGCAGATGAATGAGGTCATGGAGCTAGCCAGGCACAGTGGTCACACACGACAGGGTGTACTATTTTCACCTAGTGTCGAAGCTAGGCCTGGCCTCACATGGAGCCCAGCCCAGGCTGTCAGCTCATCCAGGGCCTCAGCACCACCCACTGTTTCCACCCACCTCCCACAGTCACCCCAGGACCTCTCAGTGGCTTGGCCAGGGGTGGCCCAGGGACTGAGTACAGGGGTGGCCCTGCTCACCGCTCACCTGGCACAGATGCGTGAATATTGCCCAGCTGCAACCCACCATGGCATGGAGGTCCAGCTCTTCAGCTCTTCCCCAGTGACCCGGGATACTTCAGCAAGACTGGGGTTATGCTCATTTGTCAGATACAGCGAGGTCCAAGGCCAATGGAGTGATGTAATGCCAGGACAATGCTTTCCTGAATTTCCTAACATGAGGCCAGTTCTCTTAGTATCTGTACCCCCAACTGCCCCAGGATTGGTGGGAGGCATACAGAAAGCAGTTTGTCACTTCAGGGCAGCAACAGCTTGACTTACTGTTGCTGGAGGGCAGTCAGCTCTCCTTGGCATGTAGGACGAACCTGTCACCCTCTCTAGGCACAAAGACGGATGCTTCTACAGTGTGAGGAATGAAGGATAGTGGGGGTGGGGTGAGGGGTGGGGGGATAGCTCAGGTCTGACCTTCTCGCGGGTGCTTTTTTAAGTCTTAGGATTAGCCCAGTCAAGCTCCCATGGACCAGACCTGCTGTTGCTTCCTCAGAAAGTTACCACAGGCTTAGGCAGCCAAGGTAACATCTAGATGCCTTCAGAGGTGGGAGGGCAAGGTGAAGTGGGCCCCTACACACCCAGGAATAAGCCTGCTATCCCCATTGTTTGCAAGAGGGGCCCAGACTGGGAGAGTTAGACAGCTAAAAAGAATGGAAGTGGAGAACAAAAGGTCTTTGGCTGCAGGGGCCTACCAGGACACTTCGACAGCAGGGAAAGAAAGGCTGTAATGTTCTTAAGCTGCACTCACAAAGGAACACATTAGAGCATGTGTCCACAGAGCTATGTGACGCAGGTGATTATGACATGCAGGGACTTTGAGATGTCTTCTCCTGAAATCCATCTGCTCTGTCCTCCATCCACTTCATCTTTCTGGATCCATGGACTGAAATTATGACGAGGGGTCCAGGATGCAGAGTGTGTGTGTGTTTATGTGTAATGGGGGAACGGGGAGAAGAGTAGATATTTAAGGCAACCTTTTTCAAAGCACTACTGACATCAGGGCCTCCCTGTGATCCCTTTCCTTTCGGTATAAATTAGAGACTTAGCAAGAAATCTCAGAAGTAATTATGTAGGGAGGTGAGTAAGGAAAGTTTTAGAAACTAAACCATGTTCACTTTAGGCAGATATTTCCCATGAGTGAAGGCCTAGGAATCTGTGTCCTACAACCTAATTACACAGGGTCATGAAGACTCCAGCAAAAAAAGTGGGGAGGGGTTAGGCTAGGCATCCTGGAGCTGCAGGCCCTTCACGGATTTCCTCCATGTTGTCGGGGACCCGTATGAGGAATCTACAAAATGAATTAACCAGCAAGGGAGTTCCCTGAGAAGCACTTCCACATCTGCTCTCTGGGGATGCAGAGCTCATATCCACTCTCCCTGGCATGGTGTGTAGAAACCCACCCAAGCTTGGAGGTAAAGCTGTTCGCACAGTCCAAGGCCTAGGGAGGGGGTACTGAAGAAGTCCCACTCTAGGTGGTAGAGCAGTGGAGGGCCAAGCATGGACACTTGGGAAAAGGAGTCCTTTATCACCGGCAAATGTAATGGCCACAGCCAGTCCTGCCCAAGAAGGCCAGGATGGGCAGCACCAGCAGCAGCGAATGAGAGAGCATAGGACTCATGCCCCCTGCAGGCCAAGGCTCTGCTGGTGGTCTAGTAGGTTGCTCTGCACAGTAGCTAGGTGGCCACATGCTGGTATCAGATACAAGTTTCATAGCAGATCGTAAGTATGCAGAGCTATGTAAGCTCCAGAGTTATCAAGGGCCTTCTGAGAGGGAATGGAGGGCAGGGTGGGAGGCTTAGCAGTCCAGGGCAACGTTGGAGACCCCAGACACTCTAGATGGGGTCCTGAGCACGCAGTCCCTGTGTCCTAGACTCCAACTCCAGTCTCTGTACAACTACTTTCTTCATAACTTAGCAAACCAGGAAAGACCTTAATAAGCACATAAATGCAGGAGCCAGTGTGGCCACAGGTGTGGTAAAGTACTGCTCCCCTTTGGAAGTCTGAGCGGCCACCCAGGAGGCAGGGAGGTCTGCCCTGGAGGAGAATTAGAGCAAATTTACAAAGCACGGGGAGAGACAAGAGCAGAGTGCACTGTGGTCCATCTCGAGGTGGTAGATAACTAGTTTTTTCTTTTCTGAGCAGCCTTTCTCTTCTTCTGTCGCTTCTTTTTTCCTATCTTTTCTTTTTTCCCCACTTTTTCTTCTCTGTGCCCCCTTCGATAAAATTAGTAGAATCATTAATAATGAAGAAATAAACAAGAGTCTGTCTCAGTCTGCACAATATTTAACACTGGCCTGTGTTTCAGTTTCACTCTGTCTTCAGTCCCAGGCCTGGAGGTCCCTGGGCAAAACACTGTCCATCAGTATTTTATTAAAATAAGTTAGATATTTGCCCTGATTCAAAAAAAAATGTTATACGGGCTTCCACAAAACCTGGTATCAGCAATCTCCAATTTGCCAAGTTGACCCTGGCTCTAGCTATTGCCTGAGGCTTCCAGGGGGGAAAGGAATTCACATCTAAAAGGGTGTGAAGGCAGCCAGGGCCAGGCTGGACATGGTCCTCTATCTCACCCCAACCTGCTTTCCAGGGCTTTCTTCTTTCTCAATATAGAGCTGAACTCTCTGGCTTTATCTAAAGAATCTCTGCATTGCAAATCAAAGGAGACTGGAGGCTTAGGTTCAGGAGGCCATCTAGGAGAGGAGAAAGAAGGCGGCCCCACACCACCTCTCCTTTCTGGATGCCTGTGCACACCTGCTGGGAATGACTGGGATTGTTCTGGAGAGCGAGGGAGAGAGCTGGTTAGCAGAATTTTATTAGAGCAACTGGCTCATGACCATCACATTAAAATGATTCAGGCTGAATGGTATTTAATGATTTATGGAATAAGACTACCTGTTCCAGAGAAAGCTAGATATTAACCATGGGCTGGAATCATGGGATTTTTACATGGGAAAATGTGAGAGCTGGATATTACAAGGGTTGAGTCTCTAGAGATTACATGGGGATGTTAGGAGAACGAGGAGAAAGAATGGGAGAGGAATTAGTGAGTCGAGTATTATTCTTCAGAAAACTAGCACTGCTGCTTCCACTGGGTTAAAAAAAAAAAAGAGAGAGAGAGAGATGCAAAAACTTGAGGGATCTAAAGCGCCTAACCAGTAGGCTAGCTTATTTTCACAAAACTGGGAAATGTTTAAGAGTTCCGCGTCTAGCAACTAATGGAGTTTATTTCAGGTAAATAAATTCCCACATACAGTAGGATGTTTATACCATAATACAATTAGCATTTATTGCTAGTGCATATAATGTCACATTTGATACAATTTTAGTACAAGTGAAAAAATACACTGTGGCTAACATTAAAAGCTGTAATGTAATCACATTTCTGTCATATGTATTTCTTTACAAACTGCCAGTAGTTTAAGATAATAGAAAAATGTAACCTACTGACATCCATATGGCTCCATTTCAAATGTATGAATTGTTCAACTATAAATATATTCTGAAATACATTTGTTTTCTAAAGAAATGTTTAAAAATCGTGCACAAAAATATATTAAAAAAATGCCTTGCAAAAAGTTACAAATAGCACCAGGCCCATCTGTGGATCACATTTATGCGTGGAAATTTCATTGTGCCAACATTTCTGATTGCAACCTGAAACCCTGCTGTAGCTTCAGGAGCATGGGTTAGTGGCAAGAGGCTTGTTTTTTCATTTATTTTTTCACCTCAGATTTCAGAAACCTTGGTATTTGTACAGCCTTCATGGCACACACAGGCTTCAGGGACAATCACAGAAACCAAATCCTCAAAGCAAGCTCTCTGATTGAAAACTGCATTTGAATCTGCAAAGACTTGTCGTTCATGGGAAGGCAAAGACATGGTCTCCCATGCCCCAAGAGAAGGCCAGTCTCATTCTGGAGGAGCAGAGCAGATACTCACAGAGGGCCTGAGCAGGAGGGAGGGCAAAGGGAGGAGGGAGCTGCAGGGCAGGAGCCCAGTGACCATCCTCCTCCCTTGAGTGCATACAGAAATGAGAAGCAGAAGCAAGATTAAAGCATGCTCTTGGAGGCAGGGAGAGGCTAAGAATGTTTGGTAGGTCTCTGAGCACAGCCCCCAGTGGCAGTGGCTTCTACATGGAGCTCACAGGTACATTCACTGAGCTTGAAAGAGAAGATGCAGGTGGTGGCTAGCATAGTCGGTATCTGAAAGCCACCTTGAGCCTTCATTTCAGGAAGGGTGTACCCTGCGGGAGCTGCCCATAATCTTCCTCATGCCTTAGCGTCTGGAGGAGGGACACTTTTTTGAGCTCCATGCTTGGCTATCACCTGACTGTGCTCAGACTCCCCAGGGGAGAAGAGGTAAAACTTTAAAACAAACCAAATACAAATCTTGAAGTAATCACTGATTAAAAAAAATAATAATAATGAGAATGATGATGACTGTGATGATCATGAGGGAAGTGACTGGAGAGAAATGCTGTTTAGATAATACAATTTCTTAGAAAAACCCCAGTTATAAAATAGTCAATGTGCAAGGGTCCGGGGTGCAAATGAATATAAGCTGTGATATCGTACCATATGCCATAAATGCAATTGTGTATATGCTGGGCAAACCTCTTGCCCATTCCCAGGTCAATGCACTGCCCCATAGGCACACCTGGCCCTCATCATTCAGGCCTTCCTCCTCCCTGCACCTTTGCCTTTTCACCTTTCATACAGTTTTAGCTTTCCTCCAGTAGCTCTAGTGGAAAGTCCTTTTTGGCTGTTGTGCTTACTTGTTTAAAGCTTTCTCCAGGTATTCCTGAATCCACTTCAATTTTGGGTCAATGCACACTTGTCTGTTGTTATTCTTCAGCCTTGCCCTGCCAAAACAGAAGAAGAGACAATGTGCAGCTAAATAGGAGAAGGCACTGCTGTGAACTGTGCTGTGCATTTGTTCATCCGACACTCATGTCAGAACCTTTACTGGAGCCAAGTATCTGCTTGGCAGGCTCAGGTTCATGAGGAACTAAAGTGCACTAGTGAAACACAATGCTAGCAGTGTGGCAAGTTTTACAGCAGAGATACAGGAAGTGAAAAGGTCTTTAGGGGGCATACCACAAAGAATTCCCATAGCGATCATTTGAGCTGGACAGTGAAGAATAAGTAGGAGCTGGGCAAATGAAGTATGGCAGGGTGGGGGCAAAGCAAGAGCAAATACACCAGAGGGTAACAGCACACAGAGAGTGTGAAGGAAGAGTGGGAGACAGGATGCTCAAGAAGCCTGTAGACAGAAGTGGGACTTTATATGCATGATTATGGGAACTTGTGAGAATTTTAAACTGGAGAGTAACAGAGGCAGGTATTTATTTCGATGGACCATCTTAATAGTACATGGGAGACAGAATTAAGAGTAAGCCTGGAAGCAGGAAATCTGCAAAGAGGAACTGAAATAATCTAGGGGATGGGGAGAGGTGAGAGTGTAATGAGGGGAGGGCCAGTGCAGGTTAGGGGAGAGGTAGTGTAGATGCTTTGCCAGAAAATGGTTTTCAGAGAGATTTTACAAGTTTACTGAATGTTTCATCATTTCAATTGTTTTTCAAAAGTTCATACCACATCTTCCTCTCACTTCTCAAGTCCATTCACAGCCTCTCTGCCTAGAAACTCCTGGAGAAAGACCTGGACTTATCTTTGGATCCCTGTCCTTAAAGCCCTGGGTACGAGGTAATCTCAAGTAACTTGAGAACACTCCTGGCCAGCCACTCACAGGTGTATGAGGACAACTAAGGCCAGCACTGTGGCTCTGGGACACCCAGAGGAGTCTTCGCACAGCCTGCCTATTAAGTGAATGAGGTGTGTAGAGGGTTGTAGCTTGAAGCAAGGTGGACGGAAGTAAGTTCAAATCTGAGTACTACTGTTTATTGACTTTGTGTCTGCCCGGAGCTGAAAATTATAAAGTGCATTCCTAGGCAAGTGAATCAGCATAATCTGTACTGTAAAGCAGGCCAATGCTGTTAAATTCAATATCTGATAAAATATCATACCCCTCAAAGGACAGATAGTATTTTATTACAAGCAAAGTAAGTGAAAATACATTAATATTCTAATGCTCTGAAAAATTTGTAAATGACAAATCCATCAAGGCAGCAAAGCAAAAAAAAATCCATCAAGGCAAAAAAAAAAATTGAACCTAAAAGTTCGTGTTGGGTAAAAAAGTCTTTAGGAAGTTGCAGCTGCCATTCTAACTGCTGTGTCCCCAACTGTTTTTAGTACTGGGACTTTTCAGGAGGTGAGATCTCACCCAGGAGATGCCTAGCATCACCTCCCTGGCATCTAGACACACTAGGATGCTTACTGTGTGCAAGTATTGGTACATAGGAGCATTGGAGTGCCAAGCAATGGATAGTCACGTGTGGCTTTCTTGCACACCTTGCCCAGCCACCTGCACCAAAGCCCACAGATCTCTGTGTTTTATGCATGTGTGATTTTGGTTTGTCTCATTTCCTACAGGAATTAAATCAAATGTTAGCATTAGCAAAACCAAAAACAGATATGTTGTGTTTGAGAAAATGTAGTTAAGTGAGCTGATAATTTTGAGTTTTACCAAATGGTTAAAGATGACTTCAACTAAATTTGGGTTTTGTGAATTTGTGCTATGTAAGAAAGAATTAATTTAGAGTACCAAAGCCCTGAAACTGGCAGGACTGGCTAATTACTGAACTTGAGCACAAACTTTGATGAGGCCCATGTTTCTCCAGTCTGGAGATGTGTCCAAATATGCTGTTATTTCCTGTGCTGAAGGAAGTAAGCTTGGAAAGAAGAGACAAGGACTACAATGAGCATAGCAAGGCACCACAAGGGTCAGAATGGGTTTGGAAACTACTGCCTGGTGGTGTACTCAAATCTGCGCAGTATAACAACTGTCTCTAATTTTGCCAAGTTCAAGGCTGGAGACTTGGCATGTGTCTCTAGCTTTACCAAGTCTGCCAGTTAGATGTTACTGCACCCATTACATGTAATATTCCTGAGGGATGATGCTCCAACTTACACAATCTGAAGGGCACAGTTTGGAGTGTTGAGGATTTTGAGATGCTTGATGTTGGCCCTGGCAACATGGCTCTCGAAGAATCGGCAAGGACATCTGTAGCTCAGGCTGACCGGTTTTCCTGGAAGTGGTAATGAGAACAAAGCAACTTGTTATTATCTTGCCAGTCCTCGCAGATACACATGTATCTGGGTCTGCAGCTGGGGGAGAAGATGGTGGAATGACGGCCGGATGGAGAGCAGTGGGATGAGTCACAGTGCGTCCTGGCAAAGACTTTCTCCTTGGGTAGCACGGTGAGATCTGGTAGTCTCAGGCTCAACTTTGACAGGGCAAGAGGCCAAAAATACCTGTAGAGTGTGGGACCCTAGGAAGGAGGGTGGGGAAATTAAAATAAGAAGCCTTCGTCAGGTGTCTTAACATCTATGATGTTAATCATAGATGAGAACTGTTTCAGTCTAAGGAACTGAGGTTCCCAGTTACTCTTTGCAAAATTAACTCCTCCAGGGCCAACTGAGGAAGTCTTTCCTACACAGAGAGGAGGAATACAGAGGCTCCAGGTTCTCCTTCCTCTTCTAGTGTAGGCATCATCCAGGACACCATCACAGCTCGCCTGAGAATGCTGCCCTCCCCCACCTGCAATCTTCTTGCCTCATATTTACCTTAAGCCCAGGCAACCACAAAAGAATCCAGGCCGGCTTCCTACCTGGGAGTCCCCAGAAGGCAGGCCAAGGGCCCACTCTTTCCCCAGCACTCATGCAAAGGCATGGAGATTATCAAGGCTGGAGTCAAATGTGGCTTTCATTGCCTGTGCAAAGACCCTACAGCCTCCTAGATTGTATTACATCTTTGTTTGCTAATTCACCAATTTGCAAAATGCCATAATTGACACTCATTAGTGTAAATTAGCAAAGGGCTTCTGCAGAATCCACCCTCACCTTTAAGTCTAGAATTGCAAACCCTGGGGGGATGGGGAGGAGCTGGGATTTGTGAGGGGTTTTTTCCTGCAGATTTTATCCCAGCCCTACTTAATAACCTAAATTATTTGAATTTGTGGATTCTTTCATTAGGGATTAGATGTATGTCTGAGAATATTTAGTCCAGAATTTTTTTCTTTTTTCTTTTTTAAGTGCTCCTGTTTACAGAGCTCTCAGAAGCCTCCTGGTGGTTCTGAAGTTCTGCACTTTTGGGCAAGAGAACTGGGGAAACTGCAAGAAACCATGCAAGTGAGAGACTTCTTTTTTTTCCTAAAGGCTGCATTCAGTTGAGAGATGGCATGACCTGGGTACAGCAGCCTATTGAGCCACCAAGTCTGGGAGTGAAAAGCAGACCACCCCTCCTCCCCAAAACAAAATGCGACACCATTAAAAACAGAGGAAGAAAGCCTGACTCAGGGCACTCAGTTGACTCTGGTTGCTGGACGCCATCAGGGCAACCTTCACATGACCCCTCATCTAACTTCAGAAAATTTACATTAGGGCCTGACTTTAACAACTGCACCCAGCCCCTAAATGAGATGTCTGTATTGCTCTGTAACCAGATCACCTGGGAAAGCAGCCTCAGGGCTGGGGGCTGGACAGTCTGGGTAAAGGAGGAGACAGTCTCCCCTCTGAGTGTCCGCCTCCAGGTTTCTCTAGAATTCATGGGTCCTCCTGAGCTGAGCAGAAACTCGGCAGGTGGTGAGGCAGGATAGGCCTCAAACCCAGAGCAATAGGGAGCTGGAAGGTACATGATATGAATACTATAGTGAGTGGAGGCTGCTGCTCTCAGTGTCCAAGAAGCTGTTCTGGTTCCACTAACCACACAGTAAAGAACAGGCCATAAATGAGAGCCTACTCTGGACTCAAAACACAGGCTTTCTCTTTTTCTCCTCTTTCCCCTTTCATCCCCTGGTATTATCCATTCCTTCAAAGGCAACTCTTATTCCTGCTCCCAGGACCCAGTTGCCTTCCTATCAAGTGTGGAATTTCAAAAGGTTTTCTAAAGTGACAGAGCCACGAATGCCTTTACGAGAGAACTTAGCACTGTGTCCACCTGCTGTCCTTTCTTACAGCTTTTTTGTCAATATTATTAACTTTTCCAACTGTTTTGGATGTGACTCCATATACAGAAAAGATACCTGGTTAGCCCAGGTGTTACTGGGGGTTGGGACCTGGTGACCTTAGCTTTGTTTCAGAGCATTTACTAGAGAACCTTCCACTCTATAAAGAGACAGAAGCCCCAGCCACCCTCTCCACTCAGGCCTGGGAATGGGGCCTACCCTGAGTTTAACCCCTGGAGGCCCAGGCACTCAGGTGCCCAGCTATTTGGCTGAGGTTGGCCAGTGGAGTGAGGGCAGGAAGCTCTGAGCTTCAACAAGGGTGTCTCTGAAGTGCAGCTTTGGGACTCAGCATGGGTACACTGGCTCCAGGAGTTCAAAAAGTACATTCTGGCTTTGGCATGCAAGGAAAACCAGAGCAGCCTAGAGCCCGAGACTCTGCCCTGACCACTTGGCTGCCAAGAGAGCAAGCGACCAACCCTTCTCAGGGTCAGGAGCAGTGTGTAGATGTGCTACTCCAGGTAGCTGTGCCCAGGACTAAATGACCTGGATTCCCACATTCCAGGTCTTTCTGCAGCTCCCCAGGGGAGAAGGCAGCTAGAGGCTACATCATTTTCCCAGAGAGGTGCACAATGACACTTCCACTCTCGCTAGACTTCTCAATTATTAATACCAAAATCTGAGTGCCTCCATGACCTGTGGAGACACAGCTTAGCATACTTTTTCAGCTAGGAGAAAAATTCTAAACTGCCTTTGATCTGGTTCCTCTGCAGCTCTGACTGGCAACTTGCTACACTTTTAAAGAACACTTTCCGGAGATCAGCCAAGAACCCCTGTTAGCCCAGGGTCCCCTGTTTGGCCCAGTCCCATGCATGCTCACCTTACACACACTGGCCTCCCCACCATGGCCACCACCTGCCAGGATGTAGCAAGGATCCTCCCAGAACCCAGCCTAGTGCTCCAGGAGCTCTGGCCTTGAAAAGACCTCTGCTGCACCAAGAGCACTCCGTGTCCTTCAGCCTTTCCCAAAGTTTGTTGGAAACTTCACAGCCAAGAACAGAATAGGCAGCATGGCCTGACTAACATGATTTTGTTTTGTGTGTTCAGAGGCAACAGTTTATTTTGGTTTGCAGCAGCAGCAGCAGCAGCAGCAGCGGTGGTATCCTGTGACAGGACAGGGAGATAGATTCTCTTAAGCTTCAAAAGGAAAAAAAAAAAAAAAAAGCTCTTTCCCTCTCGGTGAAATGGGACACCACCTTGCCCAATGGCCTAAGAACTTGGCGAATAAACTTTGCTGCGGGGCTCATTCTGAGGTTGAGCACTAGCTTGGCTGGCTACAAAGGCGCCTGTTTAGCAGGTGTGTTTTGGAGGCTAGGGCACGCTCGATCTGTATGTGCTTCTAGGCGTCCTTAGGGTGACCCCTGGAAGAGGCAGGGAGGCCATGGCTGGATATGCGCCCAGGTACATGACTGCGGACCGTGGCGCTATGCAGAAGTATGGGCCGCGTGGGTGGCTCAAACTCGACAGATGCTCAGTACGCAAAGCCTGGCTGGGTGGCTGCAGAGTGAGGGGCCGCCACGCTGCTGAACCTGATCACACTGCCACCGCAAGCATGCCACGATGCAAGTCGGGCTTTGCAAAAGAGCTCTCTCCTACACCAACCGAGGATCCCATCTCCAGCACTGTGCGCAGCAGCACAGCCTCAGAGCCTATTCGTCTCTGGAAACCGAGCAAGGCGCGGGAAGGAGCTAGCTGTGGAGCGGGTGGGCAAGGGCCAGGGACCCGAGCCTCCCCCCGACCCCCGCCCCAGTGCCCACTCGGAACGCACTTTCAGCGTGTCCACCCAGTTCAGTTATCCTGCCAGATCTCTGTGCAGCCCGCTCTAGGTCTGGCGGTCGCTCCGTCGCCCCAGAGCCTGAGACCGGCTGCGGGGAGCAAAGCCTCAGTTACGTGGCGCTGCGCGTGGGGCTCTAGACGCCATACCACGAGAGCTTGCGCCCTGCGAAATGGGCTGCGTTGCCCTATGCAAAGCAGCGCAAACTGAGTTCGCTCAGGGTAGCAAGGGCGCAGGCACAGGAGCCGAGGCCCCGCACGGAACCCGGAGCCCGGAGCCCAAACCCTGCTCAGCCTCCGCCGCCGAGCGTACTCACCGTCGCTGAGGCAGAGCGCAGTCAGCACGAGGGCCAGCACGATGACAACCTTGGCATCCATGGCACGGGTGGGCGGCAGCGGGAGGATCGAGGCCGGATACCGAGTTGTGGCGGGTGCGGAGAGGGAAAGTGCGGCGGCAGAGAGAGCGCGTCTGGCGCTTTAGAGGCAAAGCAGTGGAGGAGGGGGAGGGGCGGCGAGAGGCGGCGAGGGGCGGGCCGCGCAGCGAGGGCCGGGTCTGGAGCCGAGTCCGGGAGGAGGCCAGGGGCTCTGACCAGTGTCCCCTCCCACAAGCTCGCTCCAACTGTCTCCTTCGTACCACCCCTCCTCCACTCCAGGGATACCCAAGGGGCTGCGGTGCTCTCAGTTCTTTGGACTTCGTGGGTTCCACTGGGCCCTGCTCTGTAAGCTTGACCGCAGTGAGAAGCCAAGCGGCGCAGTGAGGTTGGCCTGAAGTGTTGGATATTGTTCCTGTTGTCCAGATGGAGAACTTAAGTCCCATAGGCGAGAACTGAATGAGAACCAAGGAAAAGCAATGTCAGTCCTAGGGGTGAGGGCCGACTGGGAGGGTAACATGCAAGGTAGCTAAAAGCGTCCTGTTTTTGAAACGTAGGACCTCAATTTGACTACCAGCCCAGGCCCACTGTGCCATTGCCCCAAAGCTTGGCCTAAGAGCATACGAAATGGATCTTTGCAATCAGAGCAACTCCGATTCCAAGCCAACGCTATTGCTTACTAGTCAAGCCTCAGTTTTCTCAACTGTAAAACGGGGGCTCTAAATAGGATGCTGTGCCGCCAAAAGGAAACAAAAGCAGTTTCTTCCTAGGATCTTATTAAGTTTAACACTTTGTACCTCTGTTCTCTCAATTGTGAAATGGGCAAATTACAGTTCCCACCCCGCGGAGTAAAACCAGGGAATTGATTGAGACTTCCCTCGAAGTGCACCTCGAAGTGCTCAGTACTCCATAAATGGAAGCTAGAAATAACTGTAAACTTTAGTGTTTTCTCCCTCTCCCCAGTGAACGCCCTGCAAGACCCAAAATGCTGAGAGAACACCTCTTCTTCTCTCTCTGCCCACCCTGACAAGGCCCTTGATGTTGGCCTATCTGGTCCAGAGAACAGCAGAGAGGACCCGCGGTGGTGTCTAGCCCTCTTGGCAGGCCACTGCGCCCAACCTGAATACCCTGAGCAAGTTGGGGTGCAGCAGGCTGCCTGGGAGGCCCTGGTGAGAAGGGCTCCCTTTTGGGCCTCGCTAGTGTCTCCCACAGGAGGCTCCAGCCACCTCTCCTTACCCTTTTCTGTATAGCCAGTGTAGAGGATTCTGTCCTGGTGTTCATCCAAGGACAGGTTTCTGTCCCTGGGGAATACCGGAGTCTAGGCCAGACAAGGAGTGGGCTGGGCTTGCTGGGCCTGGGCTCCGTTGTTCCAGCTGGAGACCACCAAAGAGAGAGGTCAGCAGGAAACTGCAAGAGCTCCTGGACTCCCGCCATGGGGATGAGTGTCGTTTGTGTCTATTTTTCCAAAACTGCTTTCATGCTAGATTAGATGCACTGTGAAACTGCATTCTTTCTGCATTCATTCATTCACTCTGGGTGAACCCACTTGTGGGCCCTGGGCCTAGAGCGGGGAACCCCACTGACTTGGTTCCTGCCTGTGAAGAACTAACAACACAGTAGAGAAGACAGTTCTCAGGCAGTCCCCGAACTCCACTTCTTCGTGGGAGAGCTGGGGGCGATGGTGGTGGTGGTGGTGGCGGTGGTGGCGGCGGTGGCGGCGGCGGCGGCGGCGGCGGCGGCGGCGGCGGTGGTCTACAGTCTCGTAAGCCCTGGCGGGCTGCGGACTGTCAGCCAAAGAGCGGCGGCTGGGTTCGGGCGCCCTCTGGTGGTAAAGTCTCCCCACTTCTCCCCTCAACACCCTGGCGCCCTGTCCCAACCTCCCCCACACAATCCCCTCCTCCTGCCCTAGTCGTGGATACTGGTGGACTAAGAGCTCAGGCTCTCCCACATCCCTGTGAAGTCGGTTAAAGCTGTGGACTCCGCTGTAAATGGGACGGCCCGGACTTACGGATACTTCATGGAGTCCGGAGCCCGGCGGGAGCCGCGGAGAGCCTTGCCTGCAAGTCTGGCCAAAACAAATGTCAAAGCCTCTTGCTTGCTTCCTTCTTGCCACAAAATCAGGTTCTGCCCTAAGCCGAAGCCGAAGCCGAAGCCGAAGCCGAAGCCGAAGCCGGAGGGAGCCACTGGGAGGGACCTGGGTGGGCTGGGGCAGAGTAGAACCAGGGCCTTTTGCCTGATGGCGCTCTGAGACCCTAAGACTGACATTAGTATTGGACACATCAGAGCCTATTGCTTGCACCATTCATTTACTAAAATACTTATTGAGCATTTACTATGTGCCAGACACAGGCTAAGTTTTGAAATATTTTAGTAATGGAAGCACAATCCCCTTTCCAAACTCCTGTCCTCCTGGAGTTTGCAAGGGGGAGGGGGGGCGTGTTGGAGAAGGAGAGGAAAATGGCACTAAACATAAGTAATTAAGCCAGAATCTATAGAAGGTTGGAGGTCATTAAGTGCTATGGGAAAATAGAGCCATGGGAAAGGGAAGGAGTTAAGGTCTTAAATAGGTCTTAAATACGGTCTTAAATAAGGATTTGTATTTTAGGTAGACGAGCCAGTTTTTCAGTTGACGAGCTATTTAAATTTATAACTCTGTACAGGCCAATATTCTGGGGCCAGGGACCACCAGATTGTGCCTTTTTATCTTGGGCTCAGCCACAGGGGCACCTCCCAAATTCAGGGCAGCAGAGCCCACCGAGCTTTCTCCTGTCCTTTGCTTATACCACTATCTCTTCTTGAAAGACTCCACCTTTCTTTTCTTTCTCTTCCAGGGAGCTCCCTTCATCATCAACGCGCAAAGCAATGCCACCTTCCCTGTGAAATCTTCCAGATCTCCCACACCCAGCACTCAGAGAGTTGCTGCCCCTCAGGGATGCCTTAATCATGTGGAGTTCCATGTGGGAGGGAGGCAGTGGTCTGACCCTTGAGTTAAAAGGCAGGTAAGTGCATCTCCATGGCCCAATTGTGTGTTATCATCTCTAAACCCCTCTACCCTGTTCAGGCAGCTGCCCGTGGCCCTCTGCCCAGCTCCGGGTGTTGACATCTTCAGGATTCAGTAGGCAGGCTTTTGGAGAGGGACCTTAGTATATGGTCAAAGGTTTGCACCAAATTACTGTTTTTCAGTGTAACCAACAAGGTGACTTTAAGTGGTACTCTGAAAACATTATTTTTAAAAATATAGATTTACATATTTATTTTTTAAAGTAATAAGAAAAAAATATAAGTGGCACATTACAGCAGATATTTCAGATATTGCTCAAGATTAATTACATTTTTTAAATATATGATTTAAGTTTTAAAAAATAAGTAGATTTAAACTAACATAGCATGCAATGAGGATATATCAGAAATCAGACAGTGATACCAAAAGATTCAAAGTTTGAAAATGCTGCCTAAATAAAGAGCATTGTTTTTGTATTATTTGACATTTTCTTCACCTATTTAAACAAACCGTTTGGACCCAAAGCAGTAAAACAAAATCATGTGAGGGAAGGATGGCATCTTTTTCACTTTTGTCACCCATACGAGGTCAGAAAATGCTTGCTAAGGAGTGCTTAGATCCTAGGAACAGTATGGGGACATATGAGATCCTAATCCTCCCCCACCCTGGGTATCCATGTCCCTAATCACTCCAACTATCAGTTCTCCTTCTCCCAGCTTTGAGTGTGGCCAGAAGAGGCACAGCCAAGAGACAGCTGCATGTGCTTCACCTCACCACCCCACCTCTGCTCTCCTATGGTTCATGAGTTGGTGTCCTATCTTGGGACCCAGGAGATCCTGTGAGAAAGACAAATCCTCAGAGACTTTATGCTGTCATCTATGGAATGGGTATACTAGCTTTCAGGGTTGGTACTGGGATATACTAAGTATGAAATCACTTGGCACAGAGAGGGCCCTTAGGAAGGTATTTACATAGTACTTCAGCTTGCTTTCTCTGAATTTGTTTCTTACAAAGTCTGAACTTACAGAATAAGCCCTAATATCTCAGCTTTGAAGATAAGGAGCCCAAAGCTCAGAGTGATTGAAGGCCTTGGGTAACATGGCAGAGCTGGTCAGGGGCAAAGGCACAACTCTCTGGGACCAGCATCTCTGGATTCTGGAATATTAGCAAGGCTGTGGGAGCTTGTGCAGGTGACATAAGTCACCTCCATGACAGATGTCTAGGGTGCCTCTTCTTGGAGTCCTGTACCCAGAAGCTGTTGTGCTGGCTCTTTCCCTTGACTAGATCCCAAA
Source organism: Pteropus vampyrus (assembly GCF_000151845.1). Taxonomy (NCBI): domain Eukaryota; kingdom Metazoa; phylum Chordata; class Mammalia; order Chiroptera; family Pteropodidae; genus Pteropus; species Pteropus vampyrus. The sequence goes on along the minus strand of NW_011889112.1, from coordinate 1,514,544 downwards.
TTGGCCTCAAGAGCAAGTTCCACAAGCCCTAGACCATTACAGAGGGAAGGACCCCAGGGAGGCTGAGCCAGGGCTCCTACATGAAGGGCTCGGTGCTAGATCCTGGCTGGCTTTGGGACACGGCAAGCCCTAGGCGAACATGCACATCCAGCAAGCCAGATCTGTCTAAGGGGGCTGTGCTCAAAGGCTCTCCATCAACTGACACTCTTAAAGCAAGAGTGGTGTTTTCTGGGACATCCTTCAAGATCATGGTCCACCAGTGCTAATGTTCTAGGGAAAATCAGACTGAAGGGCCCTAAGAGTTCAGGGCTATGCCCCTAACCCCCACATCAGATCCCACAAACCAACTCGACTCTGCCTGAACCCCATCGGTAGAGTCAAGTCCTAACCCCACCCTTCTCTCCTGATATCCTTGCCTCTGGGCACATTGATCTCAGAACCTGGGGCTTCTTGAAAGTTTCCAGAATTGGAGCAGTCTTTTGCCCCTACCATAAACCCCTGTGATAGCAAGTATGAGCCCTGGGAGGATCCGTAACATTTACATAGTAGTTATTCAGTGTTGTACACCTTTCACTTCCTTTATCCTCACATCTACCTATGAGGTCGATTCAAAGTTAACCCCATTTCCCAGATTTGGGAGCTAAAATCACACAGCCACACTTCGGCAGAGCCAGGATTGAAATCAATTCCGCCTAGCTTCAGAGTAGGGCTATTTCTGATGAAGATAAAAGAGAGGGTTTGTCGCATAAAACACAGGACACTTAGTTAAATTTGAATTTCAGATAAACAATGAGTTTTTTTATTTTTTTATTTTATTTTTTAGTATGACTGTTTGCCAAATATTGCATGGGACATACTCATACTAAAAAGAATCACTTGTTGTTCATCTGAAATTCAAGTTTAACTAGGTGCCCAAGATTTTTATTTGCTGAATCTGGCAACCATCCTCCAGAGTCTACTCTCTTTCCAATGTAATGGAGCTCCTCTTTGTGGGCTTTCTGCCTGAGCCTTTGGAACATGTGGGCAGAGGGTGGGAAGGGTACTGGGAAGGCAAGTTCTGGAATCATACATTTTCTCAGTAAGGGGATTTATTCAGCTTTATTTCAACAGCGTTTTATTATGCTAGAAAGTGGTGCAGTAAAGCAGTACAGAGATGATCTTTTAAAACTCTCCTTTCTGCTATCAGCAGTTCAACACCACACTAGCTATTCTCAACCCTGACCTTCCAGAAATAGTCTGGTCATGTCTGGGTCAAGGAGACGCATCTCTAGCATTACCAGCCCTACTCTCCCTCTGGTAGGGGAGATGGATATGAAGCCCAGGCCCTGACATCTCTTCCTTCTGTTTTAGGCAGCATATACACTGTGTATGGCGGAAGAGGAGCAGCCATCATCCCAAGAATGAGCATTGCAAGAGCAGTATCCTGCTCCAGAGAGAACTGCAGATGAGGAAAGAGATCCAGAGCCATTGTGGTTCATGGAGGAGGAACTGGGCCTGCTGCCCGCACAGCTGGTTCCCTCGTCAGAGAAGCCAGGATTCCAGCCCTGCTGGTCTTCCTTGTTTAGAGGAGGGACTTGTACTTCTTTCTTCACCTGTGGCTGAGAGTCTGGAGCCTTGCTGCACAGATGCACTGGACAAGATCACACAATGAGGCTTTCAAAGCCAAGTGTAGGAAGGAAGGCTTTCAAGGCCAAGTGTAAAGGCTTTCAAGGCCAAGTGTAAAGGCAGGCCCCACTGGCAGCTTGGCCCAGGTGATGTAACTAAGGTGGGGAGGATTGCTCAGCACCTCTAAGGTACCCATCTCCCCACCCCAATGCTCAGAAGCAGACTGGGGAGGTTAAACAAATTGACTGTTAAAACATATTTTTGTTTGAGTATATTTTATCAAATAAAGAATTTGAAAATTAGGATTCTTTCCTTCCTCCCTCCCTTCTTCCTCTCTCTTCCTTTCTTCTTTTCTTTTTCCTTCCTTCCTTCCTTCCTTCCTTCCTTCCTTCCTTCCTTCCTTCCTTCCTTCCTTCCTTCCTTCCTGCCTGCCTTCCTTCCTGCCTTCCTGCCTTCCTTCCTTCCTTCTTTTCTTCTTTCTCATTTTTAGACAATGCAATCCGGAATGCTGAGTGAGAGTTTTGACCTCACTCATAAAGCTTACTGGTTTCCAACTTCCAGTAACCTTTCTTTTCTTACATCCCTAGAATGAAATTTCTGTTTGTAGCCAGGCTGATTGTTACTGCTGCTCCCTTTGTCTCTATAGAGTACCCAAGTTTTGCCTCAGTGCCTCAGAGCCCTAGGCTGTGTGATCAAGAGGTGCTATACTTCTTTCATAAATCTGCAGTCTAACCTTCTATCCATTCATCCACCCTTCCACCCACCCAGTCATTCATTTAGCCATTCTTCTATCCAACCACTCATCCATTTACCCAACAACCAACCTGTCCATTCATCCACCCATCCATTTGCCCATCCACCCACCAATCCATCCATCTATCTGTCCATCCATCTATCCGTCTGTCCATCCATCCATCCATCCATCCACCCACCCAAACACCCACCCACTCACTCATCCACCCACCCATCCATTTGGCTCTCCCCTCTAACCACTTCAAACCAATCATCTCCAGGTGCTCTAGCTCAGACTTATTTTACCCAGGAGCAGAAAAATATGTGTCCTACTTTCTGCACCACAGGGGAAGAATAATTATCAAGGGGCCCAAACCTTGAAACAGACAGGAATCTTTGCCCTTCTCCTCATTGAAGGAATGGCTTCTCTGAAGGGCAGGGAGAGCTTCTTGAGGAATGCCCACCCAGGCAGGAGCTGAAGAGAGCAATGTCCGAGCACTCTTCACTCCCTATTGCCCAACCCATGATTTTCTTTCATAGATTACAATAAAAGAAAAAGAAAAAAAAATAGCAAAACAAACCTTTATTTCTCTGTTTAATCCTCTGCATTTAATGAGTAGTTGTTAACATGACTGAAACCATGTGATGATTTTGCCAAATGGAAAAATCTCCCTTTGGGGAAATATAACAAATATTCAGGATAGAGAAAGGTGGTCATAAAAAGACATTACCCAGTTGTAAACATAGACGGGTGGTGGTGATGTATTACCCTGCCTCGGCAGCTTTCAACAAAGTTCTGAGATTCCAGGAGGAGTTCTGACCCGAGGCAATATTTACTTCTGCAGCTTCTTCAGCAGGTCATTGTGGGTATAATTCTGTCTACCAATCAACTGGAGTTGAGATTTTGAGCAGGAAGCCCAAACCCCAAGTGCTCATAACTCTGGAGGAGTCAGGCACTCCTGCCCAGAGTGTGCCAAGGAAAACATATTGTGCTGTCCTAGCCAAATGGTGTAAGGGTAATGGTAAGCCAGATGGTATATCCAGGCCATTATCAACTCAGATGGATAGCCTCAGTTTGCACCTGGGCCAACATCACCACTGGTTGGTACAGTTAGTTGTCAGCTATGATTTGTCTCAGAGCTCTCAGAAAGTTAGTTAGTTTGTTTGTTTGTTTTTTGTTTTGTTTGTTTGTTTGTTTTTTGATATGCCACTGTACAGAGATCATAGTCATAACTGTATGACCACCTCAATTTTGGTAGAAAGAGCCCTTTAGAACTGGCAAAGACCTAAAAGTCTGAAAGGAAATCAAAGCTTAACTTATAAGGATAGATACCTTTTTCCAAGGATCAAGAACCAAACTGACTCTGAGGTAGCCACATTTAGCCTGTAGTCCTATGTGAGGTGACAACCACAGTATGGCCAAATGTCAGACAGATTTGGATGGTTACATAGACAGGACACACCACCAGCTCATCTGGCTCCCCAACAGAATTGCAAGGTAAGTGGGCTCACTCCATTATTCAGATGCAGACACCCAGGCTTGAAGAATGAAGGGACTTCCCAACATGATGTGAACTGGCACTGCAGATTAGTCTCTGACTAAGGCTCATGGTAAGGCCTGTGTGTTCTCCTTCATGCCCCTGGTCTGAGTGTGGATGTGCTTGTCATTCGACTGCTTTAAACATGTAAGTGCAGACTCCTTCCTACCCCTTGGCCCACTGTGGGTACATTTAGTGGTGAGGTAGGGGTCTGTAACATCACAGTTAAGATCTGCCTGACAGCCCAGAGGAAGCAGTTTAATAATCCTATAGAACAGCTGACTGTGAATGCCAGAATGAGGCCTGGATCCCTTGGATCTGTGTCTGTGGCCTGTCATGGAGTCTGCAGGGCCTTGGAGGCCCAGGCTGTCTGAGAATTGCAGTGTGGGCCACAGGCTAGTGTGCTCCCAGTTTTTCATGCCCCCCAGCAAATTCTTGGGGGGCTCCAGGCATGGCTCTCTGGGCTCCTGAAGAGGCCCTCCATCATCCCTGTCCTGGCAGATACCAAATATTCATAGCTAAAGTCATGGTTTGACAGTCAGAGAAGCTGGAAGAGGGGCAGGATCTGCTCTTCCCACGTGGTGGAGAGAGAAACTCCGAGGGTGACACTTTTCTGTTCTGTATAAGCACAGGGAATGTCAGCATTTGTTATTATATATTTTTAAATGTTTGCCTTCTTCTCAATTTACAGCCTTTGTTGGTTCACCAGGCAACAATTATGCATTTCTCCCTCCCACTGAACGGGGTTCTCATCCCCATTTTGCCCATGAGGAATCCAGTACTCAAAGATCTAGGAGGTCCCTTAGGTGATGGATGGAAATGTGTGGTTCTGGGGGTTGTCACACCCTCAGCAGCATGATTTCTAAAGGTTGATGTAGATGTTGAGAAGGTTGGAAGTGTCATCAGAAAGGAACATCTCATTCAGGGGTAGATTTGACTTTAGCAAGACAATAGAAAAACAATTTACTCCTAACAGTCACTGCCTGGCTCCTGCAGACTCCCTGTGGTTCTTAAGCTCCCTCAATCTCAACGTGATCTTTTCAGGCAGATGTCTGCACACAACTGGCTCCTGGGTCAGACCTGATGTCAAGGAAAATATGTTTTGAGCCCCTACTGCTCACCAATACCCTCTTTCTTCTTCCAGCTTGGCTCCTTAACAAGTTCTTAAATGGGAGTTTGTTTTCTGTAAGCTCCAACCACTCGAATTTGGGCAATCATGAGAACCAATCTGCCTGCAGGCCTAGGACCCATGTGAGAGAGGAGCAAAGATAAATTGGTTTCTTTACCTAGGATCAACTCTCCATTAGCATTAGCGGGGGGAAAGAGGGAGGTAGAAAAAGACAGGGAGAAAGGCAGGGCCTGAGAGGAGGTACAGGGAGGGAACTGTTTTCTATGAGTGACATCTCAGTTGGAGGAAGCGGATGTTATGTCATTCTGCCTTGCTGGAGCAAGCCTCTGATTCCAGGACCTCAGGGAGAGCAGTGAGGGCAAGGGTGGGCCGTCACCTGCTCCACCCTCTATCCTTGAACGAGTACAGTCATCTCCCTCCCAGGTGCAGAATTGAGACCCTCTTCTTTCCTTCCCCAACTCAGCCAGCCCAGATATGTGCCTTTTCTTACTCCCAGAGTACATCTGGGGCCAGGAGGTAGCTTAGGCTGTGAACAGCTGGATCGATTCTGGGAATGACAGTGTACCAAAAAAAAAAAAAAAAAAAAAAGAACTTGTTTATTAAGGCAGAAATGTTCCATGTATGCAGAATTCAGCCTTTATCACCTCAGGCTGCCAGATGGTAGATGTATTTAGTTTACAGATAAGAAAAAGGAAAAAACTGCACTGGACAGAGAGCCACCTATCAGAATGAACAGTGGACTGACTACTCCCCACTTCAGGCTCAAAAGGACATGATCCAAGCCCAGAGAGGAAGGGTGCTAGTGAGTAGCAGCATCCAATGTGCCCCAGGAAAGAGTGTTAACCTCCCTAACTTGCCCCCGTTAACCCCTCAACGGGCCTGGGAACGTAGTGTCCACAGCAGGACTGAGTAAACTGCTTAGTTGATGTGTAGTTCAACACAGATCAATGCCAAGGAAGAAAGGGATACACTCAGCATCTCAGCCAGCCACAATCTACACCCAACACTTGGCCTCTTGGACAGAACCTATTGGCTTATGTGGCTGCAGATTTCAGATGTTTTGGAGCCCAGCATGGGTGTGAGCCCCACATTTTCTGCCTCTGGCAAGTTGGCTCAGAGGGTGGGTTAATGGTGAGAAAGGCCAACCAGTAGTCATGTAAGGATCTATGCTCCTTTCTAGCAAGCCCTTGCCTCCTGAAGATCTGTTTGGGAAAAGGATCAGTAAGACATGTCCACTCTTAACTTTGGGTGCTCAAAAGCCTCCCTCTCAGTACTCCACACATTTGCTTTCACTGAGTGACCACATAAACCAAGTCATCTTGTCAATGCCACATCTCCAATCCCAGCAATCACACCTTAGCACTAGGACTGTCCCTTCTAGTCTCCGGTGCCATCCTGGCTGTCTCTTGCCTCCACTTTGCCCTACAGTTGTGAGGAGACACTCACTCTCCAATGATCACCTGAGCTCTTCTTCATTCCCTTTCAGGAGATGACTGGAGAGCCTGGAAGCAGCTGACCCTGAAAGATACAGCTTTCATGCAGAAGTCAGAGTGGACAACCCAAACTTCTCAAAGTTTTTCTACTGCCTAGAGGGGAAGTCCTTGGAGCCTACCTGGTGCCTGCATGTGTTTTCACATCCTTCTGTTGCAAACAAGGAGACTGGGGCTCAGGGATATTGTCAGTGGTAAATGGAAAAGATGAGATTTGAACTCACACTCAACCACAGACCCTGGGCTCTCCCTTTCTTTGTGCTGCACAAACACTCTCAAAGACCATCTCAGTGTACTGTGCCTGGGGTCTTGAGTTACAACAAGAATATGCAGGTATCCCGGGAGAGGAACAGGGGAAGGGGTGGAAAGTGTAAGAGAGGCAAATCTCAAGGGCACTTTGAACAGCTGAACTTGAGCAAAATGTTGAAGATTGCAAAGGTCTAAAGAGTGGAGAGAAGGTAGGTGGGTGGAGGGAGAGGGTTGGGAGAGCGAAGGAGACAGTAAGGACACTGGGGGGCTTTTGGGGGCAGCAAAGAGCATGATTTGGTGGTATAGCAGATGCATAAAAGGAAATCGTAGGGTTAAGCAGTGAAGTCAGGTTTTGACCAGGTCACAGAGACCTTGAGTGCCTGACCAAAGAGTATGGAAAAATTCTTCAGTCCTCAGTATCCCTTTCTTTCTAGCTGGTGGGCACAAGTGTATTTACATCTGCAGGAAATGGTAACACTCCTCTCTTTCACCAGAGTCCCCACTTCACAATGCCACTGCTCCAGAGGGCATCTTAGGAGTCCCAGGATATCCAGCTCCACTCTTTCATGTTCAGGCGCCATAGCTATTTGAGGACTTGCTGACACAGGTCATACTGCTGAGACCAACATTAAAATCACCATCAGTGCCATTGACTGAGCCCCATACTTCTCAAGGTGCCCATTTTCTAGTTATCAAGGCAGAACTTGTACTCTTCCCTGTGCAATGCAAAGCGGGCCCCTCTTTCTCATCTGTGCCACACTCTGCCACCAAATGACATGCCCCACAGAGCTTCCATTTGCTTGTAGCACTACCTTTGGCTGTCTCAAAGTCATACAGAGGATCTGGCCCAGGAACCGGCATGCCTCCTACAGGCCTCTCATTCTTCCACCTACGTGTTAATTTCACATTGCTCTTCTCTCCAGACTCACGCTCAGCCATCTGATGTCAGCCAGTCACACTCTGGCAGAACATTCCGAAGCGTGGCTTGAAGCTTTATAGTTGGACCCACTGCAACTCAGCTAGGAATGCTGCTGCATTCTGGAGGCAAGAGGAAACCCCTGAGAAGATTTGAGCCCAGAACCATTGGAATCAGAGATTATGTCTTTTATCTATATATTTTTTTAACATGCAAAAAGTACTCCCAAGGTTGATACCTGTGGGAAAAAAGAAAGCAGTATTGGACAGAGGGAGAAGTTGAGCTGTAATACGGCTTTAAAAGGGTCCTAGTTAATTTCATGGGAGCCTTGACTCTGAGGGAACAGAACCATCATGCTGCCACCAGATGAGTTTCTGAGAAGAGGCATGTCTGTGGAAAAGGCAGCCCTCTCCAGCAGAGGTCAGGTGGCCATCAGCTAGTGGCATTCCCAGTGCTTGGGAGAAACAAGTCCTTCTGGCCCAAAGGGGGACCTGGTGACCCATCACAGCATCTACTACAGTCTACCCCTTGCCCTGCCGAGCCATATATCAGAAAGGATTTTCTGTTAGAAGGTGAACTTGGCCAGTTAAGGTGCTGGACATGGACTGGCAGAGGAACCCATGCACACAGGAGGCTCCCAGTTGTGGACAGCCAGCTTGGATAAGCTGGGTGTATGGGACCTCTGTGAAATCTTAAGATATCCAGTAGAGTTTCATGGGACATCTTTCAGATTGATGATTTGGCCTAGTTTTAAATGAAATGTACTTTTAAGAAACTTTTATAATGGAAACAGTAGGAATATAAAAATTCCAATAGCTTGTTAGAGCAAAATGTCTTCAAACCTTTTGTTAGGATTTTTACATTAATAAATTTTTACAGTCATAAGTGACTAAAATCCAAATGAATTAACTCAGGTTAAGGTGGAGGAATTCACTAGTTCAAGGAAGAGAAGAGTGGACTTGCCTTAGGGAAGGCTAGAACTTCCTTTCTCTCCCTTTCTCTCTACTTCTCCATATTTGAAGTAGGAGAGGAGCAGTTGTTCCATAGACAGACTATGATTTTCCTCTTATATTTTACCCCTGGCTTTGGCTTTGAGGCACATGGGGGCTTCAGCAGGGCTCCTGAGCAGGAAGAGAGGAGTCCTTGAGTCCCTGGCAGTCCACCCAGCCCCAGTTACCCAATTAAAGTTCAGACCTTCGTGATCTTGTTGACAAAGGCTCCTCCAGGGTGCATCTAGGTTGTGTGGCTGCTGTTCTGATCCTGCTGAAGGGTCCTTGCATTTTAATCCCTCCCCTCTTCATACCCCAGCTACTGGGATGTAGATAAAGGCAAGGTCCAGGGACTGATCTAGTAAGAGCAGGAGCAGGGAGCTGGCAAGTTCAGAATCTGATCTAGGCTCTCACAACTGGCTTTTTCTCCTTCTTTATTCCTTACTATTGGATTTTTTTTTTTAAACCTGGTCAGAAGCAATAATGTCCTTCCTTTGGGTCATATGACATGGCAAGGCCCATGGGCAAAGGGCAACATTGGGGGAACTCACATGGTTGCTTTATGAATTTTGGATTTCCAGGTCCACACAGGTCTCTTAATCCTGTGCTCACAGTAGACAGTGCTAGGCAAAGAAGGGAAGAGTGGATTTGCCTTAGGGAAGTCCTCCAGTCACCAGGTGACCCAAGAGCCAGTCACTAGGTGACCCAAGAGCCAGGTATGAGCATTGCCAACATTCACACGGCATGCCAGTAAGTCCACAGGGTGACCATTCTCTTCTGCTTACCACAGTCTTTTAATATCAGTGGGATACTTTAGTGCATGAAACACAGTAGTAGAAAGGAATGAGGAGTTTATCTTAGATTAGGTTTATTGAGCATCTACTATATGTTGGTATGCTCCTGGGAAATAAGCATACGTTACCTACTTTAACTGACACACAAACTCTATGAAGCAGGCAATTTTATTACCATTAGTTAACCTAAGAAAGAAATGGTCTTAAGAGGCATTATTAACTTGCCCAACCCTAGAGCTAGTGAGTGGCCAGGTTTAAAATCTGGGGCTGTCTGATTGAAGCCTGTGAGAGCCACACTTCCTGTTTCTATCAGACAGCAGCTCCACCTGCTGTGTTTCAGGAAAAGTCACTTAATGGTGTTGAGCCTCTGTGCCAGGGTCCTTGTTTACAAACAGGGCTAATCAAAGCCTTTTGCTGAAAGGAATAAATATATGTGAAAGTGTTCTGTAAACTGGGAAGTGGTTGTACTTTGCATAGTGCATGATTGTTACCATCTTAGCTGGTCACTACACAGCACTATTGAAGTTACCAGGGCAAATCTGCTTGCTTGTATTCTATTTATTTAAAGGCCCTCTGATACAGGAAATAAAGTGGACCACTGACCCCTCATCCCACTAATGCAGCACCTATTTCATCTACAGGCAGGCGGTTTTGCAGAGGAGGCTCTGAAAGTGAGGCTCAGAGGTGCACTAGACCTCAGGATCACTGGAGTACAGCCTCTGCTCTACTGGTGTTCATACCTTAATGCCCAGTGGATGTGAAGCAAGGAGAACCCTTCTGTAAGGCCACTCCAAGAAGTGCTTGTTAAATGGACTGAGGGCTACATGTAGGGGGAGAGAATGGTGACTTGTTCAAGTAAGTAAGCCTGGGGAGGGAATTCAACCCAGGCCTCCTGAGGATTAGTGAGGTCAGATTTGACCAGGATAGCCGTTAAAATAGAGGGAGCTTATTCCCAAACCCCATGGCCTTTTTATCAACCTTGGTGAAGGGCCTGAGCAGAAGTCCTGCCCCATCTTCCAATCTGCATACACCAAGAACTCAGAGACCTTACCAGAGGCTTCTCCATCTTGATGGGGCCTGAGAAGCACGCGTTTACTTATTTCTCCTTAAAGGAAGGCAGAGCTTAGGCACACTTCAAGGTAGATGTTTCTGTTTGTTTCTTCCCCAAGAAAAGCACAGCTAAAAGCACCGAGACATTCTACACTCTCTTTTCAAGGTCCATTAATAAAGAGCCTGGGGCCAAATTGTGAACTCCCTAACTGCCAAAGCCAGCAGAGTGAGGGCTGCATTAAGAAGTTTCAGCAAAATGCTTCTCGGTTCCTAAATTCATACCAGATGAGTTCCAGCAGATTAAAGTTATTACAATAAAGCCCCAGGGAATTAATCATGTTCTGCCTGTAACCCTAGCTTACCTCTCATTCACACAAATCACTTTCTTTAGGGCCTTGAGGATGATGCAGAATCCATGCAGTTAAACGTGGCAAAAAGCAGAGAGACAGGAGGAGAAGGATAATGTCACAGCTTGGATGGGTACAGATGACCCTGTGGTGGTCCTAAGCTGGATGCACCTAAGCCAGGCTGGACTTCAAGTAGGAAAGCCCAACCGCAAGGACAGCTTGGCCTGGAGGATAGCTGGAATATGGCATGTGGCTTATTTTGAGACCCTTCATAGTGGTCATAGTGAAGAGATAGAAGGAGCACAGAAAGGAAGTGGTGTTTCCTAACTTCCCAGCCTGACTGAGACATGTCTCTGGGGGTGGTCATCATCCAAACCTTGATAAGAAACAGGCTAAAAGCTGCAAAGAGGCTTGGTAAGTTGTGAAACATGGCATAGTTCTCTTTGTCTTTTTATGCTGCTTTGATGTTCTCACTTTTATTTTTTATTTTTTCTCAAATTGCCTTCCAGCCGTCTAAGATAAATCTCTTGCAGTGCTCAGGAACTGTGACACCGACCTCCTCCCCCACAGCCCCACTCCAGGGCTCCAGGCTCCTGACTCACTGTTGAGGAATGTTCTGCTCAGAGGAGCGTTCTCTCTACCCAAGGCCACTGTGGTCACCCTACTGTTCTGAAACTGCTTTGGAGTGGGATCCCAGCTCTCATTTGAACTATGCCTCTGAGACCAGGAGCCAGCTTTCCAGTCCACTTACAGTAGAGTCCTAGAACAATTCGCAGAGGAGTTTCCAACCTCCCAGAGCAAGATCTGCCTGGAGTCTCTCTCTGCTTGGCTTCCCCACATCTTGTTCCCAGCCTCTCCTCTACAAACATCCCAAGCTTGGCCCCACTGTGGGGTTCAAGCCCTTGGTCCTAGCAGTCTGTCTCGAGTATTCACTCCTACTTCATATTGAGTGGGACTTTCCAGTCTTTTCGGATAAGACCCCGATTTCAGCCTCAGAAACATTGTTGGACCCAATGACCAAGTAAGACACTCAAAAATTGGCTGACATGAGTACATTATACCCATTTTTCACTTATACATTCTTAAGCTAATTGTTGTTATTAAATATTAAGCTAATATTTAATTTAGTACTTATGCATCAATATTGGGAGAGTTGTTCGTAGTTTTCTTTTTTTGTGCCATCTCTTTTAGATTTCGATGTCAGAATTGTAATGGCTTTTAAAAAATGATTAAAAGACTTTTTTCCCCCTATTTTTATGCTCCAGATCAGTTTAAATTCAGTGTTTGGAAAAGCTCATCCAGGAAAATTTGGACATGGTACTTTAAAAGGTGTCGTTATTTGACAATCGTTTTTGGTTTGCTCTTTAGCCTTTTTTATTTCTTCTTGAGTCCATCGTCATCACTTGTAATTTTTTTAGAAAAGAGCACATTTTGTTTCAGTTTTCAGAGTCATTACTGTGTTTATATAATTCTGTTCCTTCTTTTTTATACCTATATTTAGATATTTGTGCTTTTTTTTTAACTCTACTTTTTCTCCACATTCCTTCGTTCCTTCCTTTTTCTTGTGCTTTTATTAGTTTATTTTTATTTTTCTTCACTGGACTAATTAATGTTCTATTGTATTCTATTCTATTCTATTCTATTCTATTCTATTCTATTCTCCTCCCTTCCTCAAAGAATCACTTTTTGTATTGCAATCAAGTGTATGCTGGTTTTCTATTTTAACTTCTTAATTTACTTATAACTCTATGATTAATATTCTTTTTAGTGACATTAAAATCTTCTAATGATTTTGTGTTTTGCCAAATTTATTCTTTTATTTGCTCTCACTTTTGCTTTATTTATTAATGCTATGCTATTTAATAAATAAAAGTTCTTGACAGCTATATCATTACTGTATTGTTTACTAATGATTAAGCAAAAATATAAAATATTTTATATTTTATGTTGAATATTTCTATTGAGTACAATATTTTTATATTGAATACAATTTAATATTATTAGGACATAATAATCTTTTTTTTTTTTTGCCTCTGAATGTAACTATGTATGATATTAATACCTAGATTTCTATTATGCACAATGAACTGGAATATTTTTGCTCTTCTTTTTACTTTCAATCTTCCTAAGTTCCTTTATTTTAATTGCATATTTTTACAGAATGTGTGTGATTTGGTTGTGTATTATTTTGTTTTGGTCCAGACTGATAGCCCTTTTTTATGAGTTAGGTTTATACATTTGTATTTTTTGCATAATATATATGCTCCAAGATATAGCTTTGTTGTTTTATTTTAATTCTTCTCTTGGTATTTTTATTTTTTTTCTATCTTTTAAACTATGGCCTGTGTTCTTCTGTCTCAAAAGCCATCACCAGGAATGTGGAAGGGAAATAGTTGATTTTTAGTGCTATTTTATAACTTAAAATAATAAATTAAACATATTACCATGTTGTAAGATTTGAAACACCGGTGCAAAGTCAGATTAGAAAAATGCCTTGTGGCTCAAGAACTTTCTGGAATTTGACTCAGCATGGTTTTCTTTCTCTATTAGTGTCACCTGTGATCTATTGTTATAAAGTCAGATGTTTCCTGACCTTACCCATCCTATCTGTAGTCACAGAAAATAAAAAACCTATTTGGTATGAAGTTTTTCTTAGTCCCGCTTGTGATGATTGGCATGAGTGGGAGAAGCTAACGTGGAATTTTACCCTCTAATTTCCTAGAAGTGTCAATCTCTGTCTTTCATCCTCCATGCTGGAGGGTCCTGGGGACTCTCAGAGTTCTTTCCCTCATTCAAATACCTCTGCGCTGGTATGGATTGTTTTGTGAAGACCTCTGTCCCTGAGCTCAGTCCCACCTGTGGTGTGTCCTAGGGCTAGTCTGCAGAGATTATAGAATGAGGTGATACTTTGTGTGTAGATGATTGTTTTTTCCTTTTTCTAGATTTAGTTCTTTTGGTTCATTTGAGAAATACAAGGCAGGAGGCTTGGCAGCATTTACTTGAAATGTCATTTTTAATTACCTCCAAATCTGTCTGTCTTCTCTAGAATATGATTCTTTGAAGGAGGAGTGTCTTTTGCGTGTTGGGGACTCTAGAATCTAGCCTGTGCCTTGCAGGCTAGAAGGAATCAGAGTGTGTTTGTAGAGCTCGCACCTCAGTAATGTGCAGGATGGACTGGTGAACAAAAGCCTTTGGTCTGCAGCACAGACAATTGATGGTCAGGTTCTGAATTCCTGTCTTGGATGCTACCAGTCAGGCTATACGTACATTCTTTGTTATAAATACCATTTCGAACACTGAGACCCTTTGTCTAAGTTTTATTGTTATTTAGTACTGTTTTGAGATAAGAACCTAGAAGATGTTATATAAGTAAAATAAGCCAGACCAATACTGCATGGTCTCACTTACATGTGGAATCTTTTTAAAAAGTTGAATTCATAGAAGTAGAGAGTAGACTGGTGGTTGCCAGAAGCTGAGTGGGGAAAATGAGGAGACATTGGTCAAAGAATACAAAGTTTCAGTCATGTAGGATGAATAAGTTATAGAGGTGTAATATACTGCCTGGTGACTATGACTAAGAGTACATCTCAAGTGTTCTCTTCACTCACACACACACACACACACACAGAATGGTAGCTATGTGAAGAAGTTGGATATATTAATTACTTTGACTGCATCACTTCACTATGTATATGTATATCAAAATATCATGTTGTACACCTTAAATACATAGTTTTTTAATTAAAAAAATTACTAAAAGTAAAAAATACCTCACAATAAAGAAGATTTATTTAAAAAAGGAAAGATTTACTTCTTTAAAGCAAGCATTTAAAAATATTTAGTGAGTATTTACTTGTGATCTTAATTTTATTAAGAAAAAGTCCAGAAATTCCTTGGGAAAAATAATTAATGGCCAGTGTTCAGAATGGAAAGTTTAACTTTCATTGAAGAAGAACCATTTCAAGTTTAAATATAGTAAATTAACCTTTAGAGTAATAAACACTGTCCTCAAGAGCCTCAACCATCAGAGGAAGCAGTTTCCATGTGAAATTTATGGTTGTATTATTTAATTTTAGTGCTTTCAGTTTGGTTTTCATGAGAAATTTTCTTGTGGCAAAGTTGTTAAATTTTGATATAGCTTTCATGGTGACCAGATTTCCAAATTCTCATTGTAAGAGAGCCTTGGCTATATGTATATGTCCCTTACTGTTGATGGAATTTAATCTCCTGAAAATGGATATCTCCTTTTTCTAAAATAAATTGCTGTTCTAAATTTGAAAGACTATTTCTAGATTCTACTTCAATAACCCTGGCAAATGGAGTAGAAATCACTTTCTTTTATACTTATTCCTCTCTTCCCCTCTGTCTCTTTTTTAATCAGGAATGATCAGTGGATTAATGAATTTAAAGGATATAATGTTGCATCAGTAAGAAGGTAATTTTGTATAAGCCTATTTCCCCACTTCATAATTTTTCACTGTATAGAAGCAAAAAATGATTAAAAAGGTAATAGCCACCAATCTAATATACAATATTAAGAATAGTGTAACTTGTTATTAATCAGTATCCCACATAATGTAGGTTTTGTTTGGTTAACAAAGTTTTATCAAATATGTCTGCTTTTTTTGTAATCACTTGGCCACTATTGACATGAAGGACTAGATAAAGAACTGAAAGTTAAAGAAAATTATTCAGAAAAATCATTCTGTGAATGGACAACTTCTAGAGTAGAAAAAGGAAGTACTGATTTTTGCATAAGTTAAGGGGGAAAAAAAACCGTTGTGGATGTTGGGCCCAAGCAACACACTTACATTTAACCAAGTGGTTGCCCTCCCTCCTTCCAGATGTTTCCCTCCATGA
>NW_011889112.1:1480025-1498527 GCF_000151845.1 Pteropus vampyrus | reverse complement strand
CACATATTTCACTTTTTACATAAGCTGTAAACACACAATATGTTGTTAATATTATTGCTTTAAGTATTCAATTATCATTTAGAGAAGTTTAAAAGACGAAAATCAATTTCATTTTACCTTTATCTATTCCATTTCCAATGTTCTTCATTTCTTTGTGAAGATCCCAATTTCCTAACCTATATCATGTTCCTTCTTGCTGAAAATTTCCTTTGACATTTCTTCTGGAGGAGGTTTGCTAGGGTGAATTATCTTAGTGTTTGTATAAGAAAGTCTTTATTTTTCTTTCATTTTTGAAGGATATTTTCACTAGCTATAGAATCTGTGCAAACAGTTCTTTTTTTCATGATTTAAAAAAGAACACTCCATTGTAATTGTTTCTGATGAGAATTCTGTTGCAATTCTTACCCCTGTTCCTCTGTATGTAATGTGACTTTTTTCTCTGGCTATCTTCAAGATTTTCTCTTTGTTTTTGGTTTTCAGTGATTCGAATATATGTTCAAGTGTTTTTGCTTGTTACTTTTGTGTTCTTTCGATGTTTCTTTTGCTTGGAGTTTTGTGAGCTTCTTGGATCTGTGGTTTAGTGTCTGTCATTAATTTGGGAGAAGTGCCATTTCTTTAAATAGTTTTTCTACTCCATTGTCTTATTCATCTGAAATCCCAACTATGCATGTCTTAGACTATTTGATATTGTCCCACAGCTCTTGGATGTACTTTTTCTTCTTTTTGTATTTCAGTTTATACAACTTCTATCATGTTGAAGGCATTCTTCATCTGTGTTGCAGTGTTTTGCATTTCTGACATTTTTACTGGATTCTTTCTTAGAATTCCTATCCCTCTGCTGAAATTGCCCATCTATTCTTACATGTCATACTTATTCCATTGCAACCTTTAACATATTAATCACAATTATTTTCAGTTGCTTGTCTGACAGTTCCAACTTTTGTGTTATAGTTGATTCTGGTTCTGATACTTGCCTTGTCTCCTGCAGCATGTTTTTCTTCCTTTTTCATATACCTCCTATTTTTATTGTTGTTGTTACTAGTAAATATTTTCTTCTTCTTGAATATGAGCATGCCTTTCTTTCTGCTGGGATTTTAGTGTAGGGATTTGTGTTAATATGGTCAGGACTTGGGCTGTCTTTGAAGTTTGTTGTTGCTTTGGTACACCAGAGACTTCAGATTCCCCTGTTAATGCCTTGTGTTTAGGGTGTGTGCTAATTTTCCTGAGTTTTTTACTCCCAACCGTATGTACCCTGCTTCGTTTGGGACCTAGCTGATTGGTGTGTTGCTCCCTAGAGAGAATCTGTTTACTGTAACTCTTTCAGCTATAGTCTTCAGTTACTTTTATTCCATGTTAGCATGGTTGTGGGAAATAGAGAAATGAGCGATCTCTGATGTTCTGGCTTAACCTTAGTCTTAGGTAGGCACAGTGAAGCTGGTTGTTAGAAGTTTCTTTACCTCCTCCAGCAATGCTTCTGGGTCCAGCCCATTTTCCTGGCCTTCTCCAGGAACAGAGATTTACTTCTTTTGTTCCCTTCTCCCACTTACAATGTGTTTCCATCAGTGCCAAAGGCAACAGTGTGTGTTGTTCTTACTCTGAAGATTAAGACTGTTGTTACCCTTTCTTACCCAGCATGGTAAGTGAGACTAACTCAGGATTCTTCAAATCTTCCCTGTGAGTACCTGGTTGGATTAATCAAAGAAAAGCCTGCAAGAGGCTCCCAACACCACTATATCTCCATCTACTTCCCCTCCCTGGGGATTTCAGTTTCTCCTGCTAGCACAGATGTGGCATTTATTAATTCATTACAATTTTTTAGTTGGATCTTCTTGCCAGTTTATATGGTACCTGATGGTGTCTGCACCAGGTAAGCAAACATTCAAATCCTGTTTTTTCCTGCATGTATCTGTCTCTCCCCAGATTTTGGGCTAGTTGTTTGACCTGTGCTCTCAGCTCTCTGATAATCTTAGTTCAAGAGATATCATTAATTTACAATTTGTCTAGCTTTTTCCCTTGTTGAAAGGGCATTTTTTCCAGCTCTCTACATCTCTTGAGCTGAAACTGGAGGCCCTTTCCTTAGATATAAAAGATGTAGAATGCACCACTTTCTCAGGTATATGTGCCAGAACTACTGCTTTCCTCTTTTTCCTGGAGACAAAACCTATGCGAACTGGCTTATGGGGTCCTGCTCTTGTTTTGAAAAACACATCTGCACATATTTGTGTTTGCCAGAAACTTCAAGTTGTTGAGCTAGTCTCCTGAGCACTATAGTTTTCTTATTTTAGAAAAATTTTAGAAAATTTTGAAGATTGAGTTGTGCTTCTACCAGGGCTTATATATTTAGACATAATGGGTACTGGCTGGAAGAATCATTATGGATGGAATGTGGCTAAGGCAGAAATCAAGTTGGGCCATTGGGATTGTCAAGGTGAGCCCTGGAGGGACTTATTACTGCTCTGTTGCTGGAACAAGGACTTGCAGCTCCCTGGAGAATTTTTTGTAATAGTGGTTTGAAAAAGGAAGTAAAAGCTTCCTCTTCTAAGCCATGTCATAAACTCCCTCAGCAAAGCCATTTGTAGAAAGTAGTAGAACAAATATTATATAAGCAACAGTGTGGAGAGATTAAGAAACTGTCTAGCCAAAGAATTTAATCTCACCTGAGGAAATTGAATTCATCCAGTTGCTGAAGAATGTTAAATAAACCAGCTCAGGTAGCCATCTGAGAATATTTGTCACATAGCCTCCCCAAAGGAATGATGGAAAGTGCTCTTCCCATAGAACTAAGGGAGAGCAGAAAGTGGGGGCTCATAAGAGAGAAATTTGTAGATCATCTATTACATTCTTTGTATTCGTTTGCTAAGGCTGCAGTAACTAATTACCACAGACTGGTGGCTTCAACAGTAGAAATTTGTTGTCTCATAGTTTTGAAGGATGGAAGTATAAAATTGAGGTGTCAGCAGGGTGGTTCCCTCTGAGTATTGTAAAGGAAGGATCTGATCCAGACCTCTCCCCTTGGCTTGAAGATGTCTGTCTTTTCCCTGTGTTTTCACATTGTCTTCTCTCTAGGTCTCACTCAGTATCCAAATTTCATCTTCTTAAAAGCATACCAGACATATAGGACTGGAGCCTATACTCCTCCAGCATGACCTCATGCTGACTTGACTTATGACAGCTACAAAGACCCTATTTCTAAATAAGGTTACATACTGAGATACTGAGATTAAGATCTCAACATATGCATTTTCAAAAGGCATAATTCAACCCATAACACTCCTCATTTTAGATGTAAGCTGTTGAGACTCAGAAGGGAGAGTGAGGAGAGGGGGGAACATTCAACTACAGATATTTATTGCGGACCAACTGTGTGACACCATCTGGGGCCAGCACCATGATAAATCTAACCTGATTCCTATTCTCTGGCTCACATTTTAGTGAGGAGATAGTGACAATCTACAAAAAAATAAAAGCAATTCCAAGGAGGGATAGATATTTTGAGAAACCTAAAGAGGGTGATGTCTCAGAGCTAAAGATTACCTTGGTGTGTGTATGCTGAGGGGAGCTCCTCCAGCTAGGGTAGCCAGGCAGAACTTGGTGAGAAGTGAGATTTCAGCTGATACCTGAATCGTGATACCTGATACAAAATGATGTGGCAGAAAAGTGTTGCAGAGAGTGGAAATATTCCCTAAAGTGGGAACGTGTTTGGTATATTTGAAAAAAAGAGAGCACAGCAGCCTTGTTGCAATGGATGCAAGGAGGCCGATTGAGATAAAACTGGAGAGATAGCCAGGAGCCAGATTATTCAGGATTGCAGGGGCCCTGAAAGGTGCATGGATGTCAAGCTAAGTTCATAGGGAGTCAGTGGAGGGATTTGTACTTGGTGGTTACTTGACGTTATATACTTTTAAGGAGGACTATTCTAATAGTTGGGGGTATTGCATGGACAAAGTGGTCCATAAGTTCTCATCTAGCCCTCATATACCATGTCTCTATCTTATCTCCACTTCCAGCGCAGGGTTTGGGCATTTAGTTACTTCTGTTTCCATCTCTCTTAAAATATTAACTATTCTTTAGGTATCCTTTTGGCCCATCCTCAAAGGCATTTGTGCTATTGATCTGACTCTGGTTTTCCAGCTGGACCCCAAGTCCTTTCTCCATGGAACACTTGAGTGCCCTTTCCTGGCACTTTCACATCCTGCTCTGTGGTGGATATATGTATATGGCTTGTCCTCCTGAGAAAAAGACATCTTTGGGTTTGGGCTCTGCAGTGTGCAGGAACTTGCCTGGATTCATTCATCTGGTAAAGGCTGGGTCAGTTTTTAGGAGGAAAGTAAAAGAGTTGGAGGAGTATATATTAATCAAATACTGTGGTCACATTACACAGTTAAATTGGTACAGTGAGCATTTAGGAAGGGTGTGTGTGCATGTGTATATGTGTGTGTGTCTGTGTGTGTGAGGGTTTGCGGGGTGGTGTCTTCCCTTCCTAGACAACATACCTACGTTCTCAGTGAACCATGGGTGGGATCAAGGGAAAGACAGGGTGGTGGTGCTGAGTCAGCCCGGTGGGCCTGAACTCCAGCTCTACTGGACTCTAACTGCATCACATACTACAGGAATACTACTGTCTACCCTATCAGATTGTGGAGACACATATAAGTGCAATAAGGATTAGCTCATTATGGTTATGTACAATCAGCACCTTATATACTGTAGTGAATCTGCCTTGCCCCAAGCTCCTTTTCTTGATTTTGTTTTAAAGAGCAGACGTTACTGTATTTTCCCACAATGTTCCAAAAGACTAAACTTGTTCTTGAAAATTCTTCTTCCATGGGAAACCTGGCTTAGATTGCTTATACTTGGTAGCAAATGTGCAAGAAATGTCTGTTCTCTTCCTCCCTTGTCGTCTGTCTTGGGTCAGGCATGTTTTCCCTTTCCCCTCCTGGTTTTTTGGTGCTGGCACAAGCTTGCTCTCCAGTGGTAAAACAGTGAGCTGTGGGCCCCTGAGCCCTTCTACCCTGACTCACAGAAACACGTAGCACTGTGCACCTCTGGGAATAGTTCCAGTCTTCTGTGACCTGTGCTTAGGTCACTGGCTGCTTAGGCCACCGGTCTCATCGATAGATGTAAAGATGTAAAGGATCATCTATTTATATCTCAGTGTTCAATCTGAGGTGCATATTGTTGAGTTGCTATGGTAGGAATTTTCCAGTTATGAAGAAGAATAGTTTTCCCTAGCCAGGAGAAGTGCATTGGGCAAGTTTGCTGTGGCTCAGGCACTGGTAGCTAAAACAGTCTGTCAACTAGGAAAGTACCTCCTTTGCAGATGGGAAGAGAAAGTCTGGACAGGTGCAGGTCAGGCATGTGGGGCAACTGAGAAAGAACGTCTCTTTGTTCTAGAAAATCAGAGCAGAGGTGGTTGGGGAAGAGGCCACCAGCTGGAGGGCACAAGCTGAAGAAGGTCTCTGCCACCCCAGCCTTCCTGGCTTCTGATAAAGAGAGGCAATAGTGGGCTTGGTTGGAGGCTTCTGGAAGGCTGACTGAGAGGAGGTCACAATCAATGTATCTGAAGGACCAGAAGATTTAGGCTTCATCAACCCAGCTGAGCAGGAACTCCTGCCCATGTCTAATTTTTCTGGGCAGTGGACTAGAGTGGACTGCTGGGAGGTAAAGAGGGGTTTGCAAGAATGACTAGGAATATTACATAGAAGCTTATGCGTACTAGGATTTAACACCAAGCTTAGGAAAAGTAAAAATGATTTCAGGTAAAATGAATGATCTTTGCAGTCTAAGGTTCAGTTATTCATGAAGTCTATACACATGTCTGCTGTTTGTATTATACAGCAGTTTATACTCAATCAATCTTTTCATTTAATTTTGCAGTAGATGTTTTTATTCTGTTAGATGTTCTGAGAACTATCTGAAAGAGATGGAAGTATGTGGTGGCGATCATATTTCATCTTGCAATGTTATATAAAATAGTTATCACAGGGAGATTTAATGACAATTCCAATCATTGTGGTGTTCCACAGAGTCTGCCTGTATCTGGAAGGTGGTTCCAAAGTACAAAGTACTTCATTTACTTCTTTTTTATTTTTATTTATTTTTATTAGTTTTAGGTGTACATCACAATGGTTAGGCATTTATATAGTTATGAAGTGATCCCCCTGGTTACTCTAGTACCCATCTGGCACTATACATAGCCATTACAATGTTATTGACTATATTCCCCATGTTCAAAGTACTTCATTTCAGCGTGATCGGTTCCCTATGCCTTTTATTCACCGGTGCTTTTCTGGAAGCCTGTTTTCTCCAGAAGGTTTTTACAGATTCATTCAACCAATTGTTCCCTGTCATCATGTATATACTATGAGGCACTTTGTAACAAAACAGTAATACCTATAACTATCACTTAATGAGAACTACCATACGTGGACACTGTGCTCAGGAGTTTACATGCATCGTTTTAATTCTCAGAGTAACCTTTAATATAGGCAAGATTACTATTTCCATTTTATAGATGAAGAAACTAAAGCTCAGAGAGGCTAAGCAAATTACCTGAGATCATACAGCTACTTAGTAAATGGCAGAATCAAGGGTTGTACCCAGGCCTGGTCCACTCTGCCACTAGCCTGGAAAACCATGGAGCTCTAGTTCGGCACCATGCAGGGCTGCTGGTGAGGCTGGCGGGTGTGCACATTAACAAACACCCCCACCATCTCAACTTTAAAGGAAGATATTATTAATCATGGACTCCAAGGGAGGCACTTGAGAATACAAAGTATTGTCATATTATAAAACCAGATGACAGTCATGCTGGGCCTTCTGCAGGGCCACGAGGAAGGGATTCAGGAATCTGATTAACGAATTGCACAATTAAGTGTTCCATTTGTGCATCTCCACAAAGTTGAGACATACATATTGGGAAGTGACAGGAATCTTTGAAGCTCTGTGTTTTTGATGTTGAATTTCTCTTGCCATTATTCTGCTCCATGGGGATTTTATAGGCCTGCATTTACGAAAATTCAGCACCTTCTTAGAATCATATGGCTGGTCATCCGGCCACCCACCAGGCTCCAATCTTCTCTACATGTTTACTGTGTTTAGGTTACCATGTGGAAAACACTAAGAAAACACAATTGTTTGTATATGTAAAACTAAATTCAAGCCGATAATTATATAGTCAGAAAGTGAAAGAAATGCAGAGGTCAAGGACACTGTCAGAGACAGTTTTCCTGGGCTGTCTTAGCTGGTGTCTGGACTGGAAGTTCTCTTGATCAGCTAATGGGAATGCCATCAGCCCAGTCACAGGAAGAGTAGGGGGATACTGGAATAGCAAGGATGCCTTAACAGGGCATCTCCTCATCTGTCCTGCCACACAGTAACGATGCCCACCCTTAAGACACCCTCATCTTTCAGAAGACACAGATGTGTTTTGTGGGCTTTGGTCATTAGTTGTCCCAAAGCAGAAGACACGTGAATGCCATATTAAATTTCCACAGACTAGTTTATCTGCTTGGTTGCCTGGGTAGGATAGCTGTTGTCTATAGTAAAGCTATCCTTTAAACATTAGTATTAAGTTTTATGTACACACATCTTGTCTATATCACTAGATTTGATTTGATATAATAAATAAAGAGAAATAGATGCATGATTATTGACAAGAAGTTGAGTACTGATTTTGGGGAGAAAAGGGCCAATCTTTGAGATGGTCTATCAGGCAGGCTAGTCAGGAAAAGGAACACTTCTGCTTTCAAGCCAGGGTTACTAGAAGTACAGGGTTAGGTATTTTTGGATGTCATGAGCAGAGCCTGAGTCTGAGATGTCAGTGCTCCCTCAGCCAGTTTCCCACGCTACAGGCAAACCCATGGCCTCTGAAGGGGGAGTGTCGGACTGGCCTTAGTGTCTCAGGGTCAACAGCGCAGAACCCTTTCCAGAGCCCAGCAGGCTTGATCTCTCTGACCACAACAACCTCTATGATTCAGGCCATGCAGTCTCTTTTTGCATTTCCTTTGTTCCTCTGAGTCTCTCTTTGAACATTCTCCCTTAGAGTCGGATGACACATTTTTTTCCCTGAAAACATGAAGTCCCATAATTGCCCATCTTTGCCGGTAATCTTGACAGTTCCTGGGATCTTCTGCTTTAAGATTTGCCATCTACATCAAGACACTTGTGTTTAAATGAGCCCTTTCCCTTTGGATGAGAGTCAGCCCACCCCCAGGTGTTCCAGGTCCCTTATACTTACTTACTTGTTGAGAATTCCCTGCAAGAAAATAGCAGCAAAACAGGTGAGTCCTTCTCTCCCCAGGTCTTCTTCCAGAACTTTTGGGAATGATTCTACTCTTTTCCTTGCTTCTTGATGGAACACATACAAATATATGCATTTTTCTAAGTCTGTAACACTCTCTCAGTGTCTTTAAAAGGAAGAGGAAATCCAATAGAGAAAGTAGAAACCAAGAAAATAAAAGCAATCCACACACACAAGGAGAGAGGAGAAAGGCAGCAAGAGAGTTATATAATTGAGAGATAATAATTGCATGTGTAGACCATAAGAAAATTCATTTGATGTGAACCCTAAGAAGTAATTTATCTGCTGAGATGGACTCCCTATGGTCAACCAAGGGCAAAATTTTATGAACAATAAAAGTCTATTGGCCATTTTCTGATACGGGATCCTTCTGTTCTCCTCAGACTGAATTCTTGGCTTCCTGCACTATGCCCTGTTTGTTTACACTGTCTGATTCAACCATTGCAGGAAAGCCCATGTTTCATCTTTTGACTAATGGACTGAGACCTGCCCGGTCCAATCAGAACTATGCAAATTGAATCCCTTTTTTTGCAACTATGCCAACCAATCAGAATTGCACAATTTGGATACCTCATTTACGTAAAATGGAAACTTTTGATTTAAAAGCCTTTGATTTGGCAGAACACAATTTAGGTTGTTATCTGAATCTGAGTCTCCCGGGCTGCAACTCATTTTGCTTAAATAAATGCTTTTTATTCTTTACTACAATATAAAATTAATCTTCTTTTACACATGCTACTCTGGTATATATGAGGTAAAATGCACTTAGATTTCAAAGAGTCCCAGCCTTTTAGGCCTTTCTTCCCTCTCTGATTCTAAAAAGGCTGTGTGTGTGTTGGGTGGGTGGGGGTGGAGGGCTTACAGAGACAGGAGAACTTTGGACTCTATCCAATGCTTCAGTAAAGTCCAAATTTGTTGTTCACATCCACAGCAAACTCTGGTTCAGTGTGTCTCTAACCAAACTTTGAAATTCCACATTCTCAAGTTTAGTAGTTCTTGGCTGAATTTCAAAATTAAGTCATTATCAAGTTTAAATCAAAGGGTATTTTGCCTTCCTAATGAACAATCCTCAACACCTCTTGTATCCTCATGTCAGTGAAGCTCAGGGCTACTACAGGAGGATTTATGTGAGCAAAGCATGTAGTCTGTGGGGAGGGGACAAAGAAAGGCCCTTTTTCAGGACACTGCCAGTTTGTAAATCAAATCCAAGGGCACACTTGTGTTTACTGTGACATTCTCCTCCTGAATTTCTCTACACTTTCCTGGGAGACATTGAGCTGATTTTCACTTGGAAACATTTAAGTCAGTTAAAGACAAAATTTATATCAGGGTCTGGAAGTCTTTATTTTCTTTTTCTTCAGAGGTTCACAATCAAACTTTGGAGATTTGCCAGGGATACTCAGATGGGCACATAAGTCAAAGCCCACTGTCTCTTTCTTTCTGAGCTGCTGGAGCCAACTCTCCAGCCACTGCTCCTTTTTCATTCATTCATTCATTCATTCATTCATTCATTCATCTATTCATTCATTCATTTCACGAGCATGACTGAGAGCCCACTTCATGTAGGGTCAGCATTAGGCATATATAAATTAATATGAGTTGATGCCTGCCCACTAGATGCTCCCAGAGGAATGGACAGGAGCTCAGTAGATAGACTACCACAATATAGTGATAAGTGTAAGGACAAAGATGTTAAGGACTCACTGAGGGGAAGTTCATGGCTCAGGGTACGTGAAAAGGGCCCTGAGCTTGTTTGGAGAATGCTTAAGGGTGAGATGCCTGGGCTTTGCCTAACTAAGAAGGTGGGGTAGGGCACTCTGAACTGAGGAGCAGCATGAATAAAGGCATGAGAAAACGGCACAGCTGGTAGTACTGTGGGGGTAGTAGGAGACAGGACTTATTCCTTTCTTAGTGAGAGATCATGAAGAAAGGTTCCCTTCACCGCTTTCTCTGCAGGTATCATGGTGGGATGGAATAGACTGCCACTGTTCCACATAGCTTCCATCCCTACTACCCTGCCAGAGTACATCTGTGTCTGGGGTGGTCTGCTATCTCAGGCTCCCCTGACAGCCCCTCACTCACCCAGGCTGCCTTAACACCAATGGAACCTTCTTGCTTCCCTACACTTTGCTCCTCACCTCCTGGCTCCTGGAATTTTATTTCATTCTTAGGTTTCTACCTCCTGACCATGAGCTGGGATGACAGGTAGAGTTCCCAAATCTCTAATATCCTAGTCCACCCTCTCATCCTTGATCAGCCCAGCACATACCCCATAATGACCAGGACATGGAGTACCCTCAACATGCATATTGAAAATAAGAGAAAGGAAGAATCTTTTAATGATAGCTCATTTAGTCTTCAATTTTCTTCTCTTGAAAGTGATTAAAAGCGTGATTAAATGAAGTGCAGCTTCTATAGGCTAATCAGGGGGGCCATGTGCTGGTGGTGCTACCAGTTTTCATTTCGTATTTTGACAATAAAGACCCCTAAAACATCTGACCCTAATATTTACTCAAGACCCATTATTGAGACCTCACTGCTTATTAAGAAAACAAGTCTGGGTGTCAACTCCGCACAGACCCTGGATGTCTGTGTCCATAATGGAGTCTCTGTCAGGTTCTGGTACTATTGGATCAGCAAGAAGGAATTCCTCAGTACACCCACCACTACATTGGTGGCCCATAGCTGCTCCCCTCCATCATGGTCAGTTTAAAAAAGTGATTATTACTTTGGCCAACAGCCCAGTGACATACATGGCTTTTGTCCAACAACAGCCCACAGGCCGAAGTCTGTAATTTCTTCACTCAGATGCTGTAACTTGATAAAATGGACATTGTGGATTCAACAGAACTTGATTTCAGATTTAAACTCTCCTTTTACAGGGCTCACAAATGACACTTTAGGAGAAGCTGCTAGAGCTCCCCGTGACATACATGGGCTCCTGAGGCTCCCACAGGCTGAAGCATCCACAGATAGACAGAGTGGGACTTTTTCCCAGGGAAGTGATAATGGGAACACCTCCACCAGTAAAGCCTCAATGAGGCTACCATGAGCTTCTTACCAGGGGTGTCAGTGGGGAAGGGAAGAGCATGGTTTGGGGACTGTAGTTCTGAGGGAGAGCCATGACTCAGTTTCTCATCAGATGCCCACTTTTGGGTGAAACATTCAAGCTTCTCTGGGAATGTGGTGGGACAATACTCACCTTGCAGCTGACACAGAAGCTAATGTGAAGACTCAGCATGGTGTTTGGCACAAAAGAAGAACAGATAAACTCAAGCTGTCTGGTATCCATTTTTATCCAACCCCTTGTTTATGTCTTATGTCATCCATCTTTTTAGGTGTCTGATTTGTGTGCTTTAACAAACCATGCGGGCTTTCTCCGACAGCCTTGTCCCCCAGTTGGCCTTGCATGCCATCACAGTGAGACCTAGTTGCTTCCTAGGCTGGAGGAGTGGAAGCAGGAGTTTGGAACAGTCAAAGTGGCCCTGGGGCGGGGGGGCTCCCATGTCTGAGTTGTCTTGTGGATGAAGCTGGTCTGGTCATAAGTGTGATCAATTGGACAATTGGACCAAGCCAGGTGCCCATGGGAGAACTCTTCCTGTCTAGGTGCTGAGTGGGTGAAGCAGAATTGGCATGTTTGATACCCACATGTCAGCCCGCATCTCATTTTATTTTCATCTTTCTTGAGTAGAGGCAAGAGGATCCCAGGGCTCGTGCATGGCTCCATTCCATGTCTTAGGTTGGTACCAAATTTTGAGATGAGTCACAGGACCATGAGTAGATAAGAGGCCGGAGGCACTGAGCTGGGGTCATGGGGAGGGGCAATGTCTGGAGGAGGGCTATAGGGACTCAGGCAGTGGTAGAACAGATCCTGCAAGGAGTGGGAAGCGGGGAGGGGACTAAGCTAATATTGCCTTTGCCTAGTGGAAAAAGGCCATCACGGTGTTTTTAGTCCGGCCCTGATTAGGCAGTGAAGAGTTACTGCCCTTTGTCTGGTAATGCTATGCAATCGGTTGGATATCTGGCCTTCATAGATATGCATCATGATTGCCTGCTAAGGTCAATCAGGCACGCTGGTCATTCCTGTGTGGTTCTGACCACAGGACCGTCAGGACTTCACTCTGCCTGCTGGTGGAAAGGCCAGACAAGGATCTGAGAAAGTCAGATTTTGTTGAAAACTGCTATCTCTAAGCTAAGAACTGAGAGTAGCTTACTGGTTCTGCCCTGCTCATGGAACCTCAAGTTCCAGGTGTGCTGCCTGGAGCCTGGCAGTCTGCAAAGCTGGCTACAGTTTGGACTGCAGCTGGGACCATTTCCTGCAGGGCAATTTGGGAGTTGAAGGGGTTCCCTGAAAAATCCCAGCCCTAGGAGCCCATAAAAAGAGGGAATCCCAGGATTGATAACTTCAATGGAAATGACTTCTCATCCTGGCCCTAGTGGTCCCCATTGCTGGAGGATAAGGCTGAAAGATGAATGCTACCCTCTGTTCCAAACTCCAGATCCTGAAGTATACTTTGTCTCTGCAAGGCTGAGCCAGCTGTTGAAGGCCAGGCCCCTCACAGGCCTGCTCCAGGACTGCATCTGTGAAGTCACAGGGAAGTTGCTCTGGGAAGTGGGATGATTATGAGAGGAAATACAGACACAGGGACTGGAAGCACAGGTAAGCTGTGGCCACTTCTGAGGGCCTTGGCCCTTCCCAGTCATTCTTTCTGTTGAGTTCCTGAATCCTCCTCCCTGGCCCTTTCTTGGGCCACAGGACTCAGGTTTACAGCTGGATCTTGAGGCGGACACTACTCTCTGTGACTCAGTTTGTGGTCCTTCCTTTCCATGGAGCCATCCTATTCTCCTTCAGTGTCAGCAGCCTTTTTGTTTCCTTTCCTGAAGCATTTAATTTGATTCACAATTAAAGATGAAATAGATGCAAAGAGGACAAGGTATGACCCCAACAAATAGGTTTGCAATGACTCTTTCCAGCTCTTCCTGTAGATGGTCAGGCCTCACTGGGCCCAGGTCCTTTATGTGGATTTCCTATGTGACACTCAGTGGGCTGTAAAACAAAAAATTAATTCTAGAGGTGATACTAACTAGCATTGCTTGTACTTGCTCTGTGTAATTCTTGTTCCAAGCCCTAAATGTGCCTATTGAATCTTTACAGCCTGGCAACCATCTGTGTGTTGTCATTAGCAAATGGGGAAACTGAGGCTCCAGGTAGAGAAAGTGCCAGGGTGAGGTCATCCACTAGGATGCCAGCTCACATATGGAACCCTATCCACTTGATCCCAGATCCAACTGCTACCCTGCATGCCTCTTGCATTGGGGAAAACCTTCCACAAGAGGAGGAGCCCCACTCATAGGAAAAATGAATGAAGGAACAGTGGAAGGGGACTAAAGACCAGAAACCCAACAGTTGTGCGAGAGAGTGAGTAAACAAAGCACACAGGCAACCAGCAGGTTAGTGAAGGGCTGAATTAAGGAATCACCCATGGTAAGAGGGAGACAGGCTGGGGCTAAGCTAGCAGAGCCTGCACAGATAAGCACCCACCCAGGAACTAGGACACCTATGGCTACTTCCAGCCTTTTCCAATTCTCTTTATTTGTCCGAAATGGGTGTACTCACCTTGCTTTTCTATGAAAATAGAGTTGAGGTAATTTTTTGTGATTTTAATTTGCAATCTCCAAATCTCATGAACGCACACAAGTCACATCATCTGATTTTCTCTCTTTTTATATGCATAGTCTCAGGCTGGAAAGCAATAGACATGGGCTGAAATTGGACTTAGACAGATGTGGGTTCTAAATCCAGCATTGCCATCTTCTACGTTTGTAACCTTCAGCAAATTACATAACTTCCTGTGGAGCCAGCTTCCTCTCCGTGAATGGGAGACAATTGAAATAAACATGGCCCTGGCTTGTTATGAGGTCTGATAAAACAGAAGTCCTTTATCAACCATAAGTATAAGTGAGGGCTTACCTCACACATATTTTTGGTAAGCACTCCTCTAGGTTGCAATGGCACAACAATGATGACCTGGGACCCAACTCTTGCCTTTGCAGAAATCCAGTCAAGTAGGGAGATGGCAGGGAAGGAGGAAAGAGACCTGAACATATAGCTGAAGATTTGTGCACTGAAAGTTCTGGGGACAAAAATGCATACTCTGGACAAGGTCAATTGCCCTGATGGATAGCATGTACATTGGCGCTCTTTCTTTTGTGTGTGCCAGGGCCTGAAAACACCAAGGGAGCACTTGGAGCTTGGAGGACGCTGTGCACTATGTCCCAATTTAGAAAGAGGAGGGGGAAATACAAGAGCATCCACCCAACTCTGAGTTAGAAATGTGTTCTCCACTTTGTGTTCCTCTTTATGTTTCCAGAATGCCTAGACATTAGTTTCTCCTTGCTCACCAGGACCCTGAGTAACAGAAGAGTAATTCTAGATTGCTGAGGGATGGCTTGGGAACCACCTGGCTTGTCCATCCCAAGTGTTTCTTGACAGTGGAAAGCATACCATTTTGTACTTTGGTGGTCCCAGACTCATCTCAGGGCAGGCCTAGACTTCCCCACTGTAGGCTCAGACTTTTAGAACCACTCTGACCTCCGCAGGGGATTAAGAGCTCCTCTCCACACAGGGTGATGCTTAGTATTGAGGACCTGAACTTGGTCTTCAGTGTGCCTGGGACTCTCTTGTGTGCCTTATTCTTACCCTTGAGACTTACCCATAGTCTACATGATTATCCTAATCCAAATATCCAGGCTTGGAGGCCACGCTCAGATCTCCCTCATTCAGCAAGGGCCACACCCACTACTCTCTACCCATGGTAAGGTGTCTTGTTTTGTGAACTATGGGCAGTAGCCAAACTCTTGTCTCCCCAAAATTGATCCTTGTATGTCTATGCCTGATTATCCTGATGGCGTTATGAATCTGGTCACCTGGTCATCTGCTCTTCGAACCACCCAATAGAGTCCTGAACGGGGCCATGAGCACCACTGCCTTAATAGTTCTGGATGTCAGAGCATCTCCATTAAAGAATCCAGCAAGGCTCCTTCCATAGTGCCTGGGTCCTGAAGTCAATGTCTCCTATTCATGGAAATGAGGGGAAGTGGGTGCCCTGACATGCATTTTTGCTGACAAGCTCTCTTGTTCTTCATGGCTTTGGGCCAATTAAGACAGAGGCAAAGAGAGGAACCCCAGTCCTGTCTGCACACTACCCAACCTCCTGCCCAGCACCCCTGCTCTGTTCTTGCTAGCTACCCTCTGAGGCAGCTCTGAGAGCTTCAGTTTCCTGCCTCACAGCTGGCCTCAGCCTCTCTTTTTATCACAATGTCCCAAATATTTCAACCCCTACCTCCAATGTGAGAAATTAACTCAAGAAATGAGGAGAACTGTTTCTTTCCACTCAGATCACTGCCCTGTGTCCCCAAAGCATAAGTAGACCTGGGGTAAGAATTCCCATGAGCTGAGGGAGAGAGCCAGTGACCTATGGACCAAGGAGCCAGAGACTGGGCTAGTCCCACCAGAATGTGCCCACTCATCAACTTTTGCTTTGCACGTGAGTTCTGGTAAGCCACTGGGGCATTTGGGACTCACAGTTCAATGACACCACTTGTCCCCAGTCACGAGAACCCAAATGCTGATGCCTTTGGCTCTTTCTTTTTCCTCTTGCTTTTTGTTTGCCACAACCAAATCATGCCCTCTCTGCCATGGTGGAAGTTCTGTCTGGCTTCACTATCTACTACCCTCTCCCTGGTTTAGGCTCATCACTCTGTCCTGAACAGTTTAACAGTCTCCATTGGTCCCCAGTCTCCAGGCTCTTTCCACTTTCCTTAGCAGCCAGAGAGATCCTCCTAAAACATAGCTGAGTCCTCACTCTTTAGAATACAAAGAACCAGGCTTCTTACCATCATATGGACCAGAGAGCACATGGAGAAGCCCTGCGAGGGCCTTGGGAGGGAAGCCCCTCCTCCCTCAGCTCTCAGCCCCACCACCTTGGCCCTTTGCCCTTTCCTCTGTACCTCCCTTCTAAGGCACTTGGGGATCTCCAATCTTGGCATCAAGACCTTGGCATCTTCTTTCCTCATCATATTCTTGTTCTCAGTAAACAGCTCTGTCCACCCAATTACCAGAAAGAACTCGGACCCTTCCTTAGCTGTATCTTCCCACCTTATCTACCTTGGAAAACCAGCCTCTGAGTCCAGTTAACCAAATCCCTGACGGCCCTTTTTCCCCTCAACTTGTCTCTTGGCCCAAGTCACCATTAAGGCTGCCTCCCAAAGGCCACCCCTCCCCCCAGAGTTAGCTTCCCCCTGTCCCAGTTATCCTCTCTACTGTTGCTGGGGCGATAGTCAGCCAGTGACACAATCTAGTCCATTGGCGTGTCCCAAGAGCCCTGCTTGGTGTTCCTCCCCACCTCAGCTCCTCGAATCCCTGCACCACACCATTGGCAAACAAACATGCCCCGGTCCTTCCCATGTATCTTGGCCTTTGTACATAATACCGTCTTTACCTGAAAAATCCTTACCCTCTTAACCCTGTTGACAAGCTGCCAATGGTTTTTCTATTTTAGAAATATGTTTTTTTTATTTTTCAATTACAGTTGGCATACAATAATATATTGCTTTCAGGTGTACAACGTAGTGATCAGATATTTATACAACTTACAAAGTAATTACTCTGATAAATCTAGCACCTGTCTGATACCATACAGTTATTACATTATTGACTATATTTATTATGCTATACTTTACATTCTCATGATTATCCTGTAACTACCAATTCATACTTCTCAATCCCATCCCCTTTTTCATCCACCCCCTAACCCTTCTCCCATCTGGCAACTGTCAAAATGTTCTCCACATTCACGAGCCTGTCTGTTTTGTTTGTTTATTTTATTCTTTAAATTCCACATATAAGTGAAACCATATGATATTTGCCCTTTTCTATTTGACTGACTCCACTCAGCACAACACCCTCTAGATTTAGCCATGTTGCTTCAGATGGCAAGATTTTATTCCATTATATATGTACTAGTGCTTCCTCATTAATTCATCCATTGATGGACACCCAGGTAACTTCCATATCCTGGCTATTGTAAATAATGCTAATGAACATATGAATTCACATGTCTTTTTGATGCAGCACTCTGAGTTTCTTTGGATAAATACCTGAAGTGGGAACATAGGGTCTCTCCTTGTCTCCTGCCACAGCCCTTGTTTCAAAGTCTATTTTTCTAGTATAAGTATTGCTACTCCAGCTTTTTGTTTGTTTCCATTTTCATGAAATATCTTTCTATATCCCTTTATTTTCAGTCTGTGTGTGTTTTTTGATCTGAAGTGGTCTTCTGTAGGCAGCATATGTAAGGGTCCTATTACCCCTTTCATTCAGCTACCCCATTCTTTGATTGGAGCATTTAATCCATTCACATTTATAGTAATTGTTGTTAGATATGTACTTATTACCATTTTATTATTCATATTTTTTTATCTTTTTTCTTCTTTTTCATATTCTTAAAGAAGTCCCTCCAACATTTCTTGTAATATTGGTTTAGTGTTGATGAACTCCCCTAGCATTTTCTTGTCTGGGAAGCTCTTTATCTGTCTTTCAAATGATAGCTTTGCTAGATAGAGTAATCTTGGTTGTAGGTCCTTGCTTTTCATCATTTTGAATCTTTTGTTCTAATTCCTTCTGGACTGTAAAGTTTCTGTTGAGAAATTAATTAACAATCTTATGGGAGTTATTTTGTGGGCTACCACTTGCCCTTCTCTTGTTGCTTTTAAGATTCTCTCTTTGTCCCCAGCCTTTGGCATTTTAATTATAGAGTGCCTTGATGTGGGCCTGTTTGGGATGACCTTGTTTGGGACTCTCTTTACTTCCTGGGCTTGTATGTCTATTTTGTTTGCAAGGTTAAGGATGTTTTCTGTCATTATTGCTTCAAATAGGTTTTTAATTTCTTGCTCTCTCTTTTCTCCTTCTGGTACCCTTATGATGAGAATGTTGATATACTTGATGTTGTCCCAGAGTACATCTAATCTACTGTTAATTCCTTGTAATGTATTCTTCATTTTAGTTATTGTATTTTTCATTTCCGACTGGTTCCTTTTTTGTTTTCTATCTTTATTTTTTATGTTTTCTCTCTTTTTTAAAGTTCTCACTGAGTTTATCTTCTCTTTCCCTAAGTTCATTGAACATCCTTATAACCAGTGTTT
>NW_011889112.1:1460058-1478620 GCF_000151845.1 Pteropus vampyrus | reverse complement strand
GCAATGGCAAGAGGATCCACCATCTTGACAGAAGTCTGTTGCCTCTTTTAGGAAGTTAACATGGTTCTAAGTCTGGTTCTGATGTGCTTGTTCTCTCTTCCTCAGCACTTTGTTCTTAGTTTTACATACTGGAGATATAAGGAAGCCTTAAGCAGAGTCTACCTCCTCAAGTTATCCAGTCTAGACCTCTGACTGCTCCTGCAATGATTATTTCTATCACCTGCATCAGCAGTTTTCCTTTGTCACTGGATCATTCCAATAGCACATAAACTTGAGGTGAACACTTGGTCTTTAAAAACATGAATATGAAATTTATTTACTACCCCAGGGCCTTTGCACTGGCTCTACTCCTTCCTGAATTTGTTTCCCGCAGGTCTTCTTAGTGTGTGTCTTGACCCCACATCCCTCCTCTAGCTATCATCGCGCTTCTCTGCTCCTCTTCTAAGGAACATTTTAAGAAGTGGCATACCTAATATCAAACTTTTGAGTTCTGCTCCAATGTTGCCCATCTCCATAAACCTGATCCACTTCAGGTAGAGTTGCCATCTCACTAAGGGCACCATCATTCATCCTGTTATTTGAGCCCCACACTCAGGAGCTCACACTGCTGTCCGCTCTATTTCCCACGCAATGCTCGTGGTGATGGTTTCCATGTGGTGCTCCTGCTCAGAACCATCAATGGCTTCCATTCCTTCTACAATAAAATCTAGAACCAAAACCATGCCCGTATGGCCCTCACCACCTCCTGTTCTACCCTCACACACACTATTCCTCACTCACCCTTGAGATTCCTGTAATATAAAGATTGTTTCCTACCCTGAGACCTTTGCATTGACTCTATTCCTTCCTGGATGGCCTTTCCTCAGGTCTTCTCAAGTACATCCCTCACATCACTCAGCATGTTCCTTCAGATAGGCCTTCCCTCACCTCCAAACTTGACATTCTCCCCACACTCATAGCTACTCATACTCCCTGAGCACAGCCAGCTTTATTTTATTCATATCCCTTCTCAGAATCTGAAACGATTCATTTGTTCACTTCTTTGTTGTCTGTCTCTTCTTCTGGAAATGTAAACTTCTCAGTCAGGGACCTTATCTGTCTTCGTAATTACCTACTCCCCGTGCCTGGCTGGTAATGAGCACT
Organism: Pteropus vampyrus; assembly: GCF_000151845.1. Lineage (NCBI taxonomy): Eukaryota > Metazoa > Chordata > Mammalia > Chiroptera > Pteropodidae > Pteropus > Pteropus vampyrus. Next base: position 1,477,477 of record NW_011889112.1, on the reverse strand, counting down.
TACTGGTTTTGAGCTATAACTGAGGGAACTAATGAACACCTAGGGCTCCAAGTGCATATGTGGTTCTTCTTACTTCATGGCATGGCCCACCATCAACTTCCTGCATCTAGAGCTTGAGAATATTGGAAGCAGGCTGTGCTTGAATAATGTTCTGGGTGGTGAGGTCGGGAGAGAGAAAGAGACAGAGACAGAGAGACAGACAGAGACAGGGGCAGAGATAGAGACACAGAGATAGAGACAAGGAGCAAAAGAGAACTCGTAAATTTCTGTTTTTTTCTACATTCTTACATTTTACATTTTCCTTATATAATTTTTCAACAAGTGGTTTGCACATTGGTTTTAGGTCTAAACATCCATTTATGAAATCCTGTGGCAAGTGCTTGATCAGAGCTGGGAAAACTGTGGAGGACCATCCTGAAGGGAGCATCACTCTGATACCCCATTAAGTCCTGTGAGTTCTGTCAAGCAAGAACCCTGCCCTGTTACCTGTGTGCCCACAGGTCCTGGGCCCACACAGTCCATAATTTATTATGGAATCATCATCAGTTTAACTAAATATCAAGCACAGTTACAACATCTACTAAATGACCCAAACTGTGGCAGCCACTTGACATTTTTCGGCACTTAAGGTATTTGTGGATCTTTTGGGGGAAGAAAATTAAATATTTTCATGTAATCAAAAAATAAGGGATAAATAAGGGATAAAATATGTTTTAGGAGCTGAATAATTTTCTCCTTGTTGGGCTAAAAAGAGCGATGATACCTGAGAACTGTTCTTTACTCCCTGTGTGGTTTTGGATGCCCTACAGTATTCCAATATCTGTTTTTATTTTTATTTACTTTTTTTTTTTTTTGCAAAGTTATTCACTTCTCACTTGATGAGGCAATGAGATATTAAGATCAGGAGTATTTGGTGCTTCGTCAGCCCTTTTTTGACAAGAATTTTTATTTTTTATTTTTATATTTAAAAAAAGTTTTAAAAAACATTTAGAAAATACCACTTTACACTTTCATGTTTGCTGAAATGCGACTTTTATATTCACCCTGAGGTCCTTGTGGGGTTGCCCCTGGCCTTTCCTAGAACAGAGTCCTCCACTCAACTGGCTTGTCACTGGCTCTCTTGCAAGGCTTGTCACCTAGAGATGTCCAGATGCTTGGCCTGGCTATTGCTTTCAACCATAAGAAAAGATTTTTTTTTTTTGCCTTCTCTACTTTCCAAGTTTCAGTTTCATTTCTGTAAATGGAACAGAAAAAAAAAACATTACAGTGACATGATCAACTTTTGGGACAGTATTTCTTCAATTGGGGAATTTCTATTTTATTATTAAATGTGTTTTATTTTCTTAGTCAGCTTTCCTTGATCCTCAAAGCATGTGACACATACACTGGGGCAGAGGCAGGGTGCCCACTGTCCAGCAGGCTCTCTGGAAGAGTGGTCCAATGGAGGTGGTGAGTGCTTGTTGTAGAGCAGGGCCTGGCTTTAGAAAGACCTTGGCATCATGTCTACTGCCAAACAACTTATTCACTGACTCATAGCTTTACCATCTGAAACTCAGAGATAAGCCATTGTGCCTACTCCACAGGGTTTAGGGATAATTAAATAAGATGTGTGTGAGTAACTTGACATAGCTCCTGGCACAGAACATGCGCTCAGTGAATGTGAGACATGATTCCTCCCACTCTTGGAGAATGAGTTGTGGTCACTCAGTTAAGTAAGGAACCCTTGCTTCATCTATCAGAGACTGGTTTTTCCACAGTGAAACGGCAGAGGTTTGAATTCTCTGAGCTTTTTCTTCTAAAGTCTCCAGGACTTGAAAGGAGCATTGCATTTGCAGAAGTGATTCTAATAGTGTCCAGAATACTTAGGGGGGCGAGGACACTGGGAAACTGCTGGTTTGGAGTCTGAAGGATGCCTGGGGTCTTGTCTGTCATACCTCACTGCCCTTGCATGTGTCTGCCAACCCTCACCCTTGCACACCTGCTCTATCCCAGCCCTGCATGTGAAGTAGTGCATCTTGAGGTAGGCTGGTAGTAGGGGCCTCTGGAGATAGTCAATCTAGGCCTCTGAACAGACCACTTGTTCTAGGAGCCATTAAGGTACAAATATGTAGTCATAAAAGTCAGTAGAGATGGGTTAATGCTGAGCTGGGACAAGACTGAGGATCAAACAGTGGTGGTGGGGCAGGAAGAACTGGGGAGAAGGGAGACAGGGTGTATGGTAGAGCGCTGGGGCTTGTGAGCAGCTGGGTAGCCACCCATATGCTTGGCATCTGCGACCAGCCTGTGGTCTTGACTGTGGGTCCTTAAGCTTAATACCAGCCCCCCACACACGTCCAGCACCCAAGAAGTGCAGACTGACTGATGTCTCTCAGGCATCACTGGAGAGCCTCAGGCTGGTCCACAGTGCCAGGTGTAGTCCTTGAAAAGACCTTTCATGCAGGGCTTGGCTTTTTGCCTCATGGGTGGTATAATAAATTGTCCCTTGGCTGGTGTTTGGGCCAGCTGCACACACTTCCATCCAACATTTCTAGTAGAGGAATTCATGAGGCCTCTGGACATTATTAGCCCTTAGAATGGAAACCGCTAGACCCAAATGTGGGTTATTACTTGGATTTGTGAGCTTGTTGCTGAGGCCTTGAGAGCCCTGTCCAGGTTGCTCAGATGCAGAGGCTTAGAAAACTCTAGGCCTGACAAGAAGCTGCAGCTAGGGCTCTCTGCTCATCATCTGATATAAAATGATAGGGTAGCAATTATTTCAGGCCCGTTGCATAAGGAGAGCCATGGGAACAGATTTTGGAGGTAAGCAAGCAGGGTTCAGGTCTTAACTTTTCCAAAAGTTTGTGGCCTTGGTAAGACCTTTATCTCTCTGAACCTCAATCTCCTTCTCTGTCACCTGGGTATAGAACATACATCATAGGAAAGGCCTGAGCACTCGCTTAGCACAAATACCGGATGAAAACCGATCCTTAGTAAATCAGAGCTAACATGATAGTTACTGTGGATATCAAAGGCACAGAAAACAGAGACATTTGTTAATTTGAGTGTAACAAACTAAATAATTCATCATCATCATCATCATCATCATCATCATCATCATCATCACCATCCAGTCCCTGTTCTGCTTACCAAACCCCAGATGGCCTATACCTTTTGTTTTGCAAACCATTGTGTCTCAGGTCCCTCAGTGAAGTATTTACCATCCTGGAGGTGTTGATTGTCTTATTTATTGAGCCTTTGTTGTGTGCTTGGTGCTGTAGTAAGCACTACATGAGCTCTCTCTAGTCCTTCAGTGCCCTAGAGTTCTGGCAATCTTTGGACATTCTATTTACATGACCTAGGGAGAGAATTAAACTTCCTCTAAGACTCAATTTTAGCTTCTGCCAAAGAGGTGTAATGATTATACATCCATGTCAAAGTTGCTTTGATAATTCAAATAATATTGTACATGCAGTGTACTTTGCATACTTCCTGGCACCTAGCTAGTCCTCAAAGGAGACAGAAGGGAGGAATTGGGAATATCCTGTTATAAGCTACCTGCACTACATATGAAGTAATATAGTGTTATATGCATATGGACTTAGAAGATATAAAAATGTGTATTGTAACCTTTGATGTAATCAGAAATAAAAAATATTTAAAGGAAGTATTAATGATATGCTAAGAAAAAATTAAAAATGGAATCATATAAAATGCACAATTAAAATCAAAAAGCAGAAATATAGGAGGAAACAACACAAATGCAAAGAATAAAACAATAGCTACAAATAAGGTATTTATGAAACCAATTGTATAAATAATCACTTTAAAATATGAACAACCTAAACATACCAATTAAAAGACAGAGATTATAAGAGTGAATTAAAAGAAAACAAAACTAAGTACATGTTGTCTATAGGAAAACTATTGTAATTATATGGACTCAGACCTGCTAAAAATAAAGTGATGGAGAAAAGATATACCATGATAATCAAAAGAAAATGGAGTAGGTGTATTAATTTCAGACAAAATGAACTTCAGAACAAGGAAGATTATTAATAATAAAGAGGAAATTACATAGTAATGAGTCCATTCTCCAAGAAAACATAACACTTCTAAACATGCATGAATCTAACAACCGCATCAAAATACATGAGGTAAAAATGGATAGAACTAAATGGAGAAATAGACAAACTCACCATTATAGTTTGAGATTTCAACACACTTTGTCATTAATTGCTAGATCAAACAGGCAGAAAATCAATAAGGATAAAAATCAAAGGATGACCTGAATAAGCACTAAGAGTCAACTCGATCTAATTGACATTTTTAGAATACTTCGCCCAACAACAACAGAATATAGATTCTTCTCAATCTCATATGTAATATTTATTAATACAGACAAATTCTAGCCATAAAACACATTTTAAAATTTATAAAAGAACAAAAACCATACAAAGTAAGTGCTCATATTACAATGCTGTTAAACTAGAAATAAGTAAAAGGGATAGCTGGAAAATTCCCAATTGCTTGGAAATTAAACAGCATACTTCTAATAACCAATGAGTAAAATAAGTTCTCAAAAATTAAAAATATATATTGAATAAAGTGAAAATTAAAAGATAATACATAATATTTTGAAGATATAAGTAAAATGATTATTATAGGAAATTTTATAGCATCGAATGCATATATTTGAAAAAAAAAAAGGATCTAAAATCTAAGCTTTTCCCTTGGGAAACTAGAGAATAAAAGCAAATTATACTTAAAACAAGCAGAAGAAATACATATTAAACTTCATAACATGCTTTTATTAAATGAATATTTCTCTCATATTCACTGAATTGAAATTCATTTTCTCATCAGTGATAAGGACCTAGAGGTGTGTACTACCAGAACTCCAATCGCTGCAATGGTAAGAATTAGTGTAAATATCAATGAAATTGAAAAGAGGAAAATAATAAATAAAATCAATTTTTTTAAAGATCAAGAGAATTGATAAATCTCTAGCCAAGCGAACCAAAAAATAGAGAAGATACAAATGATTAATATCAAAAATTAAAGAGAAGGCATTACTAGTGATCCCATGAACATTAAATGAATAATAAGAGAATACCATCAACAACACTTTGTTCACAAATTTGATAACATGATTACTTGAAAGACACAAACTACTGATATTGAAAGATAATCTGAATAGATAAGATTTATTACATAAATTGAATTAATAATTTTAAAAAATTCAGAAGAAAGAAAGCCATAAAGTACCAGATGGTTTTATTGGTAAATTCTCCCAAATAATTAAGGAAGAAATAAGAAATAATATCACTTCTCTACAAACTTTTTTTTTAATAGCCTTTTTTTTCCTGGCTTTAATGAAATAAAATAGACAGTTACTCATATTACATTGTACAATTCAATGAGTTTTTTTCAGTTATAGTTGACATACAATAATATGCCAGCTTTAGTTGTATAGCATAAAGATCAGAGATACACATAACTCACAAAGTGATCACTCCATTAAATCTAATACTCCTCTTCCCCCTTACATATTTTTTACAACATTATTAACCATCTTCCCCATGCTACACTCTACATCTCCACGTTTATTCTGAAACTATCCGTTTGTACCTCTTAATCCCTTTGCCTTTTTTTTCCATCCCCTAACCTCCCTCCCATCTAGTAGCCCTCAAAATATTCTCTATATCTATGAGTTTATTTCTACTTTTGTTGTTGCTGTTGCTTATTTTGTTCTTTACATTCCACATGTACATGAAATCATGTGATATTTGTCTTTCTCTATCTGACTTATTTCATTCAGTGCAATACTCTCTAGGTCCATCAAGGCAATAATTCTTTCCATCCCCTTTCTTTTAGTCTGTGTGTGTCTTTTAATCTGAAGTGAGTCTCTTGGAGGCAACATATGTAGGGGGCTTGTTTTCTTATCCATTCAGTCACTCTATCTTTTGGCTGGAGCACTTAATTCTTTTCCATTTGAGGTACTTGTTGATAGGAATGTAGTTATTACCATTCTTTACTCTTGTTTTGATACATGTTTTATATTCTTAAAGTAGTCCTCCAACATTTCCTGTAATACTGGCTTGATGTTAACAAATTCCTTTAGGTTATTTTTGTCTGGGAAGCTCTTTATCTGTCATTCGACCTTAAATGATAGCTTTGCTGGATAAAGTATTCTTGGTTGTAGATCCTGGGTTTTCATCACTTTGAATATTTTGTGCCAAGCCCTCCTGTCCTGCATAGTTTCTTTTGAGAAATCATCTGCCAGTCTTATAGGTGCTCCCTTGTAGGTAACTAAGTGCTTTTCTCTTGCTGCTTTTAAGCTTCTTTCTTTGTATTTAACCTTTGGCATTTTAATTATGATACGTCTTGGTGTGGGTCTCTTTGGGTTCATCTTTTTTGGGACTCTCTGAGCTTCCTGGAGTTGTATTTCTATTTCCTTCATCAGGTGACGGAAGTTTTTCATCATTATTTCTTCAAATAGCTCTTCAACTTCTTCATCTTCTTTTTTTTTTTTTTCTCAAGTATCCCTTTGACACGGATATTTTTACCTTTAATAGTGTCGCATAGGGGTGTTGCATAGGGTCCTTAAATTATTATTATAGTCTTGGCTTCTTTTTTCTTGCCATTCTGATTGAGTGTTCTTGGCTTCCCCATCTTCTATATTGGTGGTTCAATCCTCTTCTTTATTCACTCTGTTTATTCCATCTAATATACTCTTCATCTCAGATAATGTGTTCTTCATTTCTGATTGGTTCCCTTTTGTAATTTCTATTTTTATTGTAATGTTTTTTTTATCTCTTTGTTAAAGTTCTCACTGAATTCATCTACAATTGCCCTGAATTCATTGAGCATCTTTATAACCAGTGTTTTGAACTCTGCATCTGTTAGATTGCTTGACTCCATTATTCCTGATCTCTGTTCTGTTTACTCATATGGTTTATACTTCTTTGTCTTCCTATTTTGGCTGCCTTTCTTTGTATGTTTCTATGTATTAAGTAAAGCTGCCAAGTATCCCAGTCTTATTAGTGTGGCTTTGTATAGTAGGTATCCAGTGGCACACCTAAGAGGGGTTCAGCTGTAGGCTAAGTTTAGCTGCAGCCTGTAGGCCAAGTTTAGCTTCAGGGTCACATGTTAAGATTCAACAAGCAATCCACAGATGTTTATAGTTGCCTCAAGGAACCACACCAGAAATCAAGGCTGGCTGCCACCAGTGTGTCTTGGCACCCTCAGCAAGGAGCACCTGATTTGCTGAGGAAACACCTAGATGTGGCTTGGGTGGGGCCATGAGTTGGGGGAGGCAGAGTTTCAGGGACATCTCTGGGTGGAGCAACCACTGTTATCCAGTTTGATGATGTCTCAGCTATGGTGGTGCTGCATCTGCACACTGGGAGGGGGAGGGCTCAACAGAAGAACAATGAATACTGCTGGAACTTCTGTCCAGGAGAGATCCTTGCCTCCGACCCTCACTCTGACAACTCAGTGTCCCACTCTAAGTGCCCCTGACCAGCTGACCTGGCTCTGATGCTCAGAGTAAGCACATCCATTACTGCAAAAGTCTGTGAGTGGGCACAGCAAACACAACCCCTTTAAGAGGTGTCTGCAGCTGCAGGCTGCTGCTGTCATAGCTTCCGTCCAACTCAGCTGCTTAAGACCAGGAAGCCTTTCAACTTTGCCCCCTTCTACCTCTTACCATTGCAAGTTAATTACTTATTTCTCTCCGTAGTTGTAATGCTTCTGTTAATCTAGATCCCAGGTGACTTTCTTTGCTGTTTGCTCTGTATTTCTGTCACAACTTTGATTTGGTTGTAAGAGGGATGAACAAAGCTTCTATCATCTATGCCATTATTTTTCTAATACTAAAACCAGAGCTAAATATTATCTTAATACTAAAATCAGAGAAAAATATTACAAGAAAACTATAAACCATTTTTTCTAAAGAATATAGTTGTAAAATAATTAATACACTATTAGAAAATGGATTAAGCAATATATAAGGATGAGACATAGCAACCAAGTGGCATTCAATTGAGCAATGCAAGGCTGGTTCGATATTCATAAATCAACCAATGGAATTAATCATATTAACAGACTGAATAAGAAAAATATGTAATTATAGCAATTGATTCATTAAAGCATATGACAAAATTTAATACCCATTCATGATAAAATCTCCCAGAAGACTAAAAAAGAAGAAAACTTCTTAACTTAAAAGAGGGTATATATGCAAAACCTACACCTAATACCACACTTAATGTTGACAGACTATTTTCCTCCCAAGATTGGAAACAAGGGAAAGACATCTTTCTCTCAGCTTTCTTATTTAGCATTATACTAGAAATTCTGGATGGTGCAATAAGACAAAGGAAAAAAAAATAAGCATAATACAGATCGAAAGGTAGTAGTACAACTGTCTATATGACATGATTGTCTTCTGGGTAGAAGCACCAAAGAATTTATGAGGCGTGGGGGGAGAGTTAGTTTAGAGACACCCTGGAATGAATAAATAAGTGTAAAAAGGTAGCAGGATACAAAGTCAATGTACAAAAGTCAATTTCTTTCTTTCCTCTATACCAGCAATGAACAATTGGCATTTTAAATAAAATAAAAATATACTTTACAATAGCACTGAAAAAAGCTAAGTATTTAGTTATAAATCTAGCTAATATGTACAGAGTCTGTATGTGAAAAACTACAAACTCCTATGAAAGAAATAAAAAGACCTAAATAAATGGAGAGTAGTCCATGTTAATGTACTAGAAGACTCAAAATTTTTAAAAAGTAAATTCTTCCTAACTTTATCTTTAGAGTCAACTTAATCTCAATCAAAGTTCTGGCAATCTATTTTATAGATATCAACAAAATAGTTCTAAAATTTATATGAAAAAGCAAAAGATTTAGAATAGCCTACACACTATTAAAAAACAAAATTAGAAGACTACCTAATTTCAAGCTTTACTATAATTTTGTACTGGCAAAATAACAGACACATTGATTAATGGAATATAATATAGAGCCCAGAAATACAGCCAAAAAATATTGTCAACTGGTCTTTGACAAATGTAATGCAAGAGGAAAAGGGTAGCTTTTTCAACAAATGATGCTGAAACAAACAAATGTCTTTATGTAAATAATGAACCTAGACACACATCGTATGCCTTAAACAAGAATTAATTCAGATGGACTATAGATCTTGTATTAGTTCTCTATTGCTGCTGTAGCAAATTACCATAAGTTTAGTGGCTTAAGACAAATTTATTATCTTACATTTCTGCATGTTAAAAATCCAAAAGGAGCCTCCCAGGAATAAAATCAAGGCGTTGTTAGAGCTTCATTTATTTCTGTAGGCTCTATGAGAAAATTCTTTTATTTTTTTCCCCCCAGCTGTACTGGCTGCCCAGATTTCTTGGCTCAGGTTCCTCTTTTATGTTCAAAGTCAGCAATGGCTGGGTCTTTTTACATCCATATATAAGCACTCTGAGATGGCTCTTCTGACTCCTTCTTTCATTTATAAGAACCATTGTGATTATATTGGGCCCACTCTGGTATCCTGATAATCTATGAGAATCTCTCCATCTCAATATCTAAGGATATCTAATCATATCTATAAAGTCCCTTATGTTGTATAAGGTAATGTATTTATAGATTCTATGGTCTTTGGGAAATATTATCTTGCCTATCATAGTCCATCCTCTGGCCCCAAAGCATCTTTATTTCACATGCAAAATACATTTGCCCATGCCAAGTTTCCCACAGTCTCAATCCATTATAGCTTCATCCCAAGTCCAAAATTTTATGTCTCATTAAATCAAAATTCCCAATCTCATCTAAATCATCTAAGTCAGGTATGGGTAAGTCTCTGGACATACTCCATACTTGGGCACAATACCCTCTATTGTCTGAAATTTTTAATTTTATTTTTGAGACAGTCTGAAAAAGGCAAAATAATATAGTTGTTAAACAGATCAGTATTTGCCAGAAGTTTGGGGAGGCAGGAGCATTGGATAAGTGAAACATAGGGGAATTTTTAGGGTGGTAAATCTATTCTTTATGACACTTTAATGATGGGTATACAGCACTATGTTTTTGTCAAAACCCATATAACCTTACAGAATAAAAATTGGATTTTAATGTATGCAAATTAAAAAAATTAAGTAAGAGTTCAGAAGATGCCAGGGTGGACTGCATACTATGGCAAAAAAAAATCTAACCACTATAAACATATTACAAATGTATGAAATAACTTTAGTTTAGTTTAGTGAACAGGATAGCAAAAAGAGGTGCTCTAGCTGGTAAAGTTGTTTCCCACAATGGTATGGGTTAACAATTCTGAAACCACTACATGTATATACTAAAATCGAACAATGAATCAATGGCAGCTAATGGGAATCTGTCAGAGTGGAAGTGTCAGGAGAAGGGTGTAATGACCTATGTGGCACTGAATAAGAGTTGGTGATATTAGTATTAACTCATGTCTAACTTAATATAGATACAGAAAGATATACACAGAGATAGTTGTAGATATGTGTATATATGTGTGTTAGTATGCTTACATGTATTTCTTTGCTCTGTCAGTTTAGAGGGCCTAGAAGCAATGGCACCCTAGTAGCAACAAGCGAACATAACACCCTCATCTTGTTTTTAGTACCATTTTCTAACAAAAGAAATTAGGGCTCCTTGGAGATCTGATTGATTCTAAGGCTGGGACATGGTGTATACAAATAGAGACTGGTGTATCTCATAGTGCCAGAATATAAGTACATTTGCACTCACACAGCATGCACTTGCTCAATGATGGAGGCCTGTCGAAAAGGCACAGGAGCCACTGAAAGTGCTCAGAATGGCCAAACAATCTGAGCAACAAAATAAATAAAGTAATATTTGATTATAACCCAAAGTATAAAATAAATATCCATAAGATCATACTAATATCAATACATGATTAAATAAATAGGTAAAAATGGTGAAGAATAGAGAAACCTCTCATATAGATTTCCAAATAAGTTATGTAGATACTCCATTCTTAAGAAAGTGAATAATTCCCACTTATTACCTTAAGTGTAGGATATGCATAGTGATCCACCTCCAAAGTGTACAGTGTGGAAAAGGTGGGGAAAAGAGTATCTTTACAATAGAGAGAACTGGCAAACACTACCTGAGCTAGTGATCAGGCAAACAAGGCTCAATTATGATAATAGCATATTCTTTAAAAATAATGTGATGAGAATGGCACTTTATCTCTGTGGTTTTCCTCTCAAAACCCATTGTTTCAGTCCAATTATTAGAAAAAATAATAGACAAAGCCCATTTAATGGTCATTCTACAAAATGCCTGAAGAGTCTTCTTCAAAACTCAAGTAGTAAAGGTCATTAAAAACAAGGGAAGTCTGAGAACTGTCACAAACAAGAGGAGCCTAAGAAGACATGATAACTAAAGATGATGTGAAATCCTGAAACAGAAAAAAAAATTAGGTGAAAACTAAGAAAATTTGAGCAAAGTACGAACTTTAGCTAATAATAATATATGACCTTTGTTGTGTGTGTGTGTGTGTGTGTGTGTGTGTGTGTGTGTGTGTGTGTGTGTATAACAAATGAAGCATACTTGCATAGTATGTTTACACTAGGGCAGACTGACTGTGGGGCATATGGGAATCTGTACTGTCTTCACAACTTTTCTATAAGTCCAAAACTCCTCTAAAGGTAAAGGTTTCTCTTTTTAAAAAATGAATAGAATGAAACAGCGAAGCGATGGAGGTGGGAATAAAATGGGGTAGGGAGTGTTCTAGGAAGAGGCCTAAAGGGAAGAGATGGGAAGAAGAGAACAAACGAATGAATGGCCCACAGAAGCTCTTCAAAAACACAGATTTAGGGAATGGTTAGGGCCTGATCTCAATATTACTTAGTGCTACCACTCTTTGAAATGTTGATCATAATCAACTGCCTTTTCTTGCAATGGAAAATTTCCCAGTTAAGCAAACACAAGCAAGCATGTTTTCAACTGACAGCATCGGTGTGTTGTCCTGTTGTTGAGTGCAGGGGAGGCCACCAAACCTGCTGAGATGCCACCTGCTCTGCTCTATTCTCTCCTGCACACTCAGAGCCAAATGTCAGGACCCCAGCAACAGCCCCAGAAGATGAAAGGGGCCCCATTTTCTGTCTCTGGTGGGTGATAGGGCCACCAGCTACCCCAAAGGGGACTGCTAAGTCTGAGCTTCTGCCCTCTGTCCAGCTGTGTTCAACAGCCCACCTCTGCAAAGCTCTGTTCTTGGGCAGCCGTAGTATAGGGTTTGATATATGGTGGGCTATTGGTATTACTTCAACCATGGCCATAGAGGGTACCCAGATCCACCAGCTGCCTTCCCATGAAGGGCTACAAGGTGGAGGTGTCTGCACAAATTCTTTTCTGCTCCTCTAAAGCAACTCAACATACATGCCCTGTATTCTAAACCAAAGGCCATGTGGCCTATATCATGGACAAATACTTCAGATGAACAATGAGAGAGGAGTTGGTCCAAGTCCTGAGGTTACTTCAGCAACCTGCACTCCTATGGAACCCTGTGGTGCAGGCATGCAGCACAGCCTCAGTGGTGTACAGACATCTTCAGGCCCAGCTGGTGAAGAATGGCATTCATCATCATATTTCTCTCAATTTTTGGCTTTACTCTGCTAGCACAGACCTTGGTTTTTACTACAGCTTAAAGATATGCCTTTTAAGGATTGAATAATGTTCAATTTTCAGCAGCTGTTTTATGAAGTTATATTTTCAGATAGCATAGGGTAACTGTTGTGTGATCATAAAAAATCACCTAATTTGCTTGTTAAATTAACATATGTCCCTGGGCCCCATCCTAAAGGAGGGTCCTGGAGTAAATATTTTTAATAGGCTTCCTGGGAGATTTTGTTATGCAGACTTAGTGTTTAGGAAATGATAGTGAACCTTATGCAATGTGCTTTTTTTTAAAAAAAAAAGTTATAGCGACCATACTTCTTAAAAATATCAGAATGGGGAAGAAAGAGAGGTTAGGAATCTGAAAGTAATGTTACAAAATGTTAGAAGGAACCTAAGAGATCAGTTTTCCAACCCACTCTTCTCAGAGAAGGAAGCTGTGTCCACTGAGGTCAGGAATCTAAATGAGGAAATTCAACTACAGAATGCCAAAGCAGGATGTGCAGCAACTCCCCCAGCATCCAGTTCATGACATCAAGGCTTGAAGACCTTCCTAGGCATATAATAATTCTCCTTCGAATTAAAACAAAGACCTCTCAATTCTCTAAGACACTGGGAAGTTTGTTGTATTTTGTAGGCCTACTGCAAACATTTCTAAAAATGCCCAAATAAAAACATCATAGTGTGTACACAATTGCTTGAATTGACTTGTTCTTTCCTTTCCCAAACTCTCCTATGCCTTAAACTCTCATTCTTCCCCATGCCACCCACTGGTTGGTCACCAGGGTCCTTTTTGAGCTCAGTTCTAGCCTTCCTTACTCTCCTTCACCTGCTCCAAGATGACTCTCCCTGTGGAGTTTGCAGCCCCAACTTTGTTACCCAAACTGAGCTCAGGGCACCTGCTTGACCAGTTAGGCAGGGCCAAGGAGTAGGGCTCTGTTGAGATCCAGGACAGTCACCTCTGGTCTCTAAGGGAACACTGATTTCCAATCAGGGCAGGTCCACACAATTCTCTTATGATGTAGAGCTCACCCATGGCATCAGGAAGAGGGAGGCTAAGGCTCTCACGGGGCTGATTTACCACTCAGTGTTTACTACTGAGGGCCTCTGGGGCCTCTCTCCACCCCCACCATCACCTTCGGAATGACAGAAAAACACAGTTTATTGAATAATTACTGTCCATTGCCCACTGGGTTGGTCAATTTCTACATTTTATTTCCAGTTTTTACAACAATTCCATGAAAAGGCTAGGCAATGAAGGTCAGAGATGGCAAGCAACTTGTCCCAGGTCTCACAGCTTATAAAATATAGAGCCAGGACTTGGCTGGGAGATGGCACTTTAGGCTCTTTCTACCGCATCAAGCTCATATTCCATCTGCAAATTGTAAAGTGCATTATTAAACTCTTGCATGAGTTCTCTTGGCACATTCCTTGTGCTATACCATTCCTGAGATTTCCTCCAGAAATGTCTGTCCTCGATGATGTTCTAATATCTCATAATTTCTTAAGAACTAATCCATAAAGAACAAGGGAAAACCATGCATGCTCCTCTTAATTGCACCATAGTTTTGTGGTCACCTTGGGACAAGAAAATGGTGGAAAGGGCTAGACCTTCACAGACTCACACATCTCCCTAGTCTGTTTTTAGGAGAGGAACAGGTTATTAGATAAGCCAGGTGGCCTCAGAAGGCTAACCATGATAATCCACTTTTTTCTGAGCCTTGTGTCAGGCGGAATGCTAGTTGCTTTCCACCTGTGATCTCATTGAATTGTCACAGCAGCCCTAATGTGATCCCTATTTTGAAGCAAGGCAGTTAGGCTAAGGGAGTTTTAAAAATTTCAACAAGTGAACAGAGTTGCTAAGTATTAGAGCCAGAAATCAAATTCCCACACACTTGATCCCTACAACAGATTTCAGCAATTTTCCTTGAGGAACTAATAGGATTTATTTTTTGGCAAATGTTTTTTGAACATCTATTCTGGGATGGGCCCTATGAGTTCTTGGAGACATAAAGATAAATAAAACGTCCTTGTCATCTATGTTTATTCTAGCAGTGGAGCAGACACGTATAGTGACAAAAATGGGCATGATACCCATATGTGCTGATTAGACATAACATGCCATTGATATGAGGGACAGAAGGGATTTATTCTCCTTTTCAAAGGTTACATGTGGGCAGAGGAAAGGCGTTTGACAGGTTGGGGCACACTTGGGCAGGGGCCACACCTTGCTTTTTCTCACTCCACATTCTTGTTGTCTTCTCTGCTCCAGGTGGACACAAACAGACACAAGACATCACCCATCCTCAAGGAGCTCAGTCTCAGGAACATACTTAAGGGGAAGGTGAACAAATAGAGAGAATAACTGCTGTGTGTGTGTGTGTGTGTGTGTGTGTGTGTGTGTGTGTTCATGTGCACACTTTGAGGGGAAGGAAGGAGTGTGGGAGATAAGGCTAGAGAGAGAAGTGTGAGCCAGACTTAGACGATTTCGTGTGCCCAAATCATATGTTCACAGTTTATCTTGTAGAATATAGAATTCTGTTATTTTAGAAGGTGAAGAATAAACACCATCACTGACAACACTTTCACTTCAAGTTTGAAAAGTGGGCTTGGAAAAATTATGGTGTCCCTCTACTCCTCATCTTTCTCTTCTCACACTGAAACTCTTTCTTTACCATTCACCATCCCCCATCTGGATACTGGGGACACTGCTATCTAGCTCTCAGGTCCCATCATCTGACTTAGCCAGTTTTATTTCCTGATCAACAACTTTTCTCCATGTCTGTACTGTGTTCCTTGTCATTTCTCAGATGGACAATCACAAGTGTCCTCTAATTGGTCTCTGTTGAGGGTGGAATTGTGCCCCCCCCCACACGCCAAAAATTATTTTCACGTCCTAACCACTAATACCTGTGAATGTGACCTTACTTGGAAACAGAGTCTTTGCAGATGTGATCAAGTTAAGATAAGATCATATTGGAGTAGAGTGAGTCCTAATCCAATGTGACCTTATAAGAAGAGA
Source organism: Pteropus vampyrus (assembly GCF_000151845.1). NCBI lineage: Eukaryota > Metazoa > Chordata > Mammalia > Chiroptera > Pteropodidae > Pteropus > Pteropus vampyrus. Next base: position 1,461,795 of record NW_011889112.1, on the reverse strand, counting down.
AGAAACATAGACACGCAGGATAATGCCACTAGTGATATGCTATAAGCCAGGCAACAACAGAAGCTAAGAGAAAGGCATGGGTCAGATTGTCTTCTATAACCATCAGAGGGACTTTAGCCCTGCTGACACCTTGATTTTGGACCTATAGCCTCTATACTGAGGCTATGTCATTTTCTCACTTAAGAATGTCAATGGTTCTCCATCCAGTATCTACCTCAGGATACTCCTTACCATGCTGATTGCCTCATCCTCATTGCTTCAAGAGTACTACAGGGATTTTTTTTTTTTTTTTTACTGTGATTGAAATGACTACTTTTACTTTTTTTGTCTGTTGCCTTCTTCTTATCCTTACCTCACCTGCAAAGTGATCTCAGTTATGCCGCCTCTTTTGTGCTCTCTCCTACCTGTGCATACCTCTGCATCAGTACAAATCACAGACTTTAACCTGATTCTCTCTTTTACTAACATTGAGCTTCCTAGAAGCAGCAAAGCTATTTTATGTCTCTATCCCCAGAGCCTACCACTGGAATATAGGGAGTGAGAATGATTATTTTTCGTCTGAGTGCATAAATAACTAAATTAATAGCATAATAATCATTCAGAGAAAATCAAGATTTCTATTGCCTGTCAATATTGCAGCATTCAGAAAAGCATGAAAGGATTTGGCATCAGAGCAAAGCAAACTTTCCTTTCTTTCATTTATTATCTTGTGACTCAGGGAAAATTACTTAACCTCTCTGAGATTCATTTCATTTATAAAGAAAGAAAAAAATAATACATTATAGAATTACTAAGAAAATTAAGTAAGATGCTGTGGGTGAATGATAAGCTGATACAATGGTTGGAACATGCTCACACTGTTCTTCCTTTTCCCAGTTTAACCTAAGTGTTCATGATATAACTGTGGATTAAAATATTCCAAGTCAGAAATATCATCAAATGACAAACAGAAATTGTCCTTTGTTTTTTCTCCATGTGGACATGTACAAGAATGACTTCTGCAGTGAAACTGCCCTAATTAATTGCATAGCAAAAGCCATGAGGAGATCCTTCTAAACACAGGCAGGGCAATTAATCACAGCCCATTGGAATATTGCTTTTGGTCTTGAACTCAATTTACCTTATATACAGGAAATGAAATGCAATAATTATTGCAGCCCCTTGAGACTCCAGCGTCCTGGCTTCAATTCCCAAATCTTTCATCATTTCATTTGGGTTATGTCTATATGATGCCAAAACATTTGGCTGAAAACTGAAAAATGCCATCAATTTTTCAATTGAAGACTCACTGAATATTCTACCTTTCATTTTTTTATTGTAGTAAAATATACATAACATATAATTTACCATTAACCATTTTTAAGTATACATTTCAGTGGCATTAAGTATATTCACATTGTTGTACAACCATTACCACTATTCATGTCAAGAACTTTTTAAACTGAAACTCCATGACTATTAAAAATTTACTCACCATTTCCTCTTCCTCCCAGCCCCAGATAACTATCATTCAATTTTCTGTCTGAATAAATTTGACAGTATTTGTCCTTTTGCATCTAGCGTATTTCACCTAGCATAATGTCCTTGAGGTCCATTCATGTGGTAGCATGTGTCAGAATTTCCTTCCTTTTGTAGGCTGAATAATATTCCATTGTATATGTACATACAAACATTTTGTTTAGCCATACATTTGTTGATGGACGTTTGGGTTCTTTCCACCTTTTGGCTACTGTGAAC
>NW_011889112.1:1451002-1455273 GCF_000151845.1 Pteropus vampyrus | reverse complement strand
ACTTTGTTTACTTAGTGTTTGTTTTGAAAAAAGGAATAAACTTAATATTTACTTGGAGCTGATCATGTGCCAAGCAAAGAACAAAATCCTGCTCTCATGGAGGTTACAGTTTGTTAGGAAAGCAGTTAACAACAACAAGATAATAAGTAAACCAGACAGCATGTCAGAAAGTGATAGGGCAAGGAGGGCAAGAAGGGAGTAGGAAGAAAAGGGTGGTAGGGTTGTGGGCATTGAACTGAAGGTTTAGATTATGTGGCCAGGTATGGCCTTAGAGAGGTGACGTTCTTTCCCAGCTTTATTGAGGAGTAATTGACAAATATACTTGTATTTATTTAAAGTGTAAAATGTGATGATTTCATATACATATATACTGTGGAATGATTGACAAGATCACTATAATTAACACATCCATCATCTCACATTCTTAACTCATTTTTTTTGGCAAGAACACTTAAAATCTACTCTCAGCCACTTTCAAGTATACAATACCATATTATGAACTAAAGTCACCATGCAGTACATTAAATCCTCAGAACTTCTTGTTATAACTGAAAGGTTGCATCTTTTGATCTGAATCTCCCCATTCCCTCTTTCCCCAAGCTTCTGACAGTCGCTATTTTATTCTCTGTTTCTATGAAAACTCAATAACAAAAAAACAAATCATCTAATTAAAAATGGGCAAAGGACATGAATAGACATTTTTCCAATGAAGACATACAAATGGCTAATAGGTACATGAAAAGGTGCTAATTGTCACTAATTATCAGGGAAATGCAAATCAAAACCACAGTGAGGTGACATTTGAGTAAAGACCTGAATGAAATGAGTGAGCAGAACATGTGTGTATCTGAGGAAGAAGTTCCAGGTGGAAAAAGTAGCAAGTGCAAAGTCTCAGAGGTGAGGTGGGCCTGGTGTGTTTGAGGTTTCAGAGTGGCTGACTGAATGCATAAGTAATGGAGAGAGCAGAATACAAGGCCACAGATGTGAGTGGGGGTCAGATCATATAGACACCTGCTTTAAGTGCTTAGTTTTTCATCAGAGAAACAGGGAGCCACTGCAGTATCTGAGCAGTGGTATTGTAGAATCTTTGAAAATTTTTTTTTTTTTAGATGAGACAACCTTTGGTTGACCTCACAGATTGCAAGGACCTTGTCAGCATACAATCCTTTATTTATTATTTTTTACCCCTATAGTACCAGGTCTTCCTAGGTGGTCTCCCATCCAAATACTAACCAGGCCCGATACTCCTTAACTTCCAAGATCAGATGGGATCGGACTTGTTCAGGGTGGCATGGATGTAGACAAATCTTTGAATTTTAACTGGACTACTAACTTCTGTTTGGAGAAATATACTGAAGGAAGGAGGCAATGAATTTGCCCCACTTAATTTTTGCCAGTTGTTTTAAATACCTCGACTACTTAAAAAATCATTCTGTGAACGAGGAAAAGTATAGTTGTACAGGAGCATACCAAGGAGTGCCTGCAGAATGGGATCACTGGTCAGGAGACAAAAATGAGATTAGGAGAGAATGGCTATAGGAGAAGAGGATACAGGCAGAAGAACCAGTATGTGGGCCCTGTTTATACCACCACCTGGTGGGGCTGGGAGCCAGAGGTGCATGCAGAACTTACTATCTTGGTGCATCACAAATGCCCTGTGTGGACTGAGGCTGTGTGGTTGGAGGATGATATCATATACTCTAGGATTAGCAGGGCTTCTTGAGGAATTTCAGAAAATTATTTTTCTCCTAGTTTTTATTTTTATTTCACCATGGTTTATTTGTCATTACTTTACCTGTTTTAGTCAAAAGTTCATAGCCTGTTTATATTAAGATAGAAGGTCCTGAATTGGGATTCTCAGAGGCCATCTCTAAACTTTCCATTAACTAGTATTGATATTTGCTAAGAAAGCTACATCCTCAACTTAATAGGGCAAGGCTTTTGAACAAAAGCTATTAAAATATCATTCTTGAATGTTTCAAAATAAAGAGTTTAGATTTTCTTCTTATCGTGAAACCAAAAATGTAGAACAGTGTAGTCAATCCATTTTTATTTCATAAGAATAAATCTGATCAGTATGTGTAGAGTAGGAGAGAGAGGAGGGGGGAATCCTTATGTGTTCTCAGGGAAGACAAGACTTGGAAATCTCTCCATGCTCCCTCCCAGGTCTTTGGAGCCTTTCAAAGTCAACTTACTGTCTGAGAACAGTGTGATCTTCTGAGGGAAAGACATTAACAGTCAATGTAATATAAAACCTAAGGCAGATGTCTACACTTCGAGTCAAATTTGGCCAACACACTGCAGTTAATCTTTACCGAGATTCAAGGGAAAACAAGATTTGCACTATGTATGAAAATGGGGAAATGACATACAAAAATAAATGTTTTCAGGTTTCCTCAGAAACTCAGAACATCTAATGAAAATGAGCACACCTTCCAATATCAGAGCAATGATGCAGAGGTGAGAAACAGCCCACATTTCAGTCACCTCAGCCCCAGGGTTCCTTGTTATGTCCCCAGCTAAGGGGCAGAGGGTCAGTTTTCCTTTATCGTCATAGTTGCATTGTTTTCTTTCCTTAAAATAGAGAAATATTTCTCTGTATTCATGTTTCTGTCAAAAGTTGGAAATTAAAAGAAGCACAAGTTTCCAAAGGGTGTTACTAGTGGAAAGGAGAAGTACCCCATATATCTTGGTGCACATTCTGGCTCCATGGATTTCCCTCTGCCCTGCTGATTGCCTTGTTCACTGAACTGCCAGGCCTCTGCATCACCAAGCATGTGTGCTTTGAGGTTCATCAGCTCCAATGCCTGTGTGATTGATGCCAAGGCTCCTTCAATAAAAAATTAAAGGCCTGGCACGAAGATGCTCCAGACTCCTGGATGTTTGGCTCAGGAGTATACCCAGACCTTGTGCAAAGTTTTTGAGAGCAAAGGGCACTGGGACCTAAAGGGCTATTTAGGGAATAGCTTCAGCATTGTGGATGGGAGAGAATGGACCTGACAAACCACTAACTGTGACTCTCCCCATGAAAACAGACCACATAGAATTAAGATTGTAGAACCTCTCCCAGCCTCAGTTTCTCTCTTATTACTTGGAGATGCTCATTTCTGTTCTTTCAATCTCACTGTTTGGTTGAGTCATCAAATGAGAGTAGGCACATGGGGATTTTGAAAACTGCTAATTCTACCTAATAAGAGCAATTTCTGGGATATAGGGGTTTGAATGTGGGGGCTGGTGTGAAGTCAGGGCTGCTAGAGCGTGTGTAGCTGGTCTGCTTCTCTGGAGGATAGAGGGCTTGTAAGTGACTCTCTTGCTGAGTCTTCGGGTGGGTCCTTGAGTAAGAAATCTCCAAGAGAGAAGATATTGGTGTTTGTCTATTGCTTTGCAGTTTCCAAAACTTTTCTCAGAACATATTCTCTGTTGCCTCTTATCACAACCTCATGAAATTGACAGGTAGGGACAGTCTCCTGAATTCAAAGGACCAGGTGGTTCTGAACCATTTCTATTTGAATTGAGAACATCGCCACATTTGTAATCTTTAATTGTTTTGTTTAAGCTAATGTGTAAAAAGAGAGTGTGTTGCTAATATGTGCTATCTGAAGAGGATGCTGCAAGTCTCTTAAACCTGCAGACTTTGTAACATCTAGTGTATAAGCTGCAGTACTTTGTGATTTTCTGCTACTCTTGGGGGGCCCTGAAACTCTGCTCTATCCCCACAACCCTATATGGATGCTTATATTAGCTCAATGGCACATTTTCTCTGTACAGCCAATGTATGCCCTTTACTTACTTTTTATATATCTTGAATATTTAACTTCTAATAAAAATTTATATTCCTTTGTTATTTTTATCTTATGGTGGATGCAAACCACCAGGGCAGTAGGGTTTTAGAAAAGCAAGCTCCCAAATTTAATCTTCATTCTTCCATCCTGTACTTCTCCCTGACCCCAGGGCACCTGCAAGGAGAGCAATTCTGGTGAATTCTTCAGAGCTCTGTCCAGTCTTGCTTCTCTCCTTTTCAGAGATAGGGTTTCCACCATTTCCTACAGGAGATTTGGCCACAGTTTATCATCTCTGACATTTATAGCAGGAAGATTGAGTTTTGGGGAATCCTGGGCTGGAAAATGGGGCTGGTCTACTTGAACAGAGAGACTTAAAAGGTGAGTGAAGAAGTTCCAAGCAACTCATTACCCAGAAGGTATTGGAGAGTCATTAAAGCAGTAATCAAGCTAATCTTTGTGGGAGGGTGCAGCATACCTGAGGCTGCTGTG
>NW_011889112.1:1448777-1450952 GCF_000151845.1 Pteropus vampyrus | reverse complement strand
CATTCAATTTTCTGTCTGAATAAATTTGACAGTATTTGTCCTTTTGCATCTAGCGTATTTCACCTAGCATAATGTCCTTGAGGTCCATTCATGTGGTAGCATGTGTCAGAATTTCCTTCCTTTTGTAGGCTGAATAATATTCCATTGTATATGTACATACAAACATTTTGTTTAGCCATACATTTGTTGATGGACGTTTGGGTTCTTTCCACCTTTTGGCTACTGTGAACGGTGCCATTATGAACATTGATATACAAATATTTGTTCAAGTCCTTGTTTTCACCTCTTTTGGTTATGTTACCCAGAAGTAGAATTGCTGGATACAGTAATTCTATTTATTTTGTTGGGAACTGCTATTTTCCACAGCAGCTGCACCATTTTTCATGTTCCAATTTCTTCACATTCTCACAGACCCTTCTTTCTTCCTTTTCTCCCCTTCCCTCCCCTTTCCCTTCCTCCTACTCCCTCTTTCTCCTCCTCTTTCTCCCCCTCCTTCTTTTTCTTCTTCTTCTTTGTCAGCTATCCTTAATGGGTCAACATTTAATCTTTCCTTTTTTTTTTTATGTGTTACAAGAATTCATAGTTTTACATGATTAATTTGTCCATTAATTTATTCATTCATTTAATCATTCTCTTAATTTCTTCACCTATCAAAAATATCGGAGGTTTAACTGAACATCTTGCCCAACCTTTGTTCAGTATTGAGTATGCCAAATAATTCTGGATTTTAATGTTTTTAACTAGTTTGTCCTAAAATTTTTCTGCTGCCCAAGTGAGCATTTGCAGGATGCAGCACAGTCAGAAACTGAGAAAATGGAGGCAGTAAAGAATGAAGAGTGGGGATGAAGTGACTTATTCCCACATGGATGAGAGAAAGAGAGGTCAATACCCCTGTGTTTGTGAGTCAGACTTGACTCCACCTACATCTCTGGCCCATTTTGTACTTCTCCATGGTTATCCCTTCATAGCTGCATTGCTAAGAGGACTGGACAGCCACTTACCTATCTGTGTATCCTCAGCACTCAGTCAAGGCCAACTCATAGCAAATATTCAACAATTTTCTTTTCTAAAAAGTTAAAGACATTTAATTAAATAAGTAAATTAGTGAATAATTAATACTCAGACAGAAGAAAAAGTAAGAAAAGCAATTTCTTATCAAAATAATTTCATCTGTAGAAGAGTTTATAAAACTTTTCTTTGCAATTTTAATTCATATAATTTTGTTGCTATTAGCTTTCTTGGTCTCCCACAGCACTCAAAATTTCCCCAAGGCACTATAAACACTGATTTGAATCTAAACACCTAATTACTGGTCACTGCCTGGAGTTGTGGCTCCAGTAGCTGGACATACTGGCCGTTGACTGAGTTATTTGTCAGTGATGGATTCAGCTGCTTGCTGGCCCAGACTGCCAGGGGCCAAGAGCTTCCTACAGAAAATGTGCCCAGTGGTGAGTAATATTTGAGTTGCCAAAATCCCCAGTCTTGCCTACATTTTGTATTTGGGCCCATTTTTGTTTTCTTTTGAGTCAGCATCAGAGAAAAACTAATTAGTAATAACATTCTCATTTCTCTCTTTAAATTTCATTTTCTGCTCTCTTATACCTCCAAGACCACAGCACAAATCGTATTATCTCAGAAAAGTTTAACATTGGTATTTTAGGTCTTTGATCAATGTTGGGTCTCAAAGCTGACTTTCTCATGTCTTGACAGGGTTCTAATAAGGTGATGTGAGAAAAAGGCAGAAACTCAGCTTAGGTTGACTTGGCAAGCTATATATCAGTGTGCAGCCTGCATTCTCAGAGTGGGCTATGTTTTCTAATTCTCACAAAGATACCTTGTGGACTAGCAGAGACAAAACTAGAATTTTTGGAGAAAGGATGCAGAGATTTTTAAAGTCCCACACTGGAGACAAAAAGAATGAGACTTTAGACAAAAAAATATGAGACTTTTCATGATTCTGTAAGTCGTACTGCAGAGAGAGAACTCAGGATATACAGCGAGAGAGTTTTCCAATCAGACTGAAAGTGGACCAAGAGACTCGTCTCTCCTGAGCAGGAAACTGGGGAGGAAGCGACTGGACATAGAGGGAGAGTAAGGACTAGATTTCAAGCTCTGCAGCTCACCATTACTGCAAGGCTGACCCTCAAGTTACAGGACAGTCAGGAGCGGGACAGA
>NW_011889112.1:1436016-1439482 GCF_000151845.1 Pteropus vampyrus | reverse complement strand
AGAGAGAAGATATTGGTGTTTGTCTATTGCTTTGCAGTTTCCAAAACTTTTCTCAGAACATATTCTCTGTTGCCTCTTATCACAACCTCATGAAATTGACAGGTAGGGACAGTCTCCTGAATTCAAAGGACCAGGTGGTTCTGAACCATTTCTATTTGAATTGAGAACATCGCCACATTTGTAATCTTTAATTGTTTTGTTTAAGCTAGTGTGTAAAAAGAGAGTGTGTTGCTAATATGTGCTATCTGAAGAGGATGCTGCAAGTCTCTTAAACCTGCAGACTTTGTAACATCTAGTGTATAAGCTGCAGTACTTTGTGATTTTCTGCTACTCTTGGGGGGCCCTGAAACTCTGCTCTATCCCCACAACCCTATATGGATGCTTATATTAGCTCAATGGCACATTTTCTCTGTACAGCCAATGTATGCCCTTTACTTACTTTTTATATATCTTGAATATTTAACTTCTAATAAAAATTTATATTCCTTTGTTATTTTTATCTTATGGTGGATGCAAACCACCAGGGCAGTAGGGTTTTAGAAAAGCAAGCTCCCAAATTTAATCTTCATTCTTCCATCCTGTACTTCTCCCTGACCCCAGGGCACCTGCAAGGAGAGCAATTCTGGTGAATTCTTCAGAGCTCTGTCCAGTCTTGCTTCTCTCCTTTTCAGAGATAGGGTTTCCACCATTTCCTACAGGAGATTTGGCCACAGTTTATCATCTCTGACATTTATAGCAGGAAGATTGAGTTTTGGGGAATCCTGGGCTGGAAAATGGGGCTGGTCTACTTGAACAGAGAGACTTAAAAGGTGAGTGAAGAAGTTCCAAGCAACTCATTACCCAGAAGGTATTGGAGAGTCATTAAAGCAGTAATCAAGCTAATCTTTGTGGGAGGGTGCAGCATACCTGAGGCTGCTGTGTGCGTGTTTACAGAGCCATTCTTCTGCCTGCCCATGATTTATGGTAGCCCTCCCTTTAAAGAGGCACTGAAGCCAGAGCTATGTTATATAGCTCTCAGGGACACTGACAATTTGCCTTGGGGGACACAGGAGCAGGCGCCCAGTCTTGTCTCTCTATACTGACTACCTTCTTCCTTCCTTTCCTCTCTCTCCTTTTTTTTTAAAAAATAATAGCCTTATTGAGATATAATTCATATACCATATAACTCACCTATTTAAAATATACAATTCAATGATTTTTAGTGTGTTCACAGATATGTGCAACCATCATTATTACTACAGTGAATCTTAAAATATTTTCATTACCTCCCTCAAAAAACCCATACACAGAAATCACCTCTCTTCTCCAACCCTGACCCCATCAATAAGCAACCACTAATATACTTTCTGTCTCTACGGATTTTTTATATAAATGAAATTATACAATATATATGGTCCTTTGTGGGTGGCTTCTTTCACTTAGTATAATGTTCTTGAAGTTTATCCATGTTATAGCATGAGTCTACATTCCTTATGAGACAGAAATTCCATTCGTAGGCAAATACTCAAGAGAAATGAAAATATATGTCCTTACAAAAGCTTGTACATGAAAGTCCACAGCAACATTGTGTGTAAGAGAAAAAAAAAAAGTGGAAACAACTTAAATATTCAAGTGATGAATAAACAAAATTTGGTATATCTATTTAATGGAATACTATTTTGAAATGCAAAGCGTGAAGTTCTGATACATGCTACAACATGGGCAGACCCTGAAGAAATTATGCTAAGTGAAAGACGCCATCACAAAACATCACTTGTTGTATGATTTCATTTATGTGAAATATCCAGAAAAAGAAAATCTGTATAGATAGCAGGTAGATTAGTGGTTTCCAGGGGCTGAAGGGAGAAGAGAAAAAGGGCCAATAGCTGCTAACAGGTACAGGGTTTCCTTCTGGGGTGATGAAAATGTTCTGGAATTAAATAGTGGTGCTGGTTATACAATTTGGTGACTAAGTTAAAAATCATCGAACTGTACACCTTAGATGAAGGAAAAAGAGAAAATGAAGAAGATGGAGGAGGGTGCTTGTGTTTTGAATAAGATGGTATAGATCCACATCTTTTTCCTCTCTGCTAAGTATAACTTTAGATCCTGGAAATAACACAAAAGGTAGCCAAAATGAAATTCTGAAAGGTGGTAAGAACTTCTTCGAGACCCCAGGACTAGAGGAAGAATACACTGGCAGGGTACCTTAGGTCTCCTGACCCAATAGAAAGTGACCCAAACCCGGTGCTTCTTGACCTCCACCTAGCAACAGAAAGCACCCAGGTAGGCTTGTTGCTCTTCATATCGAGCAAGGGTTCCTATGATAACACGTGCTAGGGTGAGTCACTGGGAATTCTACAATGAATAAATGGTCAAGGGCAGCACTCTCTATTCCAGGCCTGAGATTTTCCTCCTCCACTGAGAAGCTTTCTGGATCTGGGGGCTTGGGAAAAAGGGAACCCCTACCACAGCTAGCATCTTTGTTTCCATGGGTTTGAGACCCTGTTTTCTCACTAGAGAGACAGTAGGGCAGCTGGGAGTCACTTATAAAAAGGATCTTGTCAAAGCATCTAGCTAAAGAAGCCTCTTTTTCCCTCAGGCCTGAATTCCCCTACTGGCCAAGAGACACATGATACCCCACTTGGAGACACACCTCCTATCTTCTCACATAGCACCAGCAGGGCCCAGTGTGAGCCTTAGAAACACCAGATAAACAAATTGACCAAAAAGAGATGTCAAAAGACCTGGAAATTAAACTTTCATTAGAATCATAACCCACAAAATAGGCCAGTAGCCCTGTGCTAAAACTAAATAGGATAACTGTCTGCTAAAATAAAGATTTAAATAGCACCCAGAGTCTCCTAACATCCACTATCAGCCCACTTCTATGTGGCATGACTAAGTCCTGCACTGTCCATGAACACCTAGGGAGCACTAGCCTTGCATTTTTGTTGTTTCTAAATTTTTTCTTTTATGTTTTCCAGATGGCAAAATAATACATGTGCATTAAAGAAAACCTAAACAATAGAGAGAAATAAAGAAGAAATTATAAATCACCTGTAATCCCACCACTCAGAGAGAATATATGTATATTTGTATATGTATCTATATTATTCATATACCCTCCCAGTTGTCACATCTTTGTATGTATAAAGAAATATTGTAATTATAGAAAATATTGTAAATCCATGTATAACATTTGTAATTTGCTTTTTTCCTATAAAATACAATCTTTCTCTATATCATTAAATGTTCTTTCCACATCTCTTTTAGGAACTGCATAATATTTACTTTCCTATAAAGAATGTGCATCAGTTACTTTGGGGCCACTTGCCCTTAGTATAGTACACCATAGGTACTCAATAAATTTTGGACAAATGAATGGATAGAGCTCTGTGTCTAGACTGAGGGCCATAATGATTTGTGAGTCTCTTTGTTGGGCATTTCACTTGTCCCAGTCCAGCCCTAGAAAGAAAGAAAGAAA
>NW_011889112.1:1405086-1435566 GCF_000151845.1 Pteropus vampyrus | reverse complement strand
GAAAAGAAAGAAAGGCCTGTGTTCATGCTTGTAGGAAATCATCAGGGACCAGCTAGGATCATGGCTTACATGTTGAAGATTCTCTCTTGGGCAGGAGGTCCCTCTAGTTTTTCTGAGTGGGGACTCAGTCTTGGTCTTCAATCCCATCAAGAAGGAAGGCCCACTTCTGTCCCACTCAGAGGTTTGTTATAATTGCAAGACAACTTGTAATTCTACTCTCCCATCCCAACTCCTTGAATGTTCAAGCCATTATACAATTGCTCATGTTGCTTTTCAATCTGAAACATCCACCCTTCATTTCCCATTATCAAATCCCCATCTGACATCAAGACTCAGTTCCAGGGATACCTCTTCTGCAGGTCCTCTCTGACCCCCTTTGGCACCTATGCTGTATTCCCTTTAACCCTTGCACTTGGTGCAAGCATCAGACAGAAGTCTTAGCCATCTGTTGGGCAAATGTGTTTTTGCGTCTACTGCATTCATAAGACTGCAAATCCCCAGACTGGCCTCTGCCCTAAATGAACTCTTGTTGGAAGGATTAATTGGCTGAACGGGATCTGTCTGCTTCTGCAAAGGGCCAGAGGGCTTCATGCCCAACAGCATCTGACCTCACAGGTCTAGAGGCAGTGGCTTGGCAGCTGCATGGAGTGAGGGTGGTGCTGCCCAGGGAACATGTGCCCTTGCTTTGCTGTGTTTAGAATGCCAGAAAGCTGACAGAGCAGGGAGAAGATGAGGATCCTTTGGCATGTTTCCTAAACATGCTTTATGAAAGGGAAAGTCATATTTATTGCATTTATTTAGAGAGGGGTTATAGGCACTTCATCTGGTGTTCACTTCAGAGCAGCTGTTCATTATTATCAAGGCAAAAGATGAGTGACTTGTGCTCTTTGCTTCAAGCCAGAGAAACCAGATCAATAGACACAATGGAGTCTCTTGTAACAGACAGGGTTCTTGGAGCCAGGAAGTTCTCTGCAAATTCTCTGTATAATTTTTGAGTGCCATAGCAAAGAGAAATAGCTGGTCTTTTCGATTCTCTAAGGAATGGCAGGCAGGAGAGATCCTGCCCAGAAGCAGCACTTTTGTCAAAATTTCTTCCTTTAGAAACGGTCTTCTGGTTATAGAGGAGGGACACCTGGGATCTTTAGAGGTCAGGGTAATGTTCTATTTCTTAAGCTGGATGTGATTTTAGTAGGATAATACCCAACTCAGTACAGTGGGATAAATAAATACATTACTCCCAAGCCTCACTAGAATGCAAGCCTTGGACACAAGCTGTGGGGGAGTTAGTCTGAAAATTCCAGATTCTGGAGGTAGATGTCTTAAAAAGGTGTTTTCGTCTTCAATCTTTTATAGTCCAATGACTTCATTTTAAATTCAGATTTAAAGTTCCCACCAGTCAGGTTATCTGTTTTCTTGGGTACTGTTAAAACAGAGTTTGCTCAAATATTGCAAAGAAATGCTCTGACAGTACTGAAAGAAACATGTTTATACTGTCAAGAAAACTGAAATCACAACCCTATGGGTTTTCTAGCCAAGTAACAAGAATTTAGAGTTCAAAAAGACAAGATAGTGATTCTGAGCTATATAGTTACATTTTTTTTTAAATTACACCTGAACCACAAAATTACTCCTCAGAGTAAAGAATGACTAGAAAGTTGTTCACATTGCTTTCATCTCTTTCCTTCACACGTGCTTAGTGAGACATCTCAAGAGTAAACATCTGATTAATGTCAGGAGCATTTTCAGTATCACTTATTGTTTTTATTAACTATTGTCCATTTTTTTCTCTGGATAACCACAGTTACAATTTTATCTGAGCATATTGGAATTCCAGTTCCTGCAACGAATGTTCACTTATTAAATGTATAATTTTTGAGTGCGATAGCCGAGTGCCATAGCCAAGGGGATGAGGACAAATGGGACCTGATCTTTTCATGGAGGTTATCTAGGGTGGAAGATAAACAAGTGAAGGGTAACTATAACTCAGAATGGTAAGAGCTCTGAGTAGGTTAATTGCAGGGTACCACAGGAGTGTGTGCTAGAAGCGTCTCTACTCCAACTTGAAAAATTGAGGCAAGTGGCCTAGGTCGAAGTGATGAGAGTATGGATAGAGAGGAAAAGAAGCATGGGAGAAACATGAGTTTAGTGGGCAGAACTGCTTGCACCCTCATCTATATAGCTGTGGAGTGATAGTAATGTGGGAGGAGAAAGGGCAGGGAGACACTGTTTGGACTGCTGTGTAGAGAAGGCTCTGTCATTGATATGAGAAACGGGAGTTTGAAACTTTTACAAAAGCAGGGCAGGGAAGAGAATGAATTCAGTTCTAGAAATATTGTTTTTGTTGTTGTTGCTGGAAGAATATTCAAGAGATGCTTTCCATTTAAGAGCTTAAATCTTCAGAGTACTGGGAAGGAAATTTATGTTTCAAAGTCATCAGAGTACAGATAATTCACAAATGGATGCGTGCATTCAGAGAGACTAAGTCAATTGAGATGAAAAAATTATCCTAGGACAGGACCAAAAGCACACCTACTGCTAACAGGTGAGTTGGTAGGGAAAGTTTTAAGAAGAGGCAGAGAAGAGAGAGTCCTCAAAGGACAGTCAATACTGGCAGAATCACAGTAAATCTCTGTTCACAGATTTGATTTGATTTGACTTAGAGCTCATCTCAGCTCAGATGGTGGTTTGGAATGGGAAGAAGGGAAAGGAAAGCTACTCCCGGGACATTACTAAACCAACACCAAACTCAGCTGCTTGTAGCTGTAATTTCATTTAGGGAAAACTAGAACCTGACTGGGAATTTAAAAGGAAATCTTGGAAAATTAGACCACCGTAGGAGACTTTGAAAGCTCTAACATATTTCTGGAAATCTAAAAGGCTGCATATATGCACACAAATTTGAACATGCACAGGAAAGACCTGAGGAAGAAGTCACCAGTCCAAATTACAACAAAAGTTATGAGATGTTCAAAGAAGCAAGAAAGTATGTCATATACACAGGGGAAAACAAAGCTGGCAACAGAAAACTTTCTTGAGGGGACACAGTTTGTACTTACTATGCAAAAATTTTAAATTGGTTATTATAAATATGTTCAAATAACTAAAAGAAAACATATTTAAATAATTAAAATAAAGCATAACAATGATGTCTCATCAAATAGAGAATGTCAGTAAAGAGAGAGATTACATATATAAAAAAATCAAAATAAAAATTTTGGAGTTGAAATGAAAAAGTCACTAGAAGTACCCATGAATAGATTTGAGCTGGAAAAAGAAAGAATCAATGAACTTAAAGATAGGTTAATAGAGATTATCCAGTCTGAGAAGCAGAAAGAACAAATAATAAAAAATGATAGCACTCCAGAGCTCTGTGGGACAGCAGCAAACATTTCAACATATGCATAATAGGAATCCCAGAGGAGATGAGAAAAGAGACAAAAAGATAATAAAATAATGTCTGAAAACTTACCAAATTTGATGAAAAACATTATTATACACATTCAAGTAGAATAAACTCCAGAAGATCCACACACAGATATATTATAGTCAAATTGATAAAATTTAAAAACAAAGAATTAAAAATTTTATTAGGGTGATATTTATTAATAAGATTATATGTTTCAAGTGTACAATTCTATAATACATGATATGTATATTGCATTTTGTACTCAGCACCCAAAGTCTAATCTCCTATCACTGTGTCTTTGATCCCCTTTACCCTTTTCAATTTATCCCCACCCCTTTCCCCTCTGGTAACCACCATATTATTGTCTGTCTATGAGGTTTTTGTTTGTTTTGTTTGTTCATTTGTTGCTTTCTATTTTATATCTCAGATATAAGTGAAATCATATGGTTCTTATACTTTTTCATCTGACTTATTTTGCTAAGCATGATACTCTCAAAATCCATCCACATTATAGCAAATGGCAGCATTTCATCTTTTCTTATGGCCGAGTAATATTCCACTGTATATATGTACCACTTCTTTAACCAATCATCCATAGAAGGATGCTTAGGTTGTTTCTATGTCTTGGTTATTGCGAATAATGATGCAATGAATATAGGGGTACACATATCTTTACAAATAAATGTTTTTCAATTTATATGTGTGGGGGGTAGATACCCAGAAGAGAGAATGCTGGGTCACATTGTAGCTTTATTTTTAATTTCTTGAGGAAACTCCATACTGTTTTCTATAGTGGCTGTACAAATTTACATTAATACCAGCAATGTATGAGGGTTCCTTTTCCTCTACATCCTCTGCAACACTTGTTATTGTCTTATTGATAATAGCCATTCTAACAGGTGTGAGGTGGTACCTCATTGTGGTTTTGATATGCATTTTCTTATAGCTAGTGAAGTTTAGCATCTTTTCATATATCTGTTGTCCATTTGTATGTCTTCTTGGGAAAAGTGTCTGTTCAGGTTCTCTGTTCATTTTTAATAGGATTGTTTCTTTTTGTTTTTGTTGCTGAGTTGTATTAGTCATTTGTATATTTTGGATATTAACCTTTATAGGAAGAATTGTTTGCAAATATCTTCTCCCATTTGGTTGCTTGTCTTTTTGTTGATGGTTTATTTTACTGTGCAGGAACTTTTTAGTTTGATGTAGTTCCATTCATTTTTTTTTCTTTTTTCTTTTATTTCTCTTGCCTTTGGAGTTAAATTCATAAAATCTTCTCTGAGACAAAGGTTCATAAGTTTAATACCTATATTTTTGTGTGTATGCGTGTGTGTGTGTACTCTATTGTCTTATATTTAGGTCTTTGATCCACTTTTTTTGCATGGTGTCAAATAGTTAATTTTTGTGTATAGCCTCAAGTACCAATCTAGTTTCACTCTTTTGCATGTGGCTTTCTAGTTTTCCCAGCACCATTTGTTGAAGAGGCTTTCTTTTCTTTATTGTATGTTGTTGGCTCCGTAGTCAAAAATTAGTTGCTCATATACACGTGAGCTTATTTCTGGGCGCTTAGTTCTGTTCCATTCTTCTGTGCATTTGTTTTTCTGCCAATACCAAATTGTTTTGATTATTGTGGCTTTGCAGTAAATTTTGAAGTCAGGGAGTGTGATACTTCCAGCTTTGTTCTTTTTTCTCAGGATTGCTTTGGCTATTTGGGATCTTTTGTAATTCCACACAAAGTTGATTATTTTTTCTTCTATTTCTTTGAAAAATGCCATTGGAATTTTGATGAGGATTGCATTAAATTTGTATATTGCTTTAGGTTTTATGTCTATTTAAACTATGTTGATTCTTCCAATCCATAAACACGAAATATCTTTCCATTTCTTTATCTCTTCTTCAGTTTCTGTTAATAATGTCTTATGGTTTTCAGTGTATAGGTCCTTCACATTTTTTTTTTTGTTGTTGTTGTTAATTTTCTTCCTAGGCATTTTATTTTATTTTTTGTTGTAATTGCAAATGGAATTTTTTTCATTTATTTTTCTGAAATTTTATTGTTAGTGTATAGGAAGGAGCACAGTGGACTTTAGTATGATCATTTTATATCATATAACTAATGTATTTGTTTATTCTTCTCAATAATTTTTTGGTGGTGTTTTTAGTGTTTTCTATATTAAGAATTATATCATTTGCAAAAAGTGACAATTTTACTTCATTCCTAATTTGGATGCCTTTATTTTTCTTCTCTTGCCTAATTGCTCTATATAGGACTTCCATTACCAAGTTGAATAGCAGTGATGAGAGTGGGCATCTTGTCTTTTTCCTGATCTTAGAGGAAAAGCTATCAGTTTTTCACCATAGAGTATGACATTGGCTAAGGCTTGTCATATATGGACTTTATTATGTTCAAGTACTTTTCTTCTATACCCATTTTATTGACTGTTTTAGTCATAAATGGATCTTGTTAAGTGCTTTTTCTGCATCCATTGATATGATCATATGTTTTTTATACTTTATTTTGTTTATGTGGTATATCACGTTAATCAATTTGCATATGTTGAAACTATCCTTGTGCCCCTGGAATGAACCCAACTTGATCATGATGTATTCTTTTTAAATTTATTGTTACATTTTATTTGCTAATATTTTGCTTAGAATTTTTACATCTATATTCATCAGAAATATTGGTGTGCAATTTTCCTTTTTTGTGCTGTACTTGTGAGGTTTTGGTATCAGGGTAATGTTGACCTCATAAAATGAGTTAGGAAGTATTACCTCTTCTTCAACTTTCTGGAAGAATAGATATTAAATATTTGGAGAAATTCTCTAGTGAAACCATTTGGTCTCGGATTTTTACTTTTGGGGAGTTTTTTGATGGCTGTTTAAATTTCCCTACCTTTGATTAGTCTATTTTGATTTTCTAGTTCTTCATGATTCAGTCTAGGAAGGTTATATATTTCTAAGAAATTGTTCATTTTTTTTAGGTTTTTGAATTTGGAGACAATTATCCTTTCACAGTATTTTTGTATAGTTCTTTGTATTTCTGTGATGTCCGTTGTAACTTCTTTTATTTCTAATTCTATTTATTTGAGACTTTTCTCTTTTTTTACTTTAGGAAGTCTAGCTAGAGGTTTATCAATTTTATTAATTTCTTCAAAGAATCAGCTTTCTGTTGCATTAAATTTTTTTATCATCTTTTTGTTCTATATTTCATTAAATTCTGCTCTAATTTTTATTTTCTTACTCGTACTGACTTGGGACCTCGTCCTTTAAGGTGCAATATTAAGTAGTTTGAGACTTTTCTTGTTTCTTGAGGTTGGACTGTAATGATATAAACTTCTCTGTTATTGCTGCTTTTGCTGTATCTTCAAAATTTTGATTTCTCAAAATTATTTTCACTTGTCTCTATGTATCTTCTGATCTAGTTTTTTATTTCTTCTTTGACTATGTGCTGTTTAGTAACATGTTGCTTAATCTCTACATATTTGTGATTTTCTCCACTTCCTTTGTGCAGTTGATTTTCAGTTTCTCTTCGTCATGTACTTAGGAGTATAATTGCTGGCTTATATGATAATTATACATTTGGCATTTTGAGGAACTATTGAACCATTTTCCCCAAGTGGCTGTAACATTTACATTTCTATGAGTAATGGATGAGAATTCTAATTTCTTCATATTCTCTTGGGTACTTTTAATTGTCTATCTTTTAAGAAAAATTATAGCTATCTTAGTGGATGTAAAGGGACATTTCTTTGTGGTTTTGATTTACATTTCCCTAATGACTAATTATGTTGAGCATCTTTTTTTGTGTTTATTGGCCAATTATTTATCTTTTTGGTAAAATGTCTATTCAAATCCTTTTCACATTTTTAATTGAGTTATTTGTCTTTTTATTTTTGAGTAGTAACTGTTTTTTATATATTCTAGCTACAAGTCCCTTGTTAGACACATGATTTGCAAATATTTTCTCCTGTTTTGTAGATTTTCCTTTCATTCTCTTGATAGTGCCCTTTGAGAACAAATTTTAAATTTTTAATGAAATTCAATTTATTCATTTTTACTTGGTTGCTTGCATTTTTGGTTTTATATATAAGAAACCATTGTCTAAAGTCAGGATGATTTACACCTATCTTTTTTTCTAAGAGTTTTATAGTTTTAGATTTTACATTTAGGCCTTTGATCCATTTTGAGCTAGTTTTTATATGTTGTTTGAAGAATCAGTTCAACTTTATTCTTTTGCATGTGGATGTTCATTTGTGCCCGCACCATTTACTGAAAAGACTATTCTTTCTCCATTAAATGATCTTGGCATTCTTGTTGAAAATAATTGACAGGAACTGTTTCTGGGCTTTCAATTCTATTTCATTCACTTATATATCCACCCTTATGCCAGTATTACAGTGTTTTGATCATGCAGCCTTGTAGTAAGTGTTAATATTGGAAAGCGAGTCCTCTAACTTTATTCTTTTTCAGGATTGTTTTAGTTACTATTGGTCCTTTGTATTTGCATATGAATTTTAGGACCAGTGGGTCTGTTTTTGCAAAACAAAACAAAACAAAACCTAGCTGAGATTTTGAAAGGATTGCATTAAATGTGTACATCATTTAGGAAATTTTGCCATTTAAAAATATTAAATCTTTCAGTACATGAGCACAGTTTGTCTTTCCATTTATTTAGGTCTTTCATTTCATTCAGAAGTGTTTCGTAGTATATACTACACAAGTCTTTCACTTCCTTGGCTAAATTTATTCATAAATATTTATTCTTTTTGATGTTGTAAGTGGAATTGTGTTCTTAATTTCATTTTTGGATTTTTTGTTGTTGTTGCTAATATATATAAATGCAATTGATTTTCATATATTGACCTTATAACCTACAACCTTGTTAAACTCATTTATTAGTCATAATGTGTACATATATGTATTCTTCAGAATTTTTCTGTATGTAAGATAATGTCATCTGCCAATAGATACAGGTTTACTTCTTACTTTTACTCTGTATGATTTTCTTTATTTTTTATTTTTTGCTTTATTGTGCTTACTAGAACTTCTAGGTGCCAGGCATTGTTCAAAGTGATTTACATTGCTAACTCATTTATTTTACCATCCTATGTGGTAGGCTCCTAACTTGCTTAAGGTTACCCAACTAGAGTCTCACTCTGACTTCCAAGCCTGTTATGTGTTGACCACTAGCCCATAAAGAATGTCAATGGGGTATTTATCAAGGGCTTCTTATGTGCAAGATTGAACCCCTTATTTAAGTGATCACATTGAATCCTTAAAAATTCCTAGGAAAATGTCTCCCAATTTTACAGATGTGGAAATGAAGATTCAGAGTGGACAAAGAATTCTGGGCAAGGTGTTGTAGAAAACCAGTAGATGAAAGCATAATGAGATGGACAGGCATGGAAGGAACACTCATCACTGAGAAACGGTAGGTCTTATTAGATGGGTAAGGTAGAATCATCTTTTAGAAAAGAGATGCCCTGGGAACTACTGGGTGAGAAGGTCACATCGTAGAAACAGAATTTGAAGGCAGTACTTCCTTTTGATAATGTTGGTGTTAGACTGCAACTAACAAGTCAGTGGTGCCTTCCTGAAATTTTCCTGCATGTCTTTTTCTTTGTAAGATACAGGATTAACATCAAACATCACCTGAGAACAAGGCTTTCCACACAACATTCAATAATTGCCAAACACATGTGGCTGAGAGCTGACCATGAGCCTGACCCCCAAGTCCCTGAGGCCGCTTAGCTCCAACTCTCCAGACAGCTATATCATCCCATTCATGTCTGGATTCTTGACTGCCCTGAGAAACCTGGGAAAGAAAGAAGCAGCTCTAAATTCCTTAGAGTTGTTTAGTGGTCATTTTCAAATTTAAGCTTCAAGTCTGAGTTTTGAATGACCACATGTCTTACATAGGTCTATGGGCTTCCAAATATTGAGAAAAAACGCAGTAAAAATTCTAAGTGCTTTTGCTAGACAAAGTAAAACATTTGGATATTTAAAAATCAAGATTTTTAATAGAACATTTCAGTTTTCTTATGAATATTTTGCCTCATGTAGCCACAAATATGAATCAAAGTTGAGAAATAATATGTGAATTTCACTGCAAGTTTAGTGGGCACTGAGCTGAAACTGTCAAAATGAAAAGTTCATATCAGCCCAAGTTAACATCTTGGTTTTGCATTATTGCAAGATGATGACAGCATGTGTGTGTTATATTATAGAAATCTGCCATAGATTTACAGTTTTGGTGTATGATAAATGCAGTAGATTCCCAAGGAAGTCCATACAGAGGTTAACTCTATCCAAACAAGTTACATATAGTTTTCCTCTCACTAAATTCTAGCAAGTTGCCTTCTACATTCAAATAACACCACGGTTGAAGCAATATTTTGGTTAAATTTTGTCCAAGCGATGAGTGTTTCCAGTGCAGGATTTCATGTTATCCTGGATGATATGTCCTGTGATGTTGAAGATAATTAAGAGTGAATACATAGCAATTCAGTCTCTGTGGAGGTCCCTTGGAGATTATTACATTGAAGCTGTGGAATGGATGAGCCTAATAGGGCTGGATTTGGGAGCCAATTGTGGACTGTCTCCAAGGCAGAGAGAATATAGAGTGATTCGCAGAAGAGAACACACACAGATTCTCTCATGTGCATGGACATGTGGCCTTTGGGCTCAAAGCCAGTTGCTGAAAATAGGAAGATGAATATATTATAAAGAGTGGGACAGTGTGGGAGACCCAAAGCATGTAGACACGACTGGATAGGAGAGAGATGAGTCGAAAGCCCCACTCTGCCCTGGGCTTACTCAGCTACTTGTACACTCTTGTAAGTTACTCCTGAGCATTCCTACAGTAAAATTTGTGCAAAACATTACTAGTATCCCTCCCCAAGTGCTCCTCTCTTGTGACCATAGCTTCTTTCTGCTCTGTTTGGATAAGTAAAAGAGGATGTTTTATAACTCAAAGGGCCTCTGATCAGTTATTCTTAAAGGTTTCCTGGACTGAATGAATCCTGAATGAAATAAGTCGCAAAATAAAGTAGTCAGCTCAGTGGATCACAGTCTCCGCAAAGGTAGGTGTGCAGCCCTAGCAAGGGTAGTAGTCAGTACTGATGTATAAAGGACTCATACTTTTCTACAAGAATAGGCACTGTCAGTTGCATGCTTCCCCATATCACAGGAACTATTCAACATGTTTCACAACTGTTATCTCATTTCACCTTCACAACAAACCTAAGAAACAGATGCCATTATCAGATTCATTTTACAAATGGGGAAACTGAGAAAAAAGAGGTTTTGCAAGGTGCCCCAAGTCACACAGCTGGTAACTGGAACCTGGACTGACTGCTCTGGGCATCACGCTGTAACCGACAGGAGTGACTAGGCACTGATAAGGAATGGTCAGGAGTAGCTGTGAAGTAGATATCTTCATGAGAAGGATCCAAGATTAGAATCTAACTGGAGTCTGCCACCCCCGCCCCAAAAATAAGGACATAGAGAGTGTGTGTGAATTTTTGTGAGAGAGGAGGGCAGGGACATTTTATACTTAGAATAGGGAGCTGTCTCTCTGTTCAAGCGATTTTCAGTTTCAACACATCTTTGTATGGCTTGATACAATGTCTGACATTCCACCTTTAGAAATAGATTTATTTGCTAAAAATAGACTGAATCTCTGAGTATGATTTTATATTATTTAAGATCTCTTGAGAGGAAGTATCAGTCATTTCTATTCTGGTACAGATTAGCCTTTGCATCACCATATTTAGGATTTCTAGTTGAGGGTAGGGTTTGGGAGGAAACACGAAGAGAAATCAGAGCATGCTTATTTAAAGCTCACTAGTTGTGGGTTCTGTGTGGCTTAATCTGGTCATCAAGAAAGGCTGCTAGGAGCTACATGTCCTGCCATTCCAGGAGAATTTCCAGATGCTGTAGGGTTCTAGAGACCTCAGGGTGGAGTGCTCTCCAACACCTCTGGCCTGTTTGCATCTGGCTGTCTTCCACTGGGCCCATCCTTGCAAATCCAACACACATAGGTGCAGAGTGAGTGGCATTTGCTCTTCTTCTGATCGAGAAAAAACAGACATACACTCTGCCTCATGGATTTCTGAAGGATGCACCTGGCAAGGCGAGATAAATGGGTGTGTTCCCTTGAGGGTGGTGCATACTAGGGGCTCTGTCAGTGGTAGCTTTCCTCCTTCCTTCAGGTCTGTGTCCTGGGCCTCAGCTTGATGTAAGCTTCAAGGACCAGTGTAAAGATATCTCGAGTTAGGCCTTTTGACTTAGGCCTGCTGATATTAGTACCAGATTTTGCATGGGAGCCAAGACAACGTAGATTGGCTTTACCATCATTACTGCAACCAATGTTTATCTTAAAGACGTAAGGGAAAAACCTGGAACATGCTCCTCTTATGCCTTTGGAAAGTGTTGTTGTCATTAAACATTCACAGACTTTTGATTCTTCCAGACCCTAGCCCTGTGCATACATCTCATAGCTCAGGGAAGGGGCACCATCCTGCCAGGTTACTGACAGATTTATCCTTCTGAGCTCAGGGGGACTGGCCAGGCTATGGCTAGCCTCTGTATAGAGCTCCTTGCTTGAACGAGAACTGTCATGAAGTGTGAATGAAACACAGAGCAGGAGTCTGAAAGGTTCATGGAGATTTATGGAGTATTTCAGACCACAGAATCCTATAAAGTAAGATCCGAAAGCCTGTCTAAGTGAAGCAAGAGAATCGGCCTTCAGAGGCAGCTCTTTGGGAACTGATTTCGTGATTGATTTTGTCTCCCTGCCATATTAATTCTTAAGTGCCCTGGGCAATCTCTGTTAGCCACTATGCTCATTCTCTCTGCCCACTTTTTCCCCACCTACCAAGTCCAGCCTTTTAGGCAGCAAAGTGACTGAGTGAAAACAGTGCTGACCTATGGGCAAAGGGCCTTCAAAGTCCATGGTACTGGCAGCATAATTTGTTGGGTGACCAGTTCTGATGAAACTATAGAGGGGTCAGTAGGGCCTGCAAACATGGTCAGGCTCTGAGGACTGCTGGCTTCGTATCCTACATGTAATGATGGCTGTGGGTAAGGGTACCCTGCAGGCTTGCTTGGAAACAAGTGGTCTGGACACCAGCAGCAAAGGCTTTCTTTAGTATTCCATAGATGAACTGGTCACAGGCTCTGCTTTTTCTGGTCACAGGAGTAGCTTTTTATCAGTGACCCTGGAGCTGCCAAGAGATGAGAGGATCATCATCAAAATTTGGTAATGTCTCCAGGAGGAAGACATTAGCACACCCACATTTACTCTGTTCCTTGCCCTGAGACAGATTTCTCACAGGTGACTCCTTGGAGGAACTAAAAAAGGAAGCAATAAGCCCGCAAGACCCACTGTTCCACAAACTCCCCCAAAACTTGGACTTAAGACAAAAATATTTTATTTATATCAGGATGTTGTGAGTCAGGAATTTGGTCAGAACTGCAATTTTACTTTACATGGTGCTGACTGAGATCACTTAGTGGTCTCAGATGGTGGCTAGATCATTTGAAAGGCCTAAACTCACATGCTTGGTGCCTTGGAAGAACAAATACAAGTATGTAGATAAACTTCTCACACCATGGATTAGGGCTTTCAGAACTGACATGGGTCACTTACAACATACACCACTGGTCAAAGCAGTCACAGGTTAGCCCAGATTCAAAGGACAGAACAAAAGAGCCCTCTCTAGAAAGGTGATGTGTCAAAGAATGTGTAGGCATTTTAAATCTGCTGCAGCCAACTTTATACCCATTATTTATTTATTCATTTGGTGCTTAGTGAGTTCTTATATATCAGACACTGATTTGGATGATAGGCAAAATGATAACAGCAATATTTACTGAGAGTTTATTGTGTGCCAGTCACTCATCTAAGTGTTTTCCATATACAAACTCAATTCATTCTTGCAAACTCAATTCATTCTTGCAATAGCCTGTTTTACAGATGAAGAAACTAAGGTACAGAGAGGTTAAAAGCTTGCTCAAGGTTACATTACTGGCAAATGGTAGAACCCAGTTTTGACCCAGGTCATCTGACTTCAAAGCCTACACATTTATCCATTATCCTATAGTGCCTCTATTATCTAAATTGACACAAGTTCAGCTTTGGCTAGCTCTTTTTTTTTTTTTTTTGTGAGCAAGTAAGGTATATAAACTAATAACTATAATACAGCAGTAAGTGATAAATACGCCAATGGTTACAACAATGTGCAGTGGTGTGTCATAGGAGAAAGAGATATCACCAGTTATAAAGATTAGAGAGAGCTTTATAGAAGGGCATTTCAGTTATCTATTTCTGGGTAGCAAATGAACTTAGTGGCTTAAAATACCATTTGATTATCTCACTATTCCATGGGTTGGTTTGGTGGCTTTTCTGTTTCAGGTAGTATTGAGTGAGGTGCCAGGGCAGCATGACCAGGAGCTTATCTGGGGTTGTCAGCTCAGGCTCTCAGTCTCTGTATAGCTGCTTGGGCTCCCTCATGGCACAGTGGCTGGGTTTCAAGGAGGAGTGTGCTGAGAGGAGGAAGCATAAGCACCAGGCCAAATAAGCACCTTCTTTAGAACTGGTACAACATCACTTCTGTTAAATTCTATTGGTCAAAGCAGTCACAGGCCCAGTCATGCAAAAACGTGAAGGGAAACTTCACAAGGGCATGGATATCAGGAAGTGTGATTCATTGGAGTCACTGAAATAATAGTTTAGCACAAGGAGAAAGAATGTAAACTGGTATTTGAAAGTATTTCTTTTTCTGTTTTCATTTTCCCTTTCACCATGACTATCAATGTTTGACATGTAGATGTTAATAATAAATAATAATGTGCATTAATACTAAAATGAAAATACAGATACGCATAAAGATTCTACTTCAAGACAAGCAGGGTTTTGACAGGCATGGCCAGTTTGAATCTTCGCTTTTTGTCAAGAAAGAGCAGGCCAGACAGAGGGAGAGACATGAGCAAAGGAGGGGTAATGAGGTTGTTGTTTTTCACAGGAAGACCATTGAATTCCTCCACAGAGAGAAGCAATGAGAGAGATGATAGAGCAGTGAAGCCAAGCCTTGCAACAAATAAGTAAATATAAAGACTTATTTTTTGCTTATGTCACAGGCTATTTTGGGCCAGAGATCTCTCTTAGGTAGCTTTTCTACAAATGATGGCTCAGAATCCAGGAGTAGTCCATTGTATGATGTTGTCATCTTCAACTCATGGCCTCCAGAGTTGCCACAGAAAGGGAATAGATAGGTTGTAGGACTGAGCAGTGGACTTTACAGCCAGGCTGGGTAGTAGTTTACCTCAAATCTGCCCATATTCCAGTGTCCAGAATCCAGTCACATTGTCCAAAAACATCTGCAAGAGAGGATGGAAAATGTGTGCCCAGAAAGAAGAAGCATGATGGGTGAATGCACAGCCTGTTCTAAGCACACTAGCTGCACCTTTTGACAAGTTGCTTAACTCCGAGTCCCAGTTTTTTCATTTGTAATTTGGAACTGATAATGTCTACCTTCTGTTGTAAATAGTTGTAGAATCAAATAAGATGTTCTATATACAAAAAGAGAGCTGATAATAAGTTACATAGAACTATTATAGCACATGTTGATACTAGTAAATATATGATGAAGATGAATTACAAATGCCATAATCAAGAGAAGTGAGGAAAACTTCCAAATAATTTAATAAGCAATTATTTTAAATTAAGCATAGTGCTAAGTGCTTTACATAAATTTCCTTATGTAATTCCATTGACAAATCCTTGAAATAGCTACAGATGGTCCCTAATTTTCGACTTCATGAAGGTACAAAGCAATACACATGATAAAATATATGTGATAGTCAACACTTTATTATAAAATAGGTTTGTGTTAGATCTAACTATAGGCTAATGTAAGTGTTCTGAGCATGTTTAAGGTAGGTTAGGCTGAGCTATGATGTTCAGTGGATTAGGTACATTAAATGCATTTTTTGGCTTAATATATTTTCAACTTACTATGAATTTACTGAGATGTAACCCTTTCTTAAGGAGGGGCATCTTGAGGAGAACCTGCATTACTGTCTCTGTTTTACAGATGAAGAAACTGAGACTTTGAGAGATGAAATAAGTTGCCTAATTCTCCATGGCTAAGATTTGAGTACTAACAGTCTGATTCTACACTCTATGTGTAAGAACTGTGGTATTGTTCCTTTTTAAAGAATAAAATCAAGTTGGAGAAGGAGAAAATTTTGACCACTTTTTTTTAATCTAGCACTAATATCCCTTTTTGAGAACTGATTATCTGAAGTAGAAGGCTGTAAGACTTCAGGACTACTCTTTCTTCCATGTCAATGTGAGTCCATTGTTCACTGTGGGATGTTTCAGGTATAACTTTTATCCTTTCTCCAGCCTCTTTCCTATATTTTCATAAACTTATGTAGAGCCAGCAAAATGTTTCGAAGTCTCCATATGTTCGTGTCCAATTTGGGAACAGCATAAATCAACGTGAAAACATATGATCACAAATTTTTTAAGTAGACTTCATTTTACAAAAAGATTGCAAAAGTAGTACAGAGTTTCAGAGAGCACACCCAATTAGTTTCTCCTATTGTTAATATCTTACATGACACTGCTGCATTTATTTCCCAAAACTAAGAAACCAACTTTAGTATAGGACTCTTGCTCAAATTCTAGACTTTTTTGGATGTCACTATTTTCCTAATTAATATTCTCTTGAATTCCACAATCCAATCCAGGATGTTATATTACATTTAGTAGTTGTTATAGGCTAAATTCTGTACCCCTAAAATTTATATGTTGATGTCCTAACCCCCAGTACTTCAGAATGTGACTGTATTTGGATATAGGGTATTTAAAGAGGTGATTAAGTTAAATAAAATAATTAGAGAGGGTCCTGTCAATTAATCGTTAGTGCCAATTCAATGCCAACAGGAATCCCCAATTTGCAGTGTGATAAAGAAGGCAACTTTATTCAAAGCAAACAGTTCAATTGTGATACAATACAGCTGTGAGACAGCATGACTGTGAGACAGCTCAATATTGTTCCAGCTCAATTATGAAACAGCACAGCTTTGGACCAGCATGTCTGTGAGGTGGCCCTGGGGCAAGACAGCCCTCTAGTGAGGTCCCTCTCTTGCTAGACAGCTCTGCCCAGCTCTGCTCCAATGATGCATCTTTGATGTTTCAACTCCAGTCCAGGAAATCACAGTCCTCGACTTTGGTGAAAAGGGAACGAGCACATCCTGAGTCAGAGGAGAGCTGAATTAGAGATGATCCGTCACCGATTCTTGATTGGTCCATCCTCATGCAAATAAAATCTCCAAATCCTCAGTCTGATTGGGCCGAAAGTCACAGTCCTAACTGGTCAGAATTGAGCTGCTCTGATTGGTCAGTGAAAATGCTAATGGGGATATAGCTGCACAACACTAAGTGGATGGGGAAAGACTCAGTCCTATTGGTTGAAATGCAGTTCCCAGAACTCCTTTATAAGGGTTGGCTCAGATGGCAGGAACACAGTGCCAGCAGTTCAGTGAGGCTTCTCCTTGAGGCACAGCTTACGTGCCAGGTCTTTGTTTAGAAATGGCTGCTAGACTCTTATTTTAAAATTTGAGCCCAAAATAGCCACCAGGAAACTTTTTTGTAGGTATCTTCTTTCTCAGGGTCCATAGTCCTAATCTATTGACTGGTGTCCCTATAAGAAGAGATTAGGACACACACACACAGAGGGAAGACCATGTGAAGACAATTTTGAGAAGTACTGGTCAAATAGCTAATGGGATGTCCTTCAACATGGGTTTCTCTAATATTTTTTCTTATTATGTTGAAGTGGTGGGTTTTGGAAAAAATATCCTATAGACAAAGTGCCCTTTTTGTCACATTCTATTAGGGGATATATGCTATTCCTGGTGCTGTTAACATTTCATCACTTGGCCAAGTAGAGTTTTCCTGATTTCTCCACTGTAAAGTTACTCTCCCTCCTCCATTCATTGGAAACTAAGTCCAGCCCACACTCAAGAGTAGGGGAGGGGCTGTTAAACTCCATCTTTTGGAAGAGGGCTATGAATTGCTTAGAATTCTTCTGTAAAGAAGATTGATTTTTTGTTTCTACTTATTATTTATCTATCCAATCATTTATCGGTATAAACCTGGGATATTTGTTGTATATTTTAGATGATAATGCAATACTACATTTTTCATTTTTTTTGCTCAAATTGTTCCAGATTCGGCCCTTGTAAACTCTTTCAGATTGGCTCCTATTCCTTTCTGACATATCCACATTCTTTTGTTTTTGAGCTCTTTCTTATTTTATGGCACCATGGGATCTTCTAGTTTCATCTTGCATTTAACCTATCCCAGCACTAGATTTCATCAGTTTTTGAAAGGAACCCTGACACCTTTTATTGGAGAATGATATTTACAAATTAAGATATGGGTGCTGGGAAAGCTCATGGATTTTTAACCTATTTGATGTGCTTCAACCCACTGCAGATATTGTTCTTATTAAAGGTTATATTGTTACTTCTTTGGCCTTTTAGAGCTTCTTCAAATTAGTTTCCAATTTCTTTTGACATTACTCTACTAGCCAGTGAGAGCTTGCTGGTTTTTGGCTCTTCCTGCCACAGGTCAACACTTCCTTATCCATTAAGTCTTGGTTTCTTTCAGTGTGAGATGGCAGAGACCGAGGTGCTGGGATAACTGCCCTTCATTTGACCATTATAATGAGGTCTTTTCAGTGGACAAAACTTGTTAGTAGAAATATATAATATTTACATAACATATATATCATATATATAAGGATAAAATATATAATAATTTTTAATAGTTATAAATTAACAGGTAGTTGCAAATGAAAAAATTACATTCAGGTCCCCTGCAACATCTCCCCAGCCTCTCCCAGTATTAATATTTTACATAACAATTTTTACATAATAGTATTTTACATAATTTTTTTACATAAAAATTTTACATAAAATTGTTATTTTACGTAATAGTAGATATTGGTATAAACCATTATTTAGATTGCACCAGTTT
The DNA here is from genome assembly GCF_000151845.1 of Pteropus vampyrus. Taxonomy (NCBI): domain Eukaryota; kingdom Metazoa; phylum Chordata; class Mammalia; order Chiroptera; family Pteropodidae; genus Pteropus; species Pteropus vampyrus. Next base: position 1,417,108 of record NW_011889112.1, on the reverse strand, counting down.
TACTAGCACTCATTCCTGTGTGGTGGGAGAGGAGCATTTACAGCTTTATCACATGTAGATTTATGTAACCACTACAATCAAGATCCAGAATTATTCTATTACCATAGGCCTCCCCTGTGATACCACTTTAAAGCCATACTCATCCCCTCTCTGAATCTCTTCCACTAGGCTATTCCTCATTTCTATATTTTAAAAATAAATATTATGTAAATAAAATCATACAAAATATAACAATTTGATTGTTTCTTTCATTCAGAATAATTCCCTTAAGATTGATCCAAGTTACTGTTTCCTTTTTATTGCTGAGTACAGTAGTAATTGACAGTATGTTTTTACCACAGTTTGTTTAACCATTCACCTACTCAAGGATATTTGGGTTATTTCCAGTATTTGACTATTATGAGTAAAGCTGCTATAAATAATTGCACATAGGGTTTTGTGTAGGTAAGTTTTCATTTTTCTGGTTTAAATGCTCAGGAATGCAACCATCTGGTTGTATGGCAAGTATATGTGTAATTTTGTAAGAAGCTGCCTCTTTTTCAGAGTGGCTATACCTTTTTACTTCCCCACAGTAATGTATGAGCTCATCCTATCCTCATCAGCATTTTTATTATCACTATTTTTGTTTTAGTCATTCTGATAGGTATATAGTGATATATCATTTTGGTTTTAGTTTGCATCTCTTTAATGGCTAATAATGTTGAACATCTCTTCATGTGTTTATTTGCTATTAATATATCTTCTTTGTTAAAATGTTTGTTTTTCCCCTTTTTAATTGAATTGTTTGGTTTATTTTTGAATGTTAAGTATTTTACTTTCTTTATTGAAGTGCAATTCACGCAATGTAAAACTAACCATTTTAAGTGAACAATTTAGTGGCATTTACTGCATTCACAATGTTGTGCAATCACCATCCTTATCCAGTTCCAAAGTATGTTCATCAACTCAAAAGGAAACCTCTTACCCATTAAACAGTTCTTTTACATTTTCTTATCACTCCCAGACCCTGATAACTATCTATCTCTGTCACTATGGATTTACCTACTCTAACTATATCATATATATGGAAGCATACAATATGTGAAATTTTGTGTCTGGCTGGTCAATGCTGGTGGGAATCCCATTCAATCTCTCATGGAATTTCCTGAAGAAATGGAAAGTACTCTGTGGTTCTCCCACTGCTTCTAGGTGGGAGGTGGGGGTGCCAGGCCTGCAGGATAGATATAGCTTCCTAGAGCCTGCTTCCTGGTTCTCCTGATGCTAATGATTTCTTCCTAGATCTCTGCTGGTGCCACCAGGGGAGGGAGGTGTCTATTTATGCTGCTTTCTGCTATTGGAGGTGAGATTTAGAAGACCCTGAGCCTAGGTCACCCTCTGCCAATGGTCAAAGAACCAAGAGACTCCAGGACTAGGTCACTTGCTTCTGTGGGTGAGTCTGGGTCACCTTATACTGATGGATAGGAGATGCTAGGTTTGTTGGTGCATATGGTTGTATAGAGGAGACCCTCCTGTTGTCACTCCAAAGGGGACAGAAGACAGTGTTCCCTGCTTTATCTTTGCTTATGCCACTGGTGGGAAGGTGGAAGATGTTACTCCCCACTCAGTCGTTACCTGCCCCCTTTTCTAGCAGAGAGAGCAGCCTTCTGCTGCTAGGTGGCAGACAGAGATGGAGTGCCCCATCCAGTTTGTGCCTATGCTATGGCTGTGTGTAGCATGGCAGACCTGTCCATTTATCTGCTGCTGTTGCAGGAAATGAGGCTCCCATCACATCTTCTTTGGCATCACCTGTGTAGGTGACACAAGCTCACCTCCTGTCTCTGGGTATGGAGTAGGAGTACAGATCTCCACTATGACTCTTCTGGACTGCCCCTTTGTGCATTGGCCTGAGAAGGCAGGCTTTTCTTGGAACTTTTTATATATACATCTGTTTGTAGTTCCAGGCTGCAGGCCTTTGGGAACACACTATCATGTTATTCTTCTCATCCTGACTTCTCTAGCCATTCTGCCTTCCTCTTTACACCTTACAGAGTCCCTTTTTTGTTGTATGTTTAATTATTTGCAAGATTTCAGAGTCAGGGCTATCTTGTCTGCTATTAGAAATCTGCAGACTGCAGGATTTTTACTTACCCTCATTAATCTTACATTTGTGCTTTTCTTGTGCTATAAATCTCAGTTCCCAGAGACTCTAACAAAATTACTGATTTGTTTTATCTTACAATAAACACATTAAACATAGTCTAAGAATAACAACACCAAATATGATTATCAAAAACACATTTTTCCAATTTTTATCTATATATGCCACAAGTCAATATAGTTAGGTGTATTTCTTTCAACCAGCTTTTGTTTTATAAGGAATTTAAAATTTAAATTTAATCGTATTATAATTTTATAAAAATTTTACGAAGTTAAATATGCCAAAAGAAACCCTACAGAAAGAAGTCCCTCCATCATATTCTCTTCCTCCTCAAGTGTAATTTTGTTGTTGTTTTGCTTTGTTTTGGGTTCTTTCCATTTTTATGGGTAAATATATATACAACATAAATTTTACTATTTTAACCATTTTAAGTCTGAAGTTCATTGGCTCTAATTATATTCACATTGTTTTGTAACCTTCTCCAAAACTTTTTCATCATCTTATACTGAAACTAACTCATTAAACACTAACTCCACATTTCCCACTCCCCCAACTCCTCCCCAAAAGTAAGCATTGTTCTATTTTCTGTCTCTATGAATTTGACTACTCTAGATACCTCATATAAGTGGAATCATATAGTGTTTGTCTTTTTGTGTATGGCTTATTTCCCTTTGCATGGTGTCCTTGAGGTTCATTCATGTTGTGGCATGTGTCAGAATTTTATTCCTTTTTCAGTCCTAATTGTATGTATATACCACATTTTGTTTATCCATTCTGTATCATTGGGCATTTGGATTGTTTCTACCTTTGGTTCTTACAAATATTGTACTTTTTATTTAAGATAGTTATAGATTCAAATGTAGCTATAAGAAATAATACAAAGAAATTCTGTGTACCCTTCATTCAGATCTTTCCAAAAGTAACATCTTGAGAATCAAAGCCAAGATACATTACAATATAATACACACAATATTGTACTATAATGTAAAATATAATATAGCATATAAAATGCAGTAAAATCGCTGCAATATTATAACCAGGATACTGACATTGATAAAGAACATTTCATCACAAGAATCTATCACATTATCCTTTTATATTTTCCTTCTGCCCTGCTCCTTCTTAATTCCTGGAAACCACTAATCTCTTCTCCATCCCATAATTTGGCCATTTCAAAGATATTATATGGACAAAATCATACTGCGTGTAATCTTTTGGGATTGACTTATTTCACTCAGCATAATTCTCTTGAGATTCATCAACTATAGTTCATTCCTTTTTATTGCAGAGTAGTACTCTGTGGTATGGATGTACCACAGTATGTTTGACTATTTATCTACTGGAGGACATCTGGGCATTTCTAGCCTTTTAGCTATTAGAAAAAAAATTATATACAAGTTTTTCATGCATGTATATTTCTATTTCTCTGGGATAAATTCCTAAGAGCACAGTTTATGGGTTGTATAGTTGCATGTTTAGTTTTGTAAGAAATTAACAAACTTTTCCAAAATAGCTTGATGTTTTTATTCCCATGAGTGATGTATTAGTAATCCAATTTCATCCTCATTAACATTTGGTATTGTCATTATTTTTATTTTAGCTATTCCAATATGTGTGTAATGATATTGCATAATAGTTTTAATTTTCATATTTTAATGGCTAGTGATGCTGAATACCTTTTTATGTGCTTATTTTCCATCTGTTTATCCTCTTTAGTAAAATGTTTATGTCTTTTACCCATTTTTCTAATTAGATTGTTTTTTTTTTTACTGCTGAGTTTTGAGAGTCCAAATGTTAATCCTTTGTCAGATGTGTGGTTTTCAAATATGCTGTTCCTGTCTACAGCTTGTCTTTTCATGCTCTGAAAAAACATTTTCATTATTCATAAAGTTCAATTTATTAATTCTTTTGTTTTATGAATTGTGTTTTGGGTGTTTACCTACTTGAAGCTTTTCAATTTTTTGAAAATTTTATAATTGCATATTTTACATTTAAGTCTGTGATTCATTTTGAGTTTTTTCTTTTTTGTATAGGGTGTGAGGTTTACATGAAGGCTCATTTTTAATTTTGCCTGTGAATGTCCATTTATTTCAGCACCATTTGTTGAAAATGTTATCTTTTCTCCATAGAATTGCATTTGAATCATTGGAAAAAATGAATTTGGCATATTTATGTGGATATATTTCTGGTTTATCTGTTTTGTTCCATTGATAATTGTGTCTATTTCTCTGCCAGTACTACAGTCTTGACTGCCGTCAGCTATATGTCTTAAAAGTAGACAGATAGGCAGTTTTCTCCAAATTTATTCTTCTTTTACAAAATTATTTTAGCTATTCTAGTTCCCTTGCCTTTCCAAATACATTTTAGAATAACTTTATTGAATATATAAAATTCTTTCTGTGGTTTCATAAGAATGCTATTAATCTGTATATCAATTAATCTGTATATCAATTAATCTGTATATCAATAACTTTTTAGTACTACTTTTAAATTGTTACTATATGAAATCTTCCAGTCCAGGAAGACCATATGGCTCCCCATTTACTTAGATCTTTGATTTCTTTCATCAGTGTTTTGTAGTTTTCAGCATATAAACTCTACATATTTTATTGGGTTTTTATCTGTGTATTTATTTTTTGAACAATTATGAGCGGTTTTAACAGTTAATTGCTAGTATATAAAAATAAAATTAATTTTTCTCTGTTTATTTTGTATCTTGTGAACTTGTTGAAACCACTAATTAGTTCTAGGAGTTTTGAGTAGATGTTTCTGGATTAATGTAAATTATTATACCATCCGCAAATAGAGACAATTTTATTTATTCATTTAAATTCTGCATTCCATTTACTTTCTTGTCTTGCCTTATTCTGCAAAACTTCCAGTAGTACATCGAATAAGAGTGGTAAGACACAATATCCTTGCCTCATCCTCATACTTTTGGGCATAGTATTTAATCTTTCACTCTTAAATATGAGGCTAGACAGAGGGTTTTTTTGTAGACATACTTCATTAAGTTGAAAAAGTTCTGTTTTCCTAGTTTTCTGAGAATTTTTACATGAAAAGTGCTAGATACCATCAAATAATTTTTCTTCATTAATTGATATTGCCATGTGATTTTTATACTTTAGTGTGTTGACATTGTGAATTACTAATTTTCTAATATTAAATTAATCACACATCCTTGGAATAAACCTGTTTGGTTGTGGTATATAATTGTTACATAATTGTTTTCCTATATTGTTCGATTTTATTTGTTAACATTTTGTCAATAATTTTTTAAACCTATATTCATGAGATATATTGGTTTTCTTTCTTTTCCTTTTCTTTTCTTTTCTTTTTTCCTTTCTTTTTTTTTTTTTTTTGTACTATTTTTGTTTGGTTTTGGTATCCAGGAAATTTTAGCTTCATAAAATGAATTGGGAAGTGTCCCTTGTATTCTATCTTTTGGAATAAATGGTGTGGAATTGGTGTTAATTCTTTAACAGCTTGGTAGAATCCTCTAGTGAAATCATCTGGGTCTGGAAATTTCTTTTTAGGGGACATTTAAATATAAACTTAACTTATTTAATAGTTTTAGGGTGATTCAAATGATTATTTCATATTTAATGAGTTCTAGTAGTTTGTCTTTTTCAAGGAATTGGTCTTTTTATATGTTTTGTAACTATGAGTATTTATTGATAACATTTCAAACTATGGGGTTTATTGATAACATTTCCACATGATCTTTTTGACACTTGCAGGGTCTGAGATGATATTCTCTGATTCATTTCTGATACTGGTTCATTTGTGTCATCTCTCTTTTCTTCTTTGTCAGTCTTACAAGTTTGTCAATGTTATCAATCTTTTCGAAGAATCAGCTCTTTGATTTGTTGATTTCCTCTACTTTTTTTCTATTTTCTATTTCCATAATTTTTTCTCATATTTATTATTTTACTCTTCTGCTTACTTTTGGCTTATATTGATCTTTTATTTCTAGGTCCTTGAGATGGAAGCTTAGATAGATGATTTGAGACTTTTCCTCTTTTCTAATGTATGTTTTAGCGCTATAAATTTCCATCACAGTACTGCTTCAGCAAATTTGTGCACCATATTTGATATGTTCTATTCTCTCTTTTGATCCATTCAAAATAAGTATTTTTATTTCCCTTAAGATTTCTTTGACCCATGCATTATTTCAAAGGGTGCTGTTTAGTTTCCAACTCTTTGGAAACTTTCTTGTTGTTTTTCTTTTATTGAATTTTAATTTGACTTCCTTGGTGTCAGAGAAGAATTCCTGTATAACCTTAGTTCTTTCGAATTTGCTGAGGTTTATTTTATTGCCCAGGTTATGGCCTACATTGGCAAATGTTCTGTGGATCTTTGAAAAAAAAATGTATTCTGCTGGTGTTGGGTGGAATGTTTCATTTATTTGAAATAGATTCTGTTGGTTAATGGTTTACTAAGTTTTTCTTTGTTTCTGTCTAGTTGTTCTATCAATTGTCAAGAGAGGGATATTGAAGATTCCAACTATAATTGTGAATTTGTGTATTTCTCCGTTCAGTTCCATCAGTTTTTGCTTCATATATTTTGCAAATTTGTTGTTTATTGCATACACTTTAGGACTGCTATATCTTCTTGATGGATTGACCCTTTTATCATTCTATGTCTCTTTCTTTCGGTAGTAGTTTTATTTGCCCTGAAGTCTATCTAGTAATAATGTAGTCACTATTGTTCTTTCTTGAATAATGTTTTCATGCTATATTTTCCATTTTTCTGCTTTCAATATGTCTGGCATCATATTTGAGTATTTTGTAGACAGCATAGAGTTGGATGGTGTGTTTTAATCCACTTTTCTAATTTCTCTCTTTTAATCAGTGTGTTTTAACATTTACATTTAATGTAGTTGTTGATACGTTAGGACATAAGTCTTCCATTTTATTTTATTTTATTTTTCTCTCTTTTTATTTCTCTATTTTCCTCCTTTCTTGTGGGTTATTTGAATATAATTTAGAATTTCATTTTGAATTATTTATAGTGTTTGTGAGTGTATATCTTTGTATAGCTATTTTAGTGTTTGTTTTATGTACATATATATCCCACTGTCAACTGGTGCCGTATTTTACCAATTCAAGTGAAATGTAGAAATATTAACTTTCTTTATGTCCCTTTACCCTCTCCCTTTATAATTGTCTTATGTATATCCTCTACATACATTTAGAGCCACATCAGATAGTGTTATAGTTTTTTCAACTAGCAATCATAATTTAGAAAACTTCAAGAAGTAGAAGAAAAGACTATTACATTTACTTATAGTTTCTCTTATTTGTTTATTCTTCTTTCCTGGTGTTCTGAATTTCCTTGTTTCCTGTCTTTTTATGAGAACTTTCTTTGACATTTTTAGGTTAGGTCTCCTGCTGATAAATTCTCAGTTTCCCTTCATCTAAGAATATCTTACTTTCTCCTCATTCCTGAAGTATATTTTCGATGGTATGAGATTCTGGGTTGACAATTCTCTTCTTGCAGTGTTTTAAAGTTGTGTACCCTTCCTTCTGGCCTCTAAGGTTTTTATGAGAAATATGCTGTCATCTGAATTGTTTTTTTCCTATAGGTAATATACAATTTCACTCCTGCTTCTTTCATGATATTTTCTTCATCTTTAGTATATACAAGTTTATGATGTGTCTTGGTATATATTCTTTGGGTTTATCTTGTTTGAGGTTTGCTTTGATCTTTGAATCTATAGATTTATATTTCTTCCCCCCCCTAAATTTAGAACATTTTCTGCCATTTTAAGTAAATTTGAGTACATTTTTAGCTCTATAATTTTTGAGCACATTTAGCTCTATAATTTTAAGTACTTTTTTTTTCTTCTGTCCTTCAAGGGCTTCAGGACTATAATCTTTGTTATAGTCTCTGAGGCGCTATTTTTTTTTTTCAGTCTATGTTTCTGTTGTTCAGATTGGATAATTTATATTGTTCTGTCTGTTCATTATTCTTTCCTCTGAATCTTTATTTGACTTTTAAGCCCAATATATTGAGTTGTCTGTTTGCTTTTAATTTTAGGGTTTTTTTTTGTTTTGTTTGTTTTGTTTTGTTTTTTAGTTTGAAAATTTTCATTCCATTTGTTTTTTTCTTATATATCTTGTTTGTCCACTGAGACTTTATTTTTTTCTTCATTTGTTTCAAGTATACCATAATTGCTCAATGAAACATTTTTATGATGACTGATTTAGAAATCATTTTCAGGTAAATCTAACATTTCTGTCATCTCTATTTTGGCATCTACTGATTATATTTTTACATTTAGTTTAAGAGTTTCCTGGTTTTTGGTATGATGAGTAATTTTTCTATTGAAATCTTGTCAGTTGTATATTATGTTTTGAAACTCTGCATCTTATTTAAACCATATGTTTTAGCTGGCTTTTTCTGACAGTGCTCCACCAATGAAAGGGAGATTTATTATGTTATTGTGGCCAGATGAAGTTAAAATCAAGTTTTCCCTCTTGGTCTCCATTGGCCTCCAAAATAGGGTTAAGAGATCTTCTCATTCATGCTAGGCAGAAACAGGAGTTCTGTCTCCCCACTAAGCCTTTACTGATACTTCTATCTGAGAATGGTGGTTATAACTTGTTACTGCTCCCCACATGAATCCACTCATACAACAGATGGTGTGTTCTTATTACCAACGAGTGGTGATGAGAGTCCACAGTTTTCTCTGTCATTTCCTCCACCCCAGTGCAGAGGTGAAGAGTGCTTCATTACTGCAGAGTAGGAAATGAAATTCAGACTTCCTTTATGGTCTCTATGACACTGTGTAGGGGAGAGGGGACTTTTTATTATTTGATACAGCTGAAAGTACTAGGTCTCCATTGAGCCTTCACTGACACCACATCAAAAGCAATATTGGAGTGCCTGTTTACAGAGTGGTGCAGTCTAGGCTCAACCTTTGCTGATGTGAGGGGGGCACTGTTTTCTCTGGGCTGTTGCCTAGAGCAGAGTCATTATTTTGTCTTGGTAGGCTTCTCCTTTTCCTGGCTCAGGAGACCAGGCTTTTGCTAGTTTTCTTTTTTTTTTTTTTTTTGGTCTGTTACTGTTGGTACTTCTAGGTAACTGACTTTTTCAGCCCCATGTTGGGAAAATATGAGTCAAAGAGAAAACCTGAAGAACTAACAACAATATGGCCAGGACATATTGTTTTATATGTATGAGCCAGCATTTTTGTTGTAATTAGCAAAAGAATAGAGAAAAGTATTTCTACTCTATTTTTCCAAAAGTGGAAATCTTTTACACTTTTTAAAAGTATAAGAATTTACAGACATGTGTATCTGCTTTGTTCATAGATAAGTGGTAGCATAACATACATACTTTCTTGGCCATCTTGTTTTGTTAATTTCGAACTATATTTTGAAGAGCACATAAGAATGATATGTAAAGCTATCCCTTGTTTCTCTTTATTGCTTTAGATTACTCCGTTGTGTGGATGAACCATAATTTATTCTACCAGTTCCTTTTTGGGAGCCATGTGCGTTCATTCCACTCTTATGACAAATAGTTCCACAGTGAATACCCTTGTACTTACATCTACATATTTTCATATTTTTACTATCTTTAGGATGTCTTATCAAAGCATATGTAAGTTTGCTACTTTTTAATAGTATCTCTTTGATAGTTGCAATTGGCATACAGAGAAGGTCTTGAACTTTATTAGTAATAAAGACACTACTTGCACTGACAACTCATTTATGGTGAACTTTAGACCAAATTAAAGGATCCTTCTACACTTTAGTTTTCTAAAATCTATTATAATAATAGCTGTGTGTGTTTGACTATTAAGTTATAGGCATTGTTTTAATTGCTTTAATTATATCACACAAAAAAAAACCCAGAAATGTCATTATCAAAATATTCAGTGACTGAAAGAATTTAGAAAGGTTGATCCTTTGGAAACATGGCAGAGTGAGAGACGTCCTAGATCTCTCCCCTTAAAACAACAATAAACCGAACACCTAAAACTCAACAAAAAACACCCAAACTGTTCACCAGCACATCTGAGCATGGAATCTGCACATAAGAGCTACCACAGGTCAGAACCCTGAGTGTCGGGTGGTGGACTGGAAGAAATAAAGAAGCGGCCTTTTCTAGTCTCTGGAGCTCCCTGCAGGAGGAGGGGGAAGGGTGAAGGTGTGGTGACTTTCCTGATCAGCCTGCCTGGAAGTGACGAAACTTTTAGCAGCCAGCAGCAGGGCCCAGTCATCAGGGCAGAAAGCAGAGAAGCAAGACGGGACCACAGAGGAACAACAGTTGATTCTTACTGGCCCCAGTTGCAAAACTGAGGCTGAGCCACAGCACCACTCCCTAACCCAGAGGGCTCCTTCTCCCATACTCTTTGAGACAGACCACTGCGGAGCCCCAGGGGAATCTGAGCAAACGCTACCGAAACTGTTTCTAACTCTGACAGGGACTGAAACTGAGAGTAGCAAGTGTGATGAAATATCTACAAGAAGATAAAAAAAAGACATTTAGGCTTTATATAAAGCAAGGATCCAAGATGCTTAGATGCCACCTACTGGAAACCAAAAGAAAAGTGCCTTCTTTGCAGCAAGCTAAAGAGACACCTTTATATAATAACTCATCTTTCTGGAAAAACAACAGAATACACTTCCATTAATGCCCAGGCAGAGAAATAGTCCATTAAAAACCATGAACAACCAAGGTGACAAGGCGTCTCAGAAAGAAAGAAAAAATCTCCAGAAAATAAGCTTACAGACATAGAAATATGTGACTTAAATGACAGAGAATTCAGGATGGTACTTCTGAAACAACTCAGTGAGATCCAAAACAACTCAAATCAACACTTTCAGGACTTAAAAAAACCCCAAGATTAGCAGAGCAAGTAGATTGAAACCCTCAAAAAGAACAGAATAGATCTTCTGAAGATTAAAAAAAAAATCTCTGCGAGAGTTGCAAAATGAAATAGCAAGCTTGGGAGATAGAGTCAACCAAATGCAGGAAAGGATCAGTGATATCAAAGACAGAAATCTAGAAATATAGAAGGAAGAAGAGAGAAGCAGAAGAATGAAAAATAATGAAAGAGAAATACAAGAACTAGCTGATACCATCAGGAGAGGAAACATAAGAATAATGGGAATTCTCGAAGGTGAGGAAAATGAGCAGGGACTAGAAAACATTTTCAGACAAATAGTGGACGAGAATTTCCCAAATCTAAGGAATGAGCTGGAATTTGGAATTCAAGAAGTCAGCAGAACACCCAATTATCTCAACCCAAAAAGGCCTTCACCAAGACACGTTGTATTAAAGTTATCAAAAATCAATGACAAAGATAGAATTCTCAGAGCAGACAAGGAAAAAACAGACAGTAACTTGTAAAGGAAAATCCATTAGATTATCCTCAGATTTCTCAGTGCAAATTTCACAAGCCAGAAAGGAATGGAATCAAATATTTAAACTATTAAGTGAAAGGAACTACCAACCCAGAATAAAGTATCCAGCTAGGCTCTCTTTTAGATATAAAGGAGAAATTAAGAGCTTTCCAGACATACAAAAATTGAGGGAATTCTCCACTACGAGGCCTGCACTGCAGAAAATACTGAAAGGAGTCAGCTCATCTAAAACAAAATAACAAAACAAAAACAAAAAATACATAATTAGGAGTAAAGTGACTATCAGGCTCATAGAAGCAGAGGAGTGCAACTTTTACTAAGAACAAGGCATTATAAGCTTAAATAATAATAAGAGAATTGTTATAGCAAGTAGTAATGAATATTCAGCAGACTTAGGGACAAATTGAGATAACAATAACTGAAAAGGGGAGGATTCAAAGATCCAAATTCGCAAAGGGGAAAGGAGATAAGGCACGTGCAGAAGAAAATGAACGACTCTCTCTCT
>NW_011889112.1:1395609-1405036 GCF_000151845.1 Pteropus vampyrus | reverse complement strand
CTAACTCTGACAGGGACTGAAACTGAGAGTAGCAAGTGTGATGAAATATCTACAAGAAGATAAAAAAAAGACATTTAGGCTTTATATAAAGCAAGGATCCAAGATGCTTAGATGCCACCTACTGGAAACCAAAAGAAAAGTGCCTTCTTTGCAGCAAGCTAAAGAGACACCTTTATATAATAACTCATCTTTCTGGAAAAACAACAGAATACACTTCCATTAATGCCCAGGCAGAGAAATAGTCCATTAAAAACCATGAACAACCAAGGTGACAAGGCGTCTCAGAAAGAAAGAAAAAATCTCCAGAAAATAAGCTTACAGACATAGAAATATGTGACTTAAATGACAGAGAATTCAGGATGGTACTTCTGAAACAACTCAGTGAGATCCAAAACAACTCAAATCAACACTTTCAGGACTTAAAAAAACCCCAAGATTAGCAGAGCAAGTAGATTGAAACCCTCAAAAAGAACAGAATAGATCTTCTGAAGATTAAAAAAAAAATCTCTGCGAGAGTTGCAAAATGAAATAGCAAGCTTGGGAGATAGAGTCAACCAAATGCAGGAAAGGATCAGTGATATCAAAGACAGAAATCTAGAAATATAGAAGGAAGAAGAGAGAAGCAGAAGAATGAAAAATAATGAAAGAGAAATACAAGAACTAGCTGATACCATCAGGAGAGGAAACATAAGAATAATGGGAATTCTCGAAGGTGAGGAAAATGAGCAGGGACTAGAAAACATTTTCAGACAAATAGTGGACGAGAATTTCCCAAATCTAAGGAATGAGCTGGAATTTGGAATTCAAGAAGTCAGCAGAACACCCAATTATCTCAACCCAAAAAGGCCTTCACCAAGACACGTTGTATTAAAGTTATCAAAAATCAATGACAAAGATAGAATTCTCAGAGCAGACAAGGAAAAAACAGACAGTAACTTGTAAAGGAAAATCCATTAGATTATCCTCAGATTTCTCAGTGCAAATTTCACAAGCCAGAAAGGAATGGAATCAAATATTTAAACTATTAAGTGAAAGGAACTACCAACCCAGAATAAAGTATCCAGCTAGGCTCTCTTTTAGATATAAAGGAGAAATTAAGAGCTTTCCAGACATACAAAAATTGAGGGAATTCTCCACTACGAGGCCTGCACTGCAGAAAATACTGAAAGGAGTCAGCTCATCTAAAACAAAATAACAAAACAAAAACAAAAAATACATAATTAGGAGTAAAGTGACTATCAGGCTCATAGAAGCAGAGGAGTGCAACTTTTACTAAGAACAAGGCATTATAAGCTTAAATAATAATAAGAGAATTGTTATAGCAAGTAGTAATGAATATTCAGCAGACTTAGGGACAAATTGAGATAACAATAACTGAAAAGGGGAGGATTCAAAGATCCAAATTCGCAAAGGGGAAAGGAGATAAGGCACGTGCAGAAGAAAATGAACGACTCTCTCTCTCTCTCTCTCTCTCTCTATAACTATCATTTGCTTATGCGTAATGGTAACCACACACCAAAGATTCAGAACTGAGGTATCTAACATAAACGAGAAACAAAGGCAAAACCCACAAAAACCAATGAAAATAAGGAAAACAGAAATACAAGGACAGAGAAGCAATAGAAACACCAAGCTATCAGAAAGTAAAAGATAAAATGGCTATAGGAAGACCTTATATTTCAATAATCACCATAAATGTAAATGGACTGAACTCACCAATAAAAAGGCACAGAGTTTCAGAATGGATCAAAAAAACAAAACCCAACCATATGCTGCCTCTAGGAGACACATCTCAGCTCCAAAGACAAAAACGTGAAAGAGTGGAAAATGATATTTCAAGCTAATTGCATTCAGAGAAAAGTAGGAGTAGTGGTACTAATATCAGATGAACTGGACTTCAAAATAAAAAAAGATAAAGAAAGATACTGAGGGACACTTCATAATGATAAAAGGAATCATGCACCAAGAAGACATAACACTTATTAATATCTATGCTCCCAATCAAGAAGCCCCAAAATATATAAAGCAATTACTAACAGAACTAAAGGGAGAAACAAACCAAAACACTATCATAGTAGAGGACCTAAATACACCACTGTCAGATGCGAACAGATAATCCAAACAGAAAATAAAGAAATAACATCCTTAAATGACACATTAGACCAACTGGACATAATTGACATTTATAGAGCCTTTCATCCCAAAACAGCTGCTTATACATTCTTCTCTAGTGCACATAGAACATTCTCAAAGATTGACCACATACTGGGACACAGAGATAGCCTCAACAAATATAAGAGGATTGAAATCATACCAACCATATTCTCTGATCATAATGCATTGAAACTAGAGATCAAATGCAAAAAGAAATCAGGAAGAACCACAAATACATGGAGATTAAACAACATGCTACTGAAGAATAACTGGATCAGGGAAGAAATAAAAAGAGAGTTCAAGAGATACATAGAAATGAATGATAATTATAGTATAATATATCAAACCTTTTGAGACATGGCAAAAGTGGTCATAAGAGGAAAGTTCATATCATTGCAGGCCTATCTGCAAAAACAAGAACGAGCCCAAATAAACAATCTAATGCTTTATCTTAAAAAACTAAAAAAAGAAGAACAAATGAGGCCTAACGTAAGTGGAAGGAAAGAAATAACCAAAATTAGAGCAGAAATAAATGAAATTGAAGACAGAAAAAAAAAAAAACAATAGTAAAAATAAATGCAACAAGGAGCTGTTTCTTTGAGAAGGTTAAATTGACAAACCCCTGGCTAGACACACACACACACACACACACACACACACACACACACACACACACAAAGAGAAAAGACACAAAATCAGGGATGAAAGAGGAGAAATTATGACTGACATCACAGAAATACTAAGGATCATGCAAGAATACTATGAAAAAGAATATAACAACAAATTTAATAACCTAGAAAAAATGAACCAGTACTTAGAAAAATACAACCTTCCTAGACTAAATCAAGAAGAACTGGAAAATTTAAATAGACCGATCGGCAATATGGAAATTGAAACAATCATCAAAAACCTACCAAAAAGTAAAAGTCCAGAACCAGATGACTTCAGTGAATTCTACCAAACATTCAAAGAAGATTTAATACCTATTCTCCTCAAACTCTTCCAAAAAATCAAAGAGGAGGAAATACTTCCCAACTCATTTATGAGGCAATATTACTTTAATACCAAAACCTGGTAAAGATAATACAAAAAAAGAGAACTACAGACTAATATTTGTCATGAACACAGATGCAAAACCTTAAATAAATTACTAGTGAACCAAATACAGCAATATATTAAAAAGATTATACACCAAGATCAAGTGGACTTCATCCTAGAGGCTCAGGGATGGTTCAACATATGCAAATCAATTAATGTGATACACCACATAATCGAATTAAAAAATAAGAATCATATGATCATATCAATATATGCAGAAAAAGCCTTTGACAAGATACAGCATCTATTTATGATTAAAACACTTAAAAAAATCAGTATAGAAGTATAGTACCTTAATATAATAAAGGCCATATATGACAAACCCTCAGCCAACATTATACTTAATGGTGAAAAACTAAAAACCTTCCCTCTAAGATCAGGAACAAAGCAAGGCTGCCCACTGTTGCCACTGTTATTATTCAATATAACATTGGAGGTCCCAGCGAGTGCAATTAGGCAAGAGAAAGATATAAAAGGCATCCAAATAGGAAATGAAGAAGTCAAATTGTCACTATTTGCGGATGACATGATTCTCTCTATAGAAAACCCCAAAGACTCTACAAGAACACTATTAGAACAATAAGCAAATACAGTAAAGTCTCTGGATACAAAATCAATGTTCAAAAATCCATAGCGTTCCTATGCTCTAATAATGAAACATCAGAAAAATAAGTGGAAAAATAATTCCTTTTGCAATTGCAACAAAAAGAATAAAATACTTAGAAATAAATTTAACAAAATATGTGGAGGACCTATATAATGAAAACTACAAGACCCTATTAAAAGAAATCGGAGAAGATACAAAGAAATGGAAAGATATCCTGTGTTCTTGGATTGGAAGAATCAACATAGTTAAAATGACCATATTACCTAAAGCATTATACAGATTTAATGCAATCCCCATCAAAATCCCATTGGAATTTTTTAAAGAAATAGAACAAAACGTCATCAGATTTGTATGCAAGCCCAAAAGGACCCTAATTGCCAAGGCCATTCTGATAAAAAAGAATAAGTCTGGAGTCATCAATCTGCCCAACTTCAAATTATACTACAAAGAGACAGAAATCAAAACGGCATGGTATTGGAAGCAAAACAGACACACGGACCAGTGGAACAGAATCAAGGGTCCAGAAGTAAACCCATATTTACATGAGCAAATAATTTTCGACAAAAAAGTGAAAAACATACAGTGAAGAAAGGAAAGCCTCTTCTATAAATGGTGCTGTGAATATTGGAAGGCCACCTGCAAAAGAATGAACTAGACTGTTGTCTATCAGCACACACCAAAATTAACTCAAAATGGATTAAGGACCTGAATATAAGACCTGAAACAATACAATGCATAGAAGAAAACATAGGAACTAAACCCATGGATCTTGGATTTAAAGAGGATTTTATAAATTTGACCTCAAAGGCAAGGCAAATAAAAGCAAAAATAAATGAATAGGACTACATCAAACTAAAAAGCTTCTGCTCAGCCAAAGAAACTGACAACAAGGTAAAGAGACAACCATTCCAAATGGGAAAATATATTTGCAAGCAACACCTCTGATAAGGGTCTAATATCCAAAATATACAAAGAACTCATTCAACTCAATAACAGTAAAAAAAAAAAAAAACAAATGATCCAATAAAAAAATGGGCAGAGGTCCTGAACAGACACTTCTCCCTAGAGGACATACAAATGGCCAACAAATATATGAAAAGATGCTCAACATTGTTAGCTATTAGGGAAATGCAAATCAAAACCACAATGAGATACCATCTCACACCTAGCTATAGCTATAATCAGCAGGACAAGTAATAACAAATGTTGGAGAGGATGCAGAGAAAAAGGAACCCTTATACAGTGCTGGTGGAACTGTAAATTGGTACAGCCACTATGGAAAACAGTATTGAGGTTCCTTAAAAAATTAAGAATTGATCTATCCTATGATCCAGCAATCCCTCTACTGGGTATTTACTCCAAAGACTTGAAAACCTATATCCGAAAAGATATTTGCACACTGATGTTCATAGCAGCACTATTAACAGTGGCAAGGACATGAAAGCAACTGAAGTGTCCTATGATAAATGATTGACTAAAGAAGCTGTGGTACATATATGCAACAGAATATTACTCGGCCATAAGAAGAGATGAAATGCTGCCATTTGTGACAACATGGATGGACCTTGAGATAATCATGCTAAGTGAAATAAGCCAGACTGAAAAAGTCGAAAATCACATGATGTCACTTATATGTGGGATATAAACCTAAAGGCAACAAATGAACAGGACAAACAGAGACTCAGGGACATGGACAATGGATTAGTGCTTACCAGAGGGTAGGGGGTGGGAGAGAAGAGAGGAAATAGACAGTGTAATGGGGGTCAAATATAGGGAGGTTGGGGGAGGATGAAGTGGGTAAAGAGAATCAAATATATGGTAGTTGAAGGAAACTGGATTCTTGGTTATAATCATAGAATAGAATATATAGACGTCCAATTATAATGTACACTTGAAAATTATATAATCGTAGTAACCAATGTTACTTCAATAAACTTAAAAAAAATTTAGAAAGGTTGAACAGGTAAAGGACAAAAATCTAGGTGCAATCTCAGTTTTGCTTGAAGGAGAAACTCATGTTTTTCTCTTACCTTTGCTTCTGTGTAAAAATGTAAATAATACTGCTTACCTCTTAGGATGTGTAAAGGATCAAATTATAGTTATGAAAACATTTTAAAACCATAACTTGTAAAACACACATTCATTATTATAATTATTTCACTTTTATTGGGAATATTTTGTGAACATCAGTGTCTATTTTCATCATGGCATTTAGTAATCTTCCCTTAGAACAATCTCTTATGCAGGTGGTTAAAATCATTTATTTCATGGTGAATTCACAAATCACTTTCTTCTCTCAACATTTTCCCTTTCTTTGAGAGCATTATTCATGTTCCCTTCATAGCCCCTGTGTCCTGATAGAAGTTCTCTGTGAAGAACTATCTCACCAGAGATCCTCTAATATCAGTCTGACATTATGTGTTTGAGACTCTCCCTATGCCAACTCACACATTTCCAAGGAGTCAAAGCAATGCCAGTGCACTTAAATGGTGATCATGGGAAAGGGAGATAAGATGGGTCAGTGTGAAAATGCTGCCTACCAGACTGATGTGAATTAAGATTGAGAGGGTTTCCCGAGCTTTTGGAGGATTTTCTGGTCTTCACTTATTTTGCTCTTATTTCTACTCACTCTCATCGGTACAACAGAAAGGAAAAAATATTATTATTGTAGATAAGGTAAAGCTGGTCAAAGCATGACTCAAATTTAATTGTAATTAGTTCTACATTAACTATTTATACAAATGGTTATTCTCTAGATGTCATTTTCAAGTGTAAGAAAAATAACAAGCACAACAATTTAAGCACATAAACCATTACAAAATGAGCAAGAGATGAGATTCAAAACAATCTGTTATTGTTTTCTGTTGTTCTACTAAGCCCCTTAGTTTTCAAATGTTAAAATGAAACCTAAGCAACTAGTCTGACATTCAGCAGCCTGTCCTCCTCAGTCTACAACAGTTCTGCAGATGGTCTGCTGATTAAGAAAATGGCTTATTTTACTTTTGTTTTATGAATTCTCTTTTCTCCTCATTCACCCCTTTTCTACCAAAAGACTTTTGTTGTTGTCGTTGAAGGGAATATGAAATAAGTAAACTAATGATTTTATTTTTTCTAACTGCAGCCTATTCGTTACCCTTTTCTGTATTGTGTGGACCCAGCCCATTGAATAGGTGACCGACTCGATCTGTGCTTGCTCCAGGGGCTTGCAGCTCTAACTCATGGAGATAAAACACCATGTTTTATAGCTAGTTGTTTAGCATTTCCACCTTTCCCTGTTTCTTCCTTGTTCCCATGACATTTTGATGGAGCACAAGGTGGTGCCTCTTATGTAGTTCCAGAAGTTTCCTCTGATAGATGGGAAATTTACATTTTCCTATAAATGCATGGTCTATTATTATTTTTAAATATAAACAATTAGCCCTTGCCCAATTAAAATTGATTGTATTTGCCCAACATTGTTTACTTTCTTATGTGTGAAACAAAGTGCTGTGACTGAACTACCTATGTTTTTTGTTTTGTTTACTATTTTGTTTTTATTGTTATTATTTATTTTGTTTTGTTTTAGTGAGTATAGAATCGATAGTATTTAGGGGAAGATGTCATTCTAAATCTGGAAGTATTTTTCTGTTTTAGCCAGAGGATTAGATGTGCACACACTTGGTTCAATGACTGAAACTCAGGGGACTGCTGAAAAAGCATGGTGGCCCGAAGTTCACTTCATGCTGATGAAACAATGTAAACGAGGAATGGGCCTAGGAAGGCAAACATGAACTTTGAAAGTGCCTTTGCAGGCAACACTTGGAGTAATCTAAGACTTTGAGACACATGTGGTTGCTAGTACAGGGAAACAGGTCAGATGATGGATGGGCAGTGAATGTTAACAAAGCCCACTTGGGGTGACCCTGGGGCAGTGGATCATGGGAGAAGCACATAGAGAGTCAAAGTTACTCCTTGTACACTAGATACCTTCTACTCACAAATATTGAGCACAATTTTGCATAAGCTCCTAATTTGTCAAATTTGCTGTAGAAAATACTAAGAATGGAGAAGTAGAGACAGGGCAGGATCTGACCCTGGAGCTATTAGGGAGGTGAGGAAGCATACAACTTCACAGAGGCTGGAGATGAGGTCTACTATGTTGCAATGAGCAGCCCTGGGCCTACTTCAAAGACACCTGAGAAAGGACCCTCACAGGGACTAAGGTGATGCTCTAGAGCTCTCAAATTTGTGGCATCAATGTAAATGTAACTTAATTTGCACTCTGTGGTGGTGAAATCTGATATGTTCTCATTATCTATTTTATCTAATTCTCAGAAACCTCTCTGAGGTGGGTATTAACAACTCTACTTCATAGATAAACTGATGGCTAGAGAATTTTATCAGTTTTCCCAAAATCATAGACATAGTAGATGGTAGAGCTCAGATTCAAATCTATAGTGTTGAGCAGGATGAGGTTTTCCTATTCTGTTCAGTCCTTCACAGGGAGAAAAACAGGAGGTGGGGGAGGAGACACAGAAATAACAAATAGTGCCCCAAGTTAGGTTAGTAAAACTTTCCATATTGTCAAGATAAAGTTTCCTTCACTTTATAGAGTATTTACTCTAAAAGATCTGGAAGACCAAACTTTTCCCTCCAGTTTTCACAAGAAGAAATTTAGAAGTAGATTGTCCAACACTATGGGGAGGCAGATAATTACAAATATTCTGGGGTTCGTAATGGGGAAAATAGGGACGGAAAGCAAGGAGAAAATATACCTCACTCCCACCACAAAGAGCGCTCTGTGCCTGGTAGAAAAGAAACTATTTCATATCATTTAGAGGTTCTGTAAATTTATGACGGTCCAGTAATATTTTCTCTGTGCTGACTTTCCAGGCATTAAATAGAGACAGTTTGGGGGTTGCCACCTGAGATGTTTAATGGAAGTTTCTCAGTATTTCCTGGAGCCCAGTAGAGCTGAGGAAATGTCCACAATTACTGCAAGTCACTAGCAAGAACAATCACTTTTGGTGGGAGGCAACTGTGGTGGAGAAGGCTCTGATTTCGTCTCCTGGGAAGGGGGGAGTTGTATTGAGAATGCCTTGTTCAGGCATAAAAGCAGAGTCACTCTTTACCCTGTATGTTTACATGACAGAGTTCTTGAAGGTGATATTGAGTGTAGGGTCCTCAAACAACTGGGTGCTCTAATAAAGAGTTTGAAAAGACAAAATTAGGTTGCTGCTCTAGAAAGAAGGGTGATCCATAAAAATTATGACAGAGGGAGCTGGAGCTGACATGGGATCTTGTGCCTCATCACCACACTCATACTGAAGATTGGCAGTCCATGAAAAGCACTGGAACAGGTACTGGTCCCCAGGTAGGGAAAGATGAGAGCAGGTGCCTGGAGAGGAAAAATTTAATTGTGGATGGGGAATTTTAGAGAAATGTGCAAGAATGGAGGGACCTGGACAGAACAATAGGTAGAATGGAAATAGTGTTAAGGCCCTACTTGGGGTAGTGCCTGGTGGCCAGGGAGCTTGGAGGATGTGATTGACTGCTGGCTTTCCTTTAAGTCTTTGGTAGGGTAGAACT